>NW_027223762.1:33357153-33707153 GCF_028538775.1 Myotis yumanensis | reverse complement strand
TTTTCATGCTTTCCTTTAAAGCAGAGACATTTGGAACATGACAAATGGGGAAAAATGTTTTCCACCTGTATGCCCAAGCCTATCTGTGGAGACACATAATACCCCTGTGCGTAGAGTCTCTAACATATTTGAACATTCCCCTCTTTGATGTTGAACCATGGGTCTTAAGTGCGCTCCCCACAATCCACTTTTACTCTGTGAGTCAAATTGAAGTTCTTGAAAAAGGGCCGAAGGCTTTGCTGGCGTGTGAATGTGCTCTCATTCTGTAAGAAAGAGTCACCCAATCAGGGCATTGTGTTTCAGTTTCTTTCATGGAATAAGTCACTTTCTGGCAATTGCTGTTTGCTTTTGAAAGCTGGAAGAGTCAATTTGGGGCTTAAGGGGCTGGAGTGGAAGCCCCCCGACTGCTGACAATTGCTTCTTCCTCCAGGTGAGTTTCAAGCTATTGTCCAGACAAGAGAATGTAGGGTGAGTCTGGCCCGATGCAGGGGATTCCCTATTTCAAACACACATCGTATCGTTTCCTTTAATTCAGTGGGAGGTATCCAATTGCATAATATTTTTAAAAACACAAATATAACTCAGTCCCTTTTATCAGGTATTGTTCAAGAATTGATTTATTTTCGAGAAAATAATACATTAGTAGTGTTTTCCCTCGGACATATGCACTTTCCTTTTTTAAAGTATAAGACTGCACATCTGTTTGGGAATAGAGGATGAGCGAGGACTGCCACTACCTTGCTTTCCTTTTGGAAACCAAGGACCAAAGTCCCACCATCTTGGACACATTGCAAGGAAACAATGGCGACATTTTTAAGAAAATGTGAACATGGTTTTGACTTTGATATTAGAGGCCAGCGATCCTGAAGTGAGATAAACTTCTAATCCTTCACCTGATTGTGGACCCACTCAGGAGGTACAGAAGCCCAAAGGGAGATACCTTCCCAGCATGTCTTCTCCATCCCAGTGGAGACGTTGGACAGGAAAGAATCGTCCTGTAAGCCCCTGAAGCCTTGAATCCCTCTCAGAAGTAAAATCAGTCAATTTTTCAAACATGAATATCTATTGGAGTCCTTATGTGCCTGCATCTGTGCTGATGTTGGTGGCTTGTAAGTACTATTTCCTCTAATCAAAGCCAGTGTCTAGTTTAAGAGACACAGTGCAAGTCAACAAGATAGTAGAGTTATCCCCTCAATTCCTTTCATGTAGGGAATTCTTACATTTAGAGAACCTGGTCATAGGTCCAATTAAGGTAGGCGGTTGAGGTCTTCCTTTCTATTTCCATCCTTCTGATATTTACTGAGTGACCACCAAGTGCCCAACACTCTGCCAGATACTGAGGAAGATGCTTACAAGTATAAAATACTTGCTTTAAAAAATGTTGTTCAATTAGGAAGTCATATATGCAAAAGTTGAATACCAATGCAAGGCAGGTTAAGAGGCACACACCACAAATGTTCTAAGGATACACAAGAAGGAGAGCCTAATTATGAGGTCAAGAAGACAGTTATTTTTAGCTGCCTACTGATCAGATTGGATCCTTAAACTAATTCTCGAAGTCTTCTTTATAGTCATCCAGTTGATAAAAAAGGAAAAAGATCTTCAGGTAGGTTAGCAGGTTAGGAAGTAATGCTAATGAGCCCATGATGATAAATTGTAATAAAATCCCAGCGACAATACTAGGGGCCATTTTAAGCTCTTAATCTATGCTAGATAGTGTGCATAGAGTGATTTCCATGCACTATATCCAACTTCATCTTCAGTACAACCTACTTGTATTATTCCATTTTACAGATGAGGACAATAAGATTCAGAAGGAATTAACTTGCCTAAATAGTAAGTGGCAGAGATGGGATTCACACCAGATCTGTGAATCCCAGAGTCATGACCTGAGTGACCAGTGTACACTGCCTGGGTTCAATCTCATGTGGTCTGGGTTGTTATAGTTCAGAGGGGAACTGGCCTCCCTAGCCCTGTGGCTCTTAAGCATTGCACATCTGGGATTACACAAGGTAAGAGCATAGAGATGCTGGTACAAATCCATCTTCCATCCGGGGACAAGACCACCAGCTTGTTTCTTCTGGGTGGTGGGTTTGAGGAAAGAGCTGAATGATAATTTAGTGACCATAGTATATGTCACACTGAATTTGATTTAGGGAGAAATGGGGATGTCCAAGGGGACAAAGACAAGAACCTAAGGCCAGAATGTTGGTCAATGGAGTTGTAGCTTCTTGGTGGAAACAGAGAGATGGGGGATTTTTACACAGAGTCACTAAGAGGCCATTGGGATTTGAGGCTCAGCAGTCACCATGGCTTCTACCAACTATCTGGGAAAATAATTGCTAATCAGTGAGCTTCCATCCAATTGTTTAATTTCCCCTTAGGCTAATTGGACTCTGATCATAAACACCCAAACCAGTGCTCTCTGACAAGGATGCCTTGCGCTCAGTGCCGGGATGAGCCACACTTTGCAATGATGGTGTCTAGAAGGTGTGAGTGAGGAAAGTCAGGAGGAGGTGACATTTTACCATTGATTTGAGGCAACTATTACCTTCAATTGCTGCCTCTACTGTTTCTCAGGGGTTGGTGGGGCTGTCAGGGGCCTCAAAGAGAGTTGCTGTGACCTTCTTTCTGCTCCTGGAAATTCCAATGAGTCCTATTCATGGTTGAGTTTTGTGGGCTCTTGAAAACAACTTCTTGACAAATGTACTTGCCAATTTTCAGCAAGCACTTCAAACATGTAGTACAGAAATAAATATAAATCCAAGCCAACAATTAGGAAGATCTGATCAAGAGTTTAGTATACGGCTGGAACCGGGTGGATGACTTCAAGTGATAGAACAATTGAGCAAGTTACTTAACTTCTCTGAGTCTCAGTTTTGTCTTCTGAAGAACAGGGTTAGTATTACCTGCCTGTCAGGTCCATTGGGACTGTTAAATAAGACAATTCATGTAAAGCACCTGCACTGTCAGCTTAGGGAAATCCCTCTGGAAAGAAGGTTTCTTTTAGTTTTCCAATGAGAAGATCCACCAAGTCCAGAGCTGTAATCCCATGGCCAATTCTTGGTTCTCTCCCTGAGTTTATTTTTAGGAGCAGGAACATGGTTCACATAAAGACATCACATGGTATTATCAGGAGAGCTGCCCATTATTTTTCAAGAAATTTAAAAATATGTTTAGTTAAGCATGGTGCTCCTAGATGTGGATCCTTGGCTTCTGTTTCTTGATCCAGCGTCCAAATATCTATCCAGGGTCCTCTTATAGGTCAACTTGGACCCTCAGCTTGTTTGTCCACTTCCATATGTGGGCAGGTACCAATGTTTCTGCACCTGCAGTGCCACTACATTCTTCTATCATCCACACCTCTGCAAGGCCCATTGACACTCCTGCTACCCTGAGCCCTGGGCATTCATCCTGGCTTATGAAAACAAAGACAGTGGGTCAGGTTGGATTCATTATAGGCTCTAGTGAGAACAGGTAGTTAATATGTGGAGTTCTTATTCTTAAAGCATTGAGTATACATGTACATACAATCTCTGTACACTTTAAAAATACATATGAATGTAACATTCGTTGCTCATAATGAACAAAATGTCCAAAGTCGTGCTTAAAATACACTCTGAACAAACAGAAATTGCATCTGGAAACATGGTTAGTGGGAAGTACAACTGTTTGGAGGAGTTTAATTTTTGTTCCCTTTTCCTAAGCAAATGCTTGAAAAGTTCATTTTATATCAGAACAGCTTTTTCTCGAACCTGTTTTAAAGTTAATTATCAAAAGCTTGCATCTTCTATCTCTTGCCTATGGATCCCTGCTGGGTTTGTTGTTTAGCTTTCCTTGGGAAAGAGTCTCCCTATAGAAGATCATCTCCATGATGTCACAGTCCAGGGACTCTAACCATCCTAGCTAATCAGCTTAGAACATCAGTACCTCCTTAATGTGGGATTTGGGACCTTCTGGATGCAGGGCGAGGAGCTGAACTAGTCTGCAAGCACATCACTTTATTTCTTTTGCTTTAAGCAAGAATAATTTGCCTTTTTTTCCCTCTCATCTTTCTCCCTTGTTGTTTTGCCCCTGAAAACTGTGCAGCAAAAGCAACCTCCAGGGTGGACACTAAATCTTCTGATGCAGGCAGAGCAGTGATAACATCTGAACTGAGGGTGCTTTTCCAGGGCATGCTTGACAGATGTAGCAGGGCCTTTTAGGATTTAGTGCTGGAGCATATCTATTACCCGCGCTGCAGCACAGCTTGGCAGGAGCTGTGTGGTAATCTCCCATGAATTCTGTCTGACTTATCAGAGCGTCAGAGCAGGTTGCTGTAGGACACAGAGGCTCTGCAGCCAGTTGGGGAAAGACAGACCTTCCACTGGAAGCTCTTTGAACTCCCTTCTCTGGGCATGCTTCCCAGGTGGGCTTCTCCTTGCCCTGGAACATATCATCCCCTGGCCCCTTTTGCTTTTGGAGATATCATGTCGAATTTGCTTTCACCCCACTGGCTTCTGAGTGTACAGTTTCAAGAGACCAAATTTAATTTCTAATATGGCTAATAGGGCCAAAGTGATTGCTTTAATGCAGTGGCAGCCTGCCTGGGTCTTTGACAGGGGGAAGTAAATATGGGTTTGTTGTCTAGATGAGCTCGTCTAAGATTTCTTCCTTCCTTCCCTTTCTCCCTCCATTGTCCCTCCCTTCCTCCCTTTCTCCCTTTCTCTCTTCCCCTCTCTCTCCTTGTCTTCCTGCCATTCCTGCCTTGCTTCTCTCTCTCTCTTCTCTTTCTCTCTTTCTCTCTTTCTCTCTTCTCTCTCTTCTCTCTCTTTCTCTCTTTCTCTCTTTCTCTCTTTCTCTCTTTCTCTCTTTCTCTCTTTCTCTCTTTCTCTCTTCTCTCTTCTCTCTCTCTCTCTCTCTCTCTCTCTCTCTCTCTCTCTCCTCTTTTCTCTTCATCTCTGGCTCTGATGGAGGCTTAACTTCTCTATAGGCACAGCCAAATGGTCCCCTCACCCAGATCCTGTCCCATGAGTCTCATTTGGTTCTACCGGAAACGTGCTATTGGACAACTCTGTCCTCCTCTGCTCTAACAATTACCTTGGCACTTTATAAAAATACCAAGATTGATCACAAACACCAAATTGTTTAGATCACAGATTAAAGTTTAATTTTGGAGTTTTGCTGTAGGGTTAGAATTAGCTTCAGAGTGTGCGTTGCATAGGAGGTGCTATAATTTGTTTTAAGGATAAGGCCTTCAGGCAGCTGTGCATAAAATGAGCCCGATTCCTTATTCCCACGTTTGATTTTTGAATGGGAGTGCAATTAGAATTTTTTCACCCAGAAGCACATACAGTCAGAGAAAAGATAATACCTTGAATGCGTATCAGCCTAGGAGACCTCTCCTGGAAATGTATTTATTGTTCACCAAGTCCTAATGCACAGAGACCCATGCTTTCCTTAACAACAGTGAACTCACCCATTAATTTGAAGTCGGGTGTGTTCGTAGAGACTCTTGCAGTGTCCCTGTTATTATCAAGTGAGACTTCAGAGGTGAATTTGAATGTCACTTATAGATATGTGCCACCAGTCATTTTTCTTAGCAGAATAGATCCTATTTAAACCACACTCTGGTAAAGCAGTGGTCTCTGTGTGTCCTCAAAGGCTGCAGAGATGTTCCTGCCATGCCGGGGAGCCCTGCTCCCGAGTGGCACCAACAGCGACCTCCCTTGTAGATTAATATGCAGATGCTATTTTTTTGAGTAATGATGCTGATCCCAAATGCCTCCACTGGAGGAAGTTGGAGTCAGTGTCCACAGAATACTCATTTAACTTAGTGAGCTCATTTGGATACACTGGTCACTGGAAACAGGAATCTGGCTTCACTGACTGGGCAGTGTGCGGGGCTGGGACAGCCCATTAGGCTCTGCATTAAAGTGGGGGCTTACACACATCTGCTGAAGAAAATTCTAAGAAGCATCTATCTATTAATCTGCCCCCCTTCTCTCTCTCTCTCTCTCTCTCTCTCTCTCTCTCTCTCTCTCTCTCTTTAATGTATTTATTTTAAAGAGTCTTAAGAGTTTATGCTCTTTGGGGAAAGTGTTTTCCTAGAAATCAAGATGTTAAAATATCTATGTTAATTTAGGGTTTCCAAAATTGAAAGGCTGTAGACATTTTTTGGGGGAAGAAACTCGTTTCACTGAGGCATATGGTTTGAGTAATATGTAACATCCTGCTTCATGCTTTTGTTGTCCTAAAATATACCTTATAGACTATTGGGTGTCAGTTTCTGAAGAAAGTTTAAGACCATCAATTGAACAATCACCTTTCCTTACTCTTACATCCTCCTCACACCCACCTCAGCACATTTATCAAGCTGAGTTTTATTTTCTGTCAGACAGTGTATTGAACACAGGTTTTGGTTATGAAACTAAAGGTACTATAAGGACAGAAGGTACTTTATTTATAACCAGGTCTAAAGAATACAAATACGCACCAAGCTTCCTTTATTAAGCACAAAGACATTCAAAGTAAATGGCCATGGAGACATTTTTGGCTCTCATATATATAATGGGGTGATGTGGATAATTCAGTCAAACAGGCAGTCCATGTATTGAAACACAGGCTGGTTGTTGACCAGCTGACTTAGTCCAAATGTTCCAGTCGGCAGTGCAGTAGAACAGATAGGAAGAGTTGGTGTAGCATTTGAGCCAGAAAACACATCGCCTAGGCAACTCCACACACAGGCTGTCACAGAGGCTAACACAGCCGTGGGCAAACTATGGCCCGAGGGCCAGATCCGGCCTGTTTGAAATGAATAAAACTAAAAAAAAAAAGACCGTACCCTTTTATGTAATGATGTTTACTTTGAATTTATATTAGTTCACACAAACACTCCATCCATGCTTTTGTTCCGGCCCTCTGGTCCAGTTTAAGAACCCATTGTGGCCCTCGAGTCAAAAAGTTTGCCCACCCCTGGGCTAACACTTTTTTGTGGGCTGCATCCCTGCTTTTTTGGAGATGCTGAAATAGACGAGAAGGTGGAGTAGGTCAGTTGAAGACCTTCATGTTATTGCTACTTTTCCCTGGGAAATAAAACTCCAAAGTCACTTATTTCACTCTTGAAAAACTATTCCCACAAGATCCCATTCCTTTATGCAGCCATTCCTAATAATCCCAACTCCCATGGTACTTACACCTTTTCCAGTTTGTCCTAGAATTCACAAAATATCAAGCCTAGTAGCATCTGATTATTTATATTTTAAAAAAATTCGTGTGAATATACACAACTTGCACATTTTCCTATTTGCAAACTTGAAGTCACATTTTTAAAATAAACTGTTTTTATTTTTAATTTAAATTTTTTTTTTTACTTAAGAACATACTTTGGATATCTTTCCATGTCAACAAATATTATTCTACAGTGTCATTCTTATTGGCCACAGTGTCCTAGTGTTTGACTACAACAAAAATAATTTAACCAATCTCCCCAATGTTGGAGATTTGGTAAATTTAATTTTTGCCTTTGATCCATAGTTTCTATAACACACAGCACTGTGGCTAAATCTTTGTGTACTTTAATTATTTCTGTAGAATAAGTTTCTACAATTAGAATAGCTGAATGCTTTTCAGCAAGTCTGTCCAATTGTCCAACAGAATGATTCTTCCAATTTATACCCCTATCAGTTGTTATGTCTGAGAATGCATTTGTCTTTACACCCTCCACATTGTCATTTTAAAAAATATTAGTAATAATTTGTAGGTGAAAACTGGTTTTATTGTTTGGTTTGCATCCTCTTGAATTATTTTAGTTTTTTCTTAGAATCTGTATTTGGTGTCATTCTCTTCTTGCTCTGATTTGCATGAGGATATTAATTTTTTAAAATATATTTTATTGATTTTTTTTACAGAGAGGAAGGGAGAGGGATAGAGAGCCAGAAACATCGATGCAAGAGAAACATTGATCAGCTGCCTCCTGCACACACCCTACTGGGGATGCGCCCGCAACCAAGGTACATGCCCTTGACCGGAATCGAACCTGGGACCCTCGAGTCCTAGGATATTAATTTTTAACTCCTGGGGACAGTGACTCTGTTTTCTACTTCTTAAAATAGGAAGCATATCACCGAGATGTGGTAGGTACTCGGTGAATTTTTATTCAATTCACTGCATTTGAAATGAGAGAAAACATTGAATCCCACATCTCTTTCATAGTATTCAAGTTCAGAAATTGGGGAGAAATTTGGGAGGATTAAAAGTGAATGAACTTCAATTAGAAATTAGAAAAATTTAAGAAATCAAACAAAATACAGGTTGAAAGGATGTGTCTTAATACAGTCTCTTGTATATTACCAGTGGTATAACCACTTTGGAAAATAATTTGGCCCTATCTCATAAGGTGAACATTTTTGCCTACCCAATGATGTAGTAAACCCACTTCTAGATAAACTCTTGCACATATTAAAAAATTTCAAGTTCCCTTCTCAGACAAGCAAAAAATATGAATATTACTTAAATGCCTGTCATTGAGAAAATGGATAAATACAGTCTGTTATACACTAGAATACAATATATGTTATAACATGAATAAATCTTGCAAAACACTACTGAATAAAAACAGTAAGTTTCAGAAAACCACACATTGGCATGATACCACTTTCAAGAGCATACACAGCAAGCTTAAGTTTACAAGCATTTGTAGTAAAACCACACTTTAAAAAGGCAATAAAAAATTAGGACTGCCATTATGTCTGGAGGAAGAGAGGAAGATGGAGAAAGGAGAGGAGAGATCAATGTAAGTAGGTGCAGGTTAATCATAATGTTCTATTTTTTAGTTGGATGGCCATTAACAAATATTGATTATGTTTAGCTTTTTAAGTTACTTGTGTGTTATTTATAATTTCGATTGTTTCAGATAATATATTTAAAAGATAATACAAAGGAAAAGATAAAGTAAAAGGAAATGCTGGTAGCAAGAGGGCACTTTCTTAAGTCTTCTCACAGAAAAGCTCTGTCTTTTCGCTTTGCTGTAGTTTCTTAGTTGTTATGCTTGCTTATTTTCTAAAGCTTGACTCCTAAAACTTTCTTTCTAAATCATTGGTGAAAGTGCTTATTAATGGACGACATTTGTGCTCCTACTGCCTTCCTGTCCTCTTATGATTTCTCATCTGACAAACATCGCCTGGTAGATGTTCCAGCGTAATGGGCTGGAATAACTTGGTTGGTCACTGATGTCTTCCTGGTCTGGCTAACACTGTTTTCAGTCACCATGCAGGCTGAATGGGTGACTTTTGGAAGTCACAGTGACAAAGTTATTTTCTGGTTGAAAAAAAAGTTTTAAATTTGATGTATATGGTACTTTTTTACTTGCCTTCAATTTCATTCTGAATTCAGGTTATAACTCTATAGTTCAAATATTTTTGCTACAAGGGAAATGGAGGCAGCTGGAGTGTAGCGGGGAGGGACTTTTCAAAAAGCAAAACTTCTCAGTGTGCTTTGGAATTTTTCTATTGCTGTATCTAAAATAGTTAGTTTTCTTTGACTTTTTAGAAAATTTTGTTTTTCTCTTTGTGTGTGGGACTAGGACAACTGGAGGTGAGTTTGTCCTACACATGACATTTGGCTGTATCTGGAGACATTTTTGGTTGGGGGGCGTTCTACTGACATCTAGTGGGTGGAGGTCAGGAATGCTGTTAAACATCCTACAATGCACAGAGAGGCTGCCACCACAAAGAGTTATCTGGTTCAAAATATTGATAGTGCTGATGTTGAGAAACCCTGGCTAGGAGTATGTTTTCTTTTCCACTTGGGGACAGGGATTCTTTGGGCACCTGAAAAATGAAAGTGCTCTCTTCAAAAGTCTATCTATTCAATAGAGCGAAGAGGCATCGGGCAGGCAGAGAATGGTCACACCTGTTTGTAATACCACAGCAGCATGGATTTGTGGTGGACACTCTGTGGCTTTGTGTCATCTACCTGCAGTGTTGACTTGGCTAAATTATCTTCCCCCAGTTGAGTGTAAGCAACTCGAAGGCAGGACCCATGGCTCGTGCTATTTTATATCTTCCATAGTATCTCTTATAAAGTAGGTGCCCATGACACTGCTGAGTAAATAATTAACCAGTAGCTTAGAGAGTTGAGAACTTTGTCTATACTGGGCTAGTTGGAAAGAGCTTTGAGGATTGAGAAAGGCTGAGTAGGTAGGTGTGTGTGTATGTTATTAAAGGTCTCTCCTAAGCCCTCAGTTATGTGGTTTTATAGAGTGTTGTTTTACAAGGGGTCATCTTTCTGAATTCCTTTATTCATAGTGGAGGAGAGTAAGACTCAGAGAGGTTGAGAATTTTATACAAGTTTGCACAGCAGGTTACTAGCAGATGTGAAAGAAGGGCTCCATCGTGGTGCTTCCTGTTCACTTAGCTGCTCAGCAAGTTCTCTTAAGGACCTATGCGAGGTCCTGAAATTGGGGCTGATGATTTTCATGGATGGTGTATTTGCTTCTGAGTGTGTGTATGTGTGTGTGTGTGTGTGTGTGTGTGTGTGTGTGTGTGTGTGTATGTACGTGCGGATGCATGTGAGCATGTACTGAATATCAGCAATAAGCACTGGGTATTTGAACATAGACATCCCCTGACCTATTCCTGACTCCCAATGGGGGAGATTAGGTCCCTTTCTCTGGGGTACTGGTAATGCAACCTGTGCTGTCCTGACCATAGCACTTACGTTTATTGGGATTGTGAATTTAGCATCGGTCTTCCATGTTAGCTTTAGGAAGACAGGGACTATAGTTGTCTTGTTCAGTTTTAAACACATAAAAGATGTTCCATAAATGGTATTTCATAAATAAATAACTGTTATATCAGGGATGGCTATTTGGGGCTCATTTCTGGGGAGGATGTTGTTTGTGTGGGTTCCTTACTGAAGGTGTAGAGATTACAAAAAAGATGGAGTTGTGGGAGACAAATTTTGCCTGGGTGGCTCAACTCCAGGGTGGGCAGGATGGGGAGTGTATGGTTGGTTGGACAAACACCCCTTTACCTGTGCCTTCTTGAACCCCAAGAAACCTGATAGAAGAGAGCCTGGTTCAAGAAGTAGCCTTATAATAATTGTGATTTTTTATAATTATGGGGACCATTGATATCTGTGGGGCTATTTTCAGACTATAATGTCTGAGCAATCCACCCACAGCTTGTTACATGGAAGATGAGATAGCTCATTATCCTGAAAATTCTTCAATAGCTGCTCATAATAGGGTCAGTTAAGTACAGAGTGTCTGCTATCATTCAGGGTCTTCTTATTCTCATTGAAGTTAAAGCCAACATTATTTCCACACAGCATTTTTCTTCATCACCCAGACTTGGGGTTTGGAGAATACCAGGGCATTAAAGTGGATGCCACTTCAACTTGAGACGAGCAGCCCCTGCCCCAGTTGCCTTGATGCTCCTGTAACTTCTGCTGGACTCGGTTCATTAGAAGACCATTTGATGGATTCTTTTGGGCTCAGTGTTTATGTAGAATGACTCTCTGCTCTACAGAGGGTACCAAAAGAGAAGAACAAGGCAGTAGGGAGGGAAAGGGGTATTACTTTCTATTTCTGTGGAAGCATCTTAAAGAGGAGAGAAATTTGAGAATGTTCCTGTTCTTGGACTAATCATTTTTCTCTCCCCAGACCTGGGGTCTTTTAGGGCCCATCCTGTTTTGGATGCATGGTTTCCTCACTGTATCAAGACTATGTCCCATCAAACCCCCCTTCCAGGTTCTTGCTCATGCTGCTACCCATAAGACAGGTGCTCCTTGCACCCTCCCATGAACCTACGTCTGAGAATCTCTGGTCACTCTTCAGCACCTGCTCAAGTCCCCATTGGTCCATGAAGCCTCTGTCAGAGGTACAGCAAGGGTGTGCCACACCAAGTAACTAAATGTGCTCGCAGAAATTACACACTATGGTGACTGTATGACGGTAAACCTCAGTACCTCAATGGAAAGCGGCATTGCTTCCCATGTTCCATCAGAGCATCTGAGAGTGGGGAGACAGCAGTGCGTATAGCGGGTATCAGGGAACTTTTTACTTTATTATAGTAACTTCTGACAATTACTGAGCACTTACTGTATACTGAGCAAGGCTTTAAGTATTTTTTCAAATTTTATTTTATTTATTTCTCAGATCACCCTTTGAGATAGGTGCTGTATTATCTCTCCTGTGAAGGGGACAAATCTGAGGCATGGTGAGAATAGGCATTTGTTCAAGGGCTTTTATCTAGTAAGTGGGGAACCTGGTTTGAACCCAAGCAGCCTGACCTGATGATACCGTGTCAGACTCTGGTTCAGTCGAAAGAGAGCTGGGCTCTGGCTGGGGTAGCTCAGTGGTGAGAGTGTCAGCCCATGTACCAAAGAGTTTTGGGTTCAATTCCCTGTCAAGGGCACGTACTTGAGTTGCAGGTTCGATCCCCAGCCCTGGTTGGGGCACATGCGGGAGGCAAGTAATCGACGGGTCTCTCTCACATTGATGTTTCTCTCTGTCTCTCTGTCTCTGTCTCTCTCTCTCTCTCTCTCTCTCTCTCCATCCTACCCTCCCTCCTTCTCTTCCACTCTCTCTAAAAATCAATGGAAAAATATCCTCATGTGAGGATTAACAAAAAAAAAAACACAAAAAAGAGAGGGAGCTGGGCCAGGAATCAGAAGACAAAAGCAGGGGTTTTGGTTTTGCCTCACTTTAACTGTGGGGCTTTGGGCAAGTGACTATTACTTTTTGAGCCTCAGTGTCCTTACTTATAAAACAAGGATCTGTCTTGCCACGAGCGTATTATATTCCTGTGAATCAGACGCTATGTCTTATGCTTCCACAATATCCCCTGGAACACTCACTGACCTGCCCACTGATTACCTTTTAACAGGTGTCTCCCATTTCCTTGGTTATACCCTAGGTCCCCATCAATACCTATAACTGCTCCCCCTCTAAACTCTTGATTTCAAGCCTCACCATTCTGAACACTTTATAATGAGTTTTAGCACCCCTCCCCCCTTCATACTCTTCAATCCCAAAAGAATCTGCAATCCATGGATTCTACCGCTTGTCCACTGTCTATTGTCCTCCTTAGATTCATGGTTATTGATACAAACATGTATCTTATGTGTGTTGAACCTTCTTACCTACTTCCTCCCCATAAACTTCTTCTATCAAAACCCCAACTCTCTGCCTACCCTGGACCCACACCAAGTAGTTAAATGTGCTTGCAGAAATTACACCCTATGTTGACTTTATGACAATAAACCTCAGTACCTCAATCTTACCACATTCCCTTTGAATTTACCTGCCTTCTTTCTCTTCAAACTACTATTTCCAACCCCTCTCCCTTCAAAACACCAACACTCCTCCTTTCTGTGTGCTGAGAATCTCACTTCTTATTTCCAGAGACGATTAAAAGCAGCTGTGTGAGGATTCCTTCCGATGCGCTCCATGCTCCATGAGATGGATTGGCCTCCTTGCATGGGAACCCTGGTGCTCCACCTTCCTTCCAGGTGGACTCTGCCCCCTCCCCACTGTGCTGCAGGCAGTCTGGCCCTGTGCCATTTCTCTGGCATGCCAGGGCCTTTCTGCCTCAGGGCCCTCTCACCTGCCCTTTGCTCATCTCTAGTGCTCTTCCTCCAGATCTTTCCTGGCTCTTCCTTTCTCATCACACGTCATGTTCTAAACAAGTTTTTCCTGACAGCTTTACTTTCTACCTCCTTAGCCTGGTTTAGTTTCTTTGTATACAAATCATTATCTGAAATGTACTCTTTAGTTATTTGTTTACTGTCTGTCTTCCGCAGGAGAATGTGGGCACCATAACAATGGGGGAACTTGTGTGTCTTGTTCCTGTCTGTGCTCTAGCACCTGAAAAGCCCCTCAAATATAGTAGGTACTAATTGCTGCCTACTGAATGAATGAATTAGCAAGATTAGGACCAGCTAAATGATTGTGGATCCCTTTTATTAGTGCCATCTAATAAAGTGGAATAATTGGCTGCCCATTGACTAAAGCCTATTTTGTGTTCTGTTCTTCCTAAATGAAGGTCATCCAGGTAACCCATTGCTTGTCTATGATTGGGCCACAGGTTTAGTGTGTGTTTCATGATCATGAGTTCCATGTGGAGGCTCACTGCATCTGCCTGGCTGGATTTCCGCATCGTTTGGCTGGAGAGTTCTAGCCATGGACCTGGAATAGCAGAAGATAAAGTAAGAATGTTGTGGATATTTGAGGATGTGAGTGCCAAGAGATCACAAGGGAATTTAGTCAAGGCTCCTCCTGTCCAGGTTAGGATGATCTCACAGAGCAGGTAGGGTGGATTCTCAGCCAGGCAGCAGGCTCTGGGGGAAGTGTGTGCTGTACTGGGCTGACCATCCTCAGAGCTAGTCCCATAGGGCCGTATGCCCAGCGACCCTTTTATTTACCCGTACCTTGACCTGATCAGCCATTGGTCCCGAAGAATTTTCAGTTTCAGTCTAAGTAGGAGGGAAGCATCTGTGTTCCCAATCTGGTAAGGAGAGCCTATGAAGGAGTGTGAATCCCACATAGTTAATAATAATAATAAAAAATGCCTTTTCCTACAATGTGCTTATGTGCCACAGTAGCAAGGGTTTTTATACATTATCTCATTTAACTCACCCTCTGGGGAAGATAAGTTAGCAGACACTATTGGTACCCCAAACATCTCCCTGACCCCAACTCTGACATCACCTAGAGGTACAGTAGACATTCCTAGGCCCACTGACAGCTTCCCAACTCAATCTCGCATATTTCTCACCTTCCCTGATGGGTTTTTCTCCGGTGTGATAGCTTGTTCTGCCCACATGTAAGGTAGCTCAGAAGTAGAGGGGTTTAATATTCCCAGGAGCAGTCTTCAACTAATAAGGGGCCAGAGTTACTGGATACATACCCCAGCTCTTCATCTTTTAGTGGGATAGTTCTGATATACATTATACATGGGTCCTAAGAAGGTTCCCTACCACAATAACTAATTCATTTCCTGGCTGTTTTCCCATCCTTGTCACATTTCCTTCCCTCCCCTACTTGTATTTCCTGGGGTCACCTCCTAAATAAAGTACCTGAGCCCAAATCCTTCTCTCGGGGTCTGCTTTTGGAAGAACCTAAATGAAGACAATTGATTCCCATTTTGGAGATGGAGACACTGCAGAGAGGAGGAGTGGAGGAATCTCCATGCCTTCAGTTTAGGGTTCTCTTTAGCCACATTGGAGCTATGGTCACCAGGTCCTTGGGCCCAGGCCCAACAGTTTCTGAGATATGAAAGTCTTGGATGATGTGTGCTACCTGGCAAGGAGCAGGCCGCCTTGTGGGGCTGGAGGTGGGGCTCGCATTGAGACATGCAGCCAAGACAACTAGGCCTACCTGGGTGAAAACATGATGACACACATTCTGGAAACACCAGCCTCAGAGCCTGGGGAGACATGACCGGACAGGCTGTGTTTGTCCTGCCATGTTCCCTATTGGCATGACTCAGGCACAGGTGTGACTTTCTTCTTTCCCAGGGTCTCTTCTTCATCTCAGAGATCTGGGCTGTGTGTGGGTTGCAGCATGTCCTGGGCTGGGGAGAACCCTTTAGCCCCAAATATTGTCAGCAGGGTTGTTTGAAGCCAAGCCAGGTATTTGGAATCGGGAAAGATGGGATGAGTTTTGAGGAGGAGGTGTTGGGGGAAGGACCAGGATTATGGTCTCTGGATCCCAGTGAATTCTCTGGGCTTAGCACTTTCCTTAAAGATATTCTGGTGTCCAAAGCCTTCGTGATGCAGCAGTCTCTATGCGGAGAAGCAAGGCTTGCTTGGTCAAGAGGAATGAACAGGCGGCAGGAGTGTTAGACTCTCCCATGAAACGGGAGTAATGACCTCAGCCCACGGGCTGTTATGAGAATGAACCTGGATTGCATCAGATGAGAGGACCAGGCCCTGTGCGGTGCTTGCCTCACAGCAGAGCACGGCATGGCCTCCTGCCTGCTGGCCTTCCTATGTGTCTTCTGACAGGATAGCAAGTAGTTGAAAGGGAAGGTCTCTCTCCCTTTATCCCTGTGACATGCAATATGTAGGCAGGGGAAACTTTTCATGAGAAATGTTCACTGCAGGAAAGGTCTTGATTATTTTGTGGGAGGCTTCCCCCACCTCCCTGTGAATTGAGGAAGGTCAGTGGCGAACTGCTCCTGAGCGGGACTCGGTTCCCAGCCTTCTAAGCTGGGAGAGCAGTGATGGGGGAGCCTGTTCAAGTGTGCATGCTCTGTCCACGGAGATGCTGATTTAGTAGGTGTCTACATTTTAATAAGCAATCTGGTTCTCCTAAGAGATTACTTTGATATCAGTGATGCTGGCAACATTGCCCCCCCCCCCGCCCCCCCCCAGGTTCATGGTGCCCGTGTTAGCAGAGCCCCTTCCCTGCTGTTTGAAGTGTCGCTGATAGGCAGGAAGCTTCCTCTACATCAGGCCTTCAGTGGCAGATAGCTTTTCCAGGCAAGCCCTTAGCAGTCACAAAATGGCTCCTGGCCACAGACTCCCATTGTCTCAGGAGCTGCATCCCCACCTCAAGTGGAGACAGTCCCAGGACAGAGTCTTGGCATCTCTTCAGAGGGAATCCACCACTTTTAAACCAGTTTTTCCTTCAATCAGATACAGGGCAGAAAACTTTCTTCCAACCTTGAGGTCATACCTCCTCCTCCTCTTCTTCCCCCTTCACCCCCTCCTTCTCTTTCTTTCTTCCTCACCCAAGGATATTTTTCCATTGATTTTTTAGAGAGAGTGGAAGAGAGAGGTAAAAACAGAGAGAAACATCTATGCAACAGAGAAACATTGATGCGAGAGAGAAACACATCCATTGATTGCCTCCTGCATGTGCCCCGACTGGGGCCTGCACCAGGGAGGAGCCTGCAACTGAGGTATGTGCCCTTGACTGGAATCCAACCTGGGACCCTTCAGTCCGCAGTCCGACGCTTTATCCACTGAGCCAAACCGGCTAGGGCCATATCTACTTCTTGACAACCCAATTCAAGTGTCTTCCCCCGCATGTCTCAAATTGCATATTTGTCCCTGAGCTGGTGAAGAATGTGGGGCAGCCCATCTGTAATTCAGTTGACTTTCATGGCTAGGGATGGGAACGGTCTCCAGGACTTGTAGGGAAAAGGGTTGGTCCCCCCTTCCCATCTCAGGCAAAGGGGGTCATCTGTGCTTCTTAAGTCTAAAAGCCCAAGAGTCCCAGAATATCTTGAATCCCAGGGCGGTTGGGCTCCTGACCAGCAGGACCATGCAGAGATGTAGTGGCTGACCCGTAGCCCAGCAATCTGCTTGCTGATTTGGGAGGAGGGCCTTTGCATTAAGGCTTCAGTCCTGCCTCTGCTGTCTCCAGTACCCCAGAGGGTTTCCTCCCACCTTGCTTCTTTTTTGGTTCTCTCCTTTCTCTCAGCATTTTTCATCCTTCTACAATGGAAACATCTGTCTTAAATCTGCAAGGCTAGTCCAAATGTTTACTAGGCTTATTTAATAGGAAGAATAATGATAAGTGCTTCTGTTTGTTTTACTAAGTGATCCCCAGGCAGCAAAAAAAACCCAAAAACCAGAAAATCCTCTGCCTGGTGGGAATCCACCATCACCCTAAATTTGTATTCATAAAGAGGAGGAGAAGACCAATATTGTGAGTATAGTAATCGTTCATCAGTATTGATCAGATCCCTTTCACCATCCCATCAGCAATGGCCTTGCTATAGACCAAAGCTTGAGGAAGGAGAGCATCTTTGGGGGTTAGGTGGGGTGAGGGATGGTTGAACTGTCACATTCTAAGTCCAAATCAAGCCATATCATTTAAAAAAATAACATTAAGCTATGACTGACATACAATAAACTACATATTTAAAGTGTAAATGTGATACATTTTGGTAAGTGCACACATCTGTGAAACCATCACCACAGTGAAGAGAGTGAACATGTCCACTCCTCAGAAGTTTTCTGTGTTCCTTTGTAATCCTTGGTTTCTGTCCCTTTGGTCCCCTCTGCCATCCTCAAGCAACCACTGATCTGCTTGCTCTCTGTCACTATAGATGAGTTTGCACTTTCTAGAGTTTTATATAAGTGGAATCATGCATCATGGGCTCTTTTTGTCTGACTATTTCTATTCAGCATGGTTACTTTGAGATTCATCCATGTTGTTGTGTGTTCAATAGTTCTCACTTTTTATAGCTGAGAAGTAATCGTATGCATATACAATTGTTTATTCGGTCACCTCGTGATGGATATTTGGGATATTTCCAGTTTTGGTCATGAAACAAAGCTGCTCTAACATTTGTGTACAAGTCTTTGTATGGGTAATATATATTTTCTTTTCTATTGGGTAAATACATAGGAGTGGAATGTGGAGCCATATGGTTTTTAAGAAGCTGCAGGGGTGATTGGAAAGAATCCTGGTCTGGCAGTCAGGAAATCTGGGTTTAATCTTCATTTTTCTAGTTACTAGCTGTGTGATCTTAGGCAAAGCGCATAACAACTCTGAGCCTCCAGTTGCCTGTCTGTCAAATAAGATAAAAACTAATCTCCGTCTCTCACACACACAGAGATGAGAAGAAGAGGACCGAGGGACATAACCCGGGACATTGCCAAGTTTAAAGGCCCCACAGAGCACTATGAAGCCATTATCAAGAATAAGCTCCCAGAAGAGAGAAGTCTATGCTCTGAGTCTTGTTTTGCCAAGAGAGGGAAGTGTCCAAAGGCTTTGGAGGTGAAGAATTGCATTTGCTGTTGTCTTGTTGCTCTCAGCTGCAATTCCTCTCTTTTTCTGTCTTCCGCGTCCTCTCCATCTCCTGTTATGGTTCCCCCACAAAGACAGACCCATTGAGCAAGGGTGAACTATTAGAAGCATTGGGTGTAAAAAGTCACAATTGGGATTAGCTTTCCTCCTCTGCCTGTGGTTCATAAATCCAGATGGTAAAAGCAGAACAGAAGGGTAATGTAAAACTTAGACCTCAATAGCAGCTCTGCAGTCTTTAAGAATTTTACTAAGGAAAGGTTGTCAAAGGGTGCTTGTATATATGGGTCTGCTTTCTCAGGGCACTTTCTCGTTTAAAAAGTGTTATGCACAGTGGCTAGTGTCTTTGGGGGTGTGACTGGCTTGTGTCCACAATGAGGTTTCACTATGTACTGACTGATATGTCTTGGGAAAACTATAAGCTTCCATCTCTTCACCTGACAACTAGGAATGTTAATGCGTACTTACCTTGATTGTTCTGAGAATTAACTGAAGTAAGGCACACACTTCTGCTTTGAAAGTATACAGTTCTGTCAGACCTTTGGAGCTCTCTTCCCCTCCAGACTGTATGTCCAGGAATGGATGATCCTTCAGTGATCTTATACATTATATGTGTGGGGATGGCCAAAGTCTTCCCTCATTGGTATTGGTCACTACTTTGAGTTAAGTCATTGTGCCATCAGAAGGTAACTTTAAAAGGGCAAGTAAATTTACTTCATAGTAATCACTGATGAATTAGTGTATAAATTACACCATTTTCCTAGCAAAGATCTCCAGAATACGGGTACCAAAAGTGCATAGGGAAGAGTGGTTGGGAATGCACATCCCTGTACCATACAGGAAAAAAGTGAGGGCATATAAATGGGTACTCCCCACCCCCAAAAAATAAATAAACCACACACCCAAAACAACAAATTTCATCCTCTCATTTACTTCTAGGGCCATTCATGGCCAGGGTGCCAGTTTACTCCATCATTTCAGTAGTTCCAATGAAGACTTATTCTTCATCTCCTTTAAACATTAAACTGTTCTTTTCTTTCTTCTGAAACCCATCCATATGTCTTACTCTCCCATTGGAGGCAGTCTCTTACTAGATCAAACAACACTATATCTAATAAGGAGAGTTTCTTTTGCACAAGCCTTTTTCTGTGAATCATTAAAGAAAACAGATGGTCTATTTACATAATAAAGATGGGAAAATGGAGGAGTAAAGAATCCAAGGATCTTTTTCAAGATCTCAAATTTAGTGACAAACCCAAGTAGTCAAAAGTTCAGTGGCCAAGTTGTTGAAGCTGCTGCTGAGATGAGACTCCAATTCTCAAAGGCCTTGCTTTGATAGGGGCAGATTCTGGCTAGAGGAGGCTGATTCCTACCAGAAGCAAAACTGGAGAGAGGTTCCCCTATCTTTTCCTCTGAGGTGTTAGGAGTGCAGAGCTCTATCAGATGCTGTGTTATATTTATTCTAGATGTGTCAGGGACATCCAAATCACTTGGATAAACAGAAGAGGAAATTATTTTGTCAAGACCATGACTTCTCTACAAAAGACACCAAGCAGCCAAAGCAGTCTTGAGAAAGAAGAACAAAGCTAGAAGCTTCATGCAACCTGATTTCAAGCTATATTACAAAGCTGTAGTAATAAAACAGTATGGGATTGGCATAAAAATAGACATATAGATCAATGGAACAGAATATAGAGCCCAGAAATAAAATAAACTAACATATATATAGTCGATTAATTTAGGACAGAGGAACCAAGAATGTACAACGGGAACAGAACAGCTTTTTCAATAGATGACCTTGGGAAAAATGGACGGCCAAGGGAAAAGAATAAAACTGGACTACTATCTTACTCATACACAAAAATTAACTCAAAGTATATTCAAGGCTTGTACATAACACCTAAAAACATAAACGTCCTAGAAGAAAAACATAAGCAGTTAGCTTCTTGACATTGATCTTGGTGATGGTTTTTTGAATTTGATACCAAAACAAAGGCAACATAAGCAAAATAAGCAAGTGGGACTACATCAAACTAAAAAGTTTTTGCACAGCAAAAGAAACCATCAACAAAATGAAAAAGCAGCCTACATAATGGGAGAAAATATTTACAAATCAAATATTTGATAAGAGGTTAATATCCAAAATATATAAAGAGCTCATGAAACTCAATACCAAAAAGCAAGCAAGCAAACAAAACCCCTGACAATCTAATTAAAAAATGGCATAGACATTTTTCCAAAGACATACATATGTGCAGATGGCCAATAGGTATATGAAAAGGTGTTCAATATCACTAATTATCAGAGAAATGCAATTTAAAACCACAATGAGATATTACATCACACCAGTGAAAGTAGCCGTTATAAAAAAGCAAGCATTGGAAGGATGTGGAGAAAAGGGAACTCTGATGCACCGTTGATAGGAATGTAAATTGATACAGCCACAATTAAAAGTAAAGCTGTCACATGATCCAACAATTTCAATTCTGAGTATTTATCTGAAGAAAGACATAGAAATTACCCAACTGTCCATCAATGAATGAATGAATGAATGAATGAATGAAGAAAGTTTGACAAATATAAATCTACAGTAGGTAGATAGATCTCCATACAATGGAATGTTATTCAGCCATAAAAAAGAAGAGAATCATGATGGCTCTTGAGGACATTATGCTAAGTGATATAAGTAAGACAGAGAAAGACAGATACCATATAATTTTAGTTAAATGTGGATTCTAAACAAACAAATAAAACTAAACTCAGATACAGAGAATGGTGGTTGCCAGAGCCATGGGGTGGGGGTTGGAGAAATGAGTGAAGGTGGTAAAAAAATATAAACTTTCAATTAAAAAAATAAATAACCCTTGTGTTGCATCACACAGAGGCAGCCTGAGGAGTGTAGAAGATGCTGACCATCCAAGTTGAATACCTAAGCAGCCTCCCTCTCTCCTATTCATATGTGTGATGTTTCAGTCACCAGCTGATTGGCTGAATTTTTCCCATATTTTCATGGCCTCCAACTTTAATGTTTCTTCTTGAACGTAAAACAAAAAGTCTGTGTGGCCATATGTAATGTGCATAGTTATACCTCGCCCTTAAAGGTTACTTACCTAGCACCCTGAATGGATTGGGGACATGGCCATCCCCTTCATATTTGTGGGTTCTAAGGCAAGAGTGCAAATGGAGACCTGTATAACATATGTCTAAGTATTCTATAGTTGCAAATCAAGCTATCAGACTAGTACATAAAATACATCTACCCTATATCGTGACAATTATACCTTCCTAATGGCAAAATTGACAAATGTGTTTAAAGCTATTCTTATTATGTGACTGAAGGTTGGCAGAAAATCAAAGATGACAGAATTTAATTGTTACCTTGCATATCTGAGTCATTTTTATGGTTGATGATGTTTGGCTAAGTAATAAAATAAGGATATATATATATATATATATATTATTTTCTTTAATTTTAACAAAAATAACTTATGAGGTAATATCAGGATTTTCACACATTTGGTTTTTTATTGATAATAGTGGTATAAGAAATAAAAACTATAATCATAATAAAAGTGTAAAATATTTTTCTAAAAATGTACAGCACATTGAACATAAAACAAAAAGTGAAACTAGTCTTATGTATGCTTCCAAAAGTTACTTTTTTTCTAAAATATTTAAAAGTATGTATTACAATAAAATTCAAAATATAAACTAATTAATGGCATCAAATTTTAAAATTGCAGTTGTGTAAATCACACTGACATTTTAATTTAATGTTTGAAATGTAATTAAATCTTATTTTTAAGAAAATAGAATTATTTTTAATTTTAGCATTTAATGTCTATCCACTTGCTAAGTTAAAGATTCAGTGCATGAATGTTACACCTAGATTTATATAAATTCATAAATTTAAGGGTAATATGAATGGTTGAATATTGCAAAATGTTCCCTGGTCACCCCAGTGCCACTGCTGTGAATACCATGTTTATTCATGAGTCCCTCTGAAGTCATGAATTGGGACACAAAGAAAAGCATGAAAAGAATGCTCAGCACTGCTGGGAAACCAAAGTTATGCAAGAATCTATTGAATGCAAGCTATCTACGAGGAGGAAAGATTTGACAAGATAACTCATATGTCTATTCTTTTAGCCAAGCAATTCTAATGCTCAATTTTTTTTCACATTCTCAAGTAGTGTCAATATCAATGTCAGCAGCGGCACTGCCCACAAATGTTCATGGCATTCAAACACAGCTGCTTTTTGTTTTGAGAGTGTAGGGAGAAATGTGGAGACTTTCCTGGGGCCTCAACAATGTTGATTATGAGAGTGGATATTTAGGGCTCCTGGTAGTGTTATGGCAACAATGGATGCTGGGTGATGAACAATAGAGGGGCCATTATGTTCTTTAACAAATGTATTTTTATTCTGTTTGTTTGTGATATGCAGGCTTCTCTTAAGTATGAGGCCAAGGGGGAGGATTCCTCTTGTCTAGATGTCGGGTGGCTGTAGATGACTGGTTAATCGGGGTTCTCCAGAGACACAGAACCAATAGGAGATGTACTAGTATATAGAGGCGGGCGGGGGGGGGGAGGGCGGGGTACAAAAGTAGGTTTACAGTGGTGAGTACATGAAACAAAGTTTATTCTTGCATTATTATTCATTTATTAATTATTGCATTATTTGTTGTATCATTATTGTTATTTCATATCTTTACTTATTATTTATCTTTTAGGTAATGATGGCTGGTAATTTAACCAATGACCAATGAAAGTGGATACTTTAAACCTACTCTTGCCCACCCCTGTATACCAAATATAAGTGAAGAAATTTATTTATAAATAAATATAGTATAAATAAAAAATTTAAAAATAACATATAACAAAAATAAATAAATTAACACAATATATTAAGTGCAATAAAATAAATAAAACTATATCTATAAATATTTATGAATACTCATTAATATCAAGAATATATGTAGTATATAATAACTCAATTATATTAAAATCAAATATATAATGAACTATATAAATAAATGTATTAAATATAGGGTGTTTCAACAAGGTATACACACACTTTAAATAATTATAAAAGCAGTGTTTATTAAAATGCATCTTATTTTCAAAATTGAGCTATCAGCTGTTAAAGTGTGTATACATTTTTGGGGGGGTACCCTGTATATAAAATACATATCCTTTATATAGTATAAAATATTGGCTCATGTGATTATGGAGGCTGAGAAGTACCAAGATCAATAGTTGGAAAGCTGAAAACCCAGGAGAGCTAATGGTGAAGCCAGACAACCAATGGGTCTGGGCTGCCTGTCACTATTTGAGCCAATTAAGCAGAAACAGAGTTGAATCATATATGAGCGTTTATTCCAGTAATGCCAGCAGTATAGGAGAGCATCAGGTCATCCACGAAAATCTGCTCTACCCCTCCCCATAAGCAGTTGTTTATATTGGGTAGAAGGACAAAGATTATATGGGAGAGTAGGAATTGCAGGCATGAATAAGTAGGCAAGGTATATTGGTTACAGGTTATAGGCAATGTGGCTATAATGACCAACGATTACAGGAGAGGGTCACAAAGGGCAGGCACCTCCAGGACCAGGTTATAGGCAGTGGAGGCTGGGTATTGCAAAGGGTGGGTGCCTCTGGGACTAGATTGTTTCAGCAACAAGAATGTTAATCTTTCTATGATAATAGGCAGTTCTCAGAAAAGGTGAATGGACTGTGTTCCGAGGTTAGCTCCCATGTCCTGTGGTGTACAACTCTCAGCCAGGTTGGAATGTGCTTTCTCTAATCAGAATAGAACAATCATGGTTAACAGAGCATGGCTAATATTTCTTTTAATTATAGCTAATCCCCACTCTTCTATTTCTGCCCCCAACAATGGTATAGTTCTGCTGTGAGTCAGAAGGACTGAGAACCACAAAACTCAGTGGTATAAGTTTCAGTTTGAATGCCAATAGTCCCAAGAGCTGATTTTTTAGTTGGAGTCTGAAGAAGACCAATGTCTTAGCTTAAGCAGCCAGGCATGAGGAGTTCTCTCTTACTAAACTTTCTGTTCTATTTAGGTCACTTGATTTGAAGAGGTACACCCACATTAGGGAGGGCAGTCTATTTTATTCAGCCTACCTATTTAGATGCTCATCTCATCCAGAAACACTCTCATAGATACACCCAGAATTATGTTTGATCAAATGTCTGCCCACCATGTGCCAGGCACTAACATGGTTGTTTTACATACATTTTCTCCTTTAATTCTCATAATAGTTCTGTGAGGTGAGCTTTTTACAAATGAGGAAACTGAGTCTCCCAGCAGTTAAATATACAGGGTGGGGCAAAAGTAGGTTTTGTAGGGAAAATCTATATATATAAAAGCCTAAGGGACCGTTATGACCGGATGACAGCTATGATGCGCACTGACCACTAGGGAGCAGATGTGCAATGCAGGAACTGCCCCCTGGTGGTCAGTGCACTCCCACAGCCAACCTCCCCCAGCTGGCCAACCTCCTGCGGTCTCTCCCCCTGGCCGGCCTGCCCTGATCAGCCCCTTGTCCCTGACCACCAGCTAGGCTGAAACACCCCACCCATGCACGAATTTGTGCACCAGGCCTCTAGTAATACAATAATAAACAATAACATAAGAATAAACTCTGTTTTGCATACACAACTATAAACCTAATTTTTGCCTTACCCTTTAAATTTACATATCGATTTCCAGACTTCAAAGCTACACACCATACAAACAAACTAGGAAGAAAATGTTTAGCCAGGTTCAGAGGGTTTAGTCACTCTTGAAAATATTAGAATGTCCCATGGACAAATACTGATATCCTTATCATTTTGTGCGAGAGATTGCTAAAGGACCAACTAACTAGGTCTTAAAGCCTGTTTACATTTATTGAATGTAGTCTGAATAATATTACCCTATGTAATAGCCAAATAAGTTGATTTTTGGTAAATTTCAAACCTGAGCTGACTCTCATTTTAATCTGAATAAATTAAATTTGACTTTTGAGTTTGAATTATGAAGAGCCAGAGGGCCCTAGCATGAACATATTGTGAGTTGGTGGTGCTCAGAGACCCCACCAGAGGTTGAGTAGGGCAGTTCATTCTCCCTTTATAATTATTACAAGCAAGTAAACTAACGTGTGCTATTAATCTGTTTGTTTTGTTGTGCTGTATAAACCAGTCTATAAAGATGACCTAGTCCAACAAGGTCCTCCTGTCTTCCCTTGATTCCAGTAAGCAGGCTCAGAGATATAAACAAGGTTAATATATATGTATAATATATGTATTTTATATTATTATATTTATGTTTTATTATATTAACAAAAGATTATTATATTTAATAAAATAGCAGTCATGTACCATTACATAGTGCTTTATAGGGATGGAGTGGGTGTGCTGAGGTAGAGACAGTTCATTTTGAACTTGGACCAGAATTAGAAGAAATTAGAAAAACAATGCAGGAATGAACATTTTTCCTGAGTTAAGATTTCTTTTTATAATGCCTTGCTACCTGAATAAAACAGGCTCTCTGCTCACCAAATCTTTGTAGGTAATGAGTGTCAATGATTTATCTTGGAGAAGTTGCATTGTTCCTATATTCAGAGACATAAGTGGTTATTTCAGAATTGGCTGGTGTGATTTAGATTTTGATCTGTAGCTCTGGTTTTCTTGTGATTCATATTGATTGCTCCAATTTGTATGCTGCTTTGCTCTGTAGGTTCTTGATCCACGTGTTTCTCTCCTTTTTGGTCATGGTTATAGGTTTATGTTTCTAATTTTCAATTTTCTTTTCTTCTTGGATTTTCAGTGTTTGTACTCAGAGTGGCTTTTTAAAAAAACAGTTCTCAGTTTTATTTATTTGCCCTGCTGTCAGACCTGTTTGGCCTTGTCCATGCGATAATGAAAATGAAAGTGGTTTTATAAGTTGTAAAGCATAACTCAAATGTAAGAAATGATTACTATTTTGTTAAAAATAATAAACTCTGAGTCTTCGTGCTATAATCAGGGGCAAAGGGGAACACCTGTTGGACAGGTGGGTCATCTTTATGAACTGAGCTCCTAGTTTGCAACAGCTCTAGCAACTAACGTCGTGGCCTAGATTCTCTGTGAACATGTATTACTGCCCATGTCTAAGAGAATAAAGGCATTAGCCTAAAAAGGAGACAGAGGGTAGCCCCAACATCCTGACTTCCTACTCAATGCCTGACCTCTGACCTGTGCTCACACTTGATTTTAGAGGCCTGAAATACTCTGCCAGGCTAGGATTAAGCTTAAATCTCACCTTTAAATCCTGTGCCCTGTAAGGGATCTTGTGATAGGCTATGCAGCAACATTGAGGAATGCCTTTAGTGACTCTTGGTCCACATGCAAATTCACATCATCTTTTAAAAATCCTAAACTGGTTTCAGGGCCAAACTTTCATCCTGCTTAAGTAATTCTACTTCTCCATCAAGAAGTCCTACTGAGTTTATTTCTGAATTAAAACAAGGTACTGTCTGCAATTTTTCTTTTCCAATTGGTATAAGACCAGGCCCAGCATATGTCTATAGATCAGTGATGGCAAACCTATGACATGCGTGTCAGAGGTGACACGCGAACTCATTTTTTGGGTTGATTTTTCTTTGTTAAATGTCATTTAAATATATAAAATAAATATAAAAAATATAAGTCTTTGTTTTACTATGGTTGCAAATATCAAAAAATTTCTATATGTGACACGGCACCTGAGTTAAGTTAGGGTTTTTCAAAATGCTGATACGCCGAGCTCAAAAGGTTTGCCATCACTGCTATAGATGCTTTTAATTTGCTTATATCTAGAGTTAGTTCCTAACTTTTGAAAAGTTGCTGTTTTTTTCCAACTATGTCATCATTAGTAGAATCCATCCCCAATATGGAGAAAAAGGTCCTTATTGACTCCTCAGTAGATTGGAAATGCAAAACTTTTCTTTGGGGAGAAGAAAGGGATTAAGAGGCTCCCCAAAAACTGTTGTGTGCTATGCCAAGGGTGGGTTTGGGAGGTGGGGCAGCATTTTATAAAAGGAGATAGCTCTATGACTGCACCTTAGGATCAGCAGACACCCTCATGAGGTGGGCTGTATTTGAATTCATTTTTACTTTTTCATTTTCTCATTCATTCATTCAACAAATACTTTTTGAGCACTGATTTATTTATAGGTAGATACTATGTTAGATGCTAGGGACATCATTTCTGACAATTGTCCTGGATCTAGAGGTCATCTGTGCTACATGGGCTTTAGGTGCAACAGATCTGGATTCTCGTCTCTTCTCCCCTGTTTGTTATTTGTGTTACTCTGTAAACTTATGCAATACATTGTCATCTAGATCTTACTGTATGCATCTTGTAAAATCAGATAACAATTACCACGTAGAGCTGTAGTGAGGATTCCATAAGTGATGTACATTTGGCCCTTGAATAATAACATGGGTGTGGGTCAATTTATATGAGGATATTTTTCAATACATAATGTAAATGTATTTTTGCTTTCTTATTATATTCTTAATAACATTTTTATCTAACTTACTTTATTGTAAGAATACAGTATGTAACACATATAATTCAAAATATGTGTTAATCTGCTGTTTATGTTATTGGTAAGGCTTCTGGTCAACAGTAGGCTATTAGTAGTTAAGTTTTTGGGTAATTGAAGTTATATGTAGATTTTTGACTCTATGTGGAGAGGTCAGTACCTTAACCCCCCACTTTGTTCAAGGATAAACTGTATACAACATTGAGCAGTGGACATATAATAGTTCTCTCACTTATTAACTGATGATTGCATCCTCCACACTCATACCTTGATCACCATCTCAAACTCACTGACTGCTCTTTGCCTGAGGCAATGTGGCTTTTAAGTAGAATTTAATAGTGTTTAAGTCTTTATGTCAATAGACATATGGATGAGATATTTTCAATAATGTATAGATCCAAATTCAATTCTAGAAATATATAGACACATTCCCAGTTTAACATTATCTTTTTATCAGCATGATTGAATCTTTGTGTTTTTTAACTTGAATAATCAAATTAATTAAAATGGTTATTAAATTAATCAAGACTGAGCATCCATTAAAATAATAAAGAATTATACATAATAACCATAGAGATAAAATGAAATCATAAAATTATTTAATACAAATAAGAGAGAAAAAGAAGAAAAAGGTAACAGGAGCAAATAATTCAAATATGAAACAAATTGCAGGATGATAGATTTATACCCAACCATATAAAAAAAATCACATTAGTTATAAATGGTCAAAATGTTCTAACGTTCTAACTAAAAGACAGAGATGTGCAGATTGGATATAAAAGCAAGACCCACTATGTGCTTTTTATAAGAAACCTATTTTAAATATCAATACATAAATATGTTGTAAGTAAATTGATGGAAAAGATATATCAAACTAACACTAATTTAAAGAAAGCTGGAGTGGCTACATCAATATCAGATAAAGTAGCTTTCAGGGCAAAGAATATTACCAGGGGTAAGGATGGTCATTTAAAAATGATAAAGGAGTCTTAAACATTCATGTACCTAATAACAGTTTCCAAACAGGAAGTAAAATCTGATAGAACTGCAATGAGAAAACACATTAAAATTATAGAGAATTCAATACCTCCTCTTAATAACAGATAGAACATATATAGAGAAAAAAAATTATAGAAGCTCTAACCAGCACTGTCAACTAATTTGACATAATTGAGCTTTATAGAATATTACATCCAACAATGGAAAAATATACAGTACTCTACATCCAATAGTCTAGCACCTGACACAACCCTCTAGCCAATTCTGTCAACAGGAATATGCTTCTGTCAACAGTAAACACCATTGTTCTGGGCCACTATAGGCCATGAGAAATCCCACAGAATTCCTGTTAGAGTTGTCCAGGCCTCACGCGGCGGCATTGCTGCTGAATATCCTAGTGGTACCTCCAAGGGCAAGTCATTGTTTCACCTGGGCAGGATGAAATCAGGGGTTGAATCTGGATCAAAGGTGTAACCCTCACATTGTCATTTTTTGGGGGATAACAGCAGCCTCTAAACTTTGTCCAGACTTATTAAAATCAAGATATTATTGCCCTTAGGGACTTGGCATTAAAACAACACAACAATGCCAGAGTTAGGCCCATTTAAAGATTTTCTGTCATTTTTAAAATGATTTCTGGACTTCTTTATATCAGTAAAACAATAGAGATCCCTCCCACAGAAACCTTTCTGAGAGATTTTATTCCCTTAAGGTGATGTATGGTAAGACATGTCTTCCTGCCCCTTACCTTCCCAAAGGAAGAAAATTTGAAACTGTAAGAATTATGATAGAATTGTCAAGTACAATGTGATTAGCTTTAAGTTATAAAATGTAAATGTAATTTACTTAATAGTATAACAAATTATAATATTTGGTCAAGGATAAAAAAGGTAAGCTAGAAGAATATTTGGTATAATGGTGACATTTTCATGGTCCCATTTGTGGGTAGCCCTACTGTTATAAAATTCCAGTAAACTGCTCCTCTTGGGAGTCAGATATATAAGAGAAAAATGGAGGCGAAACATGGCTACAGCCACACTTATTAATTTAAATAATAACTTATTAATTTAAATAATAATTTAAAAAGTTTATGTTTACCCATTTAGTTATTATTTCCAGTACTCTTCATTTCTTTGTGTAGATTCAGATTTACATCTGCTATTATTTTCCTTTTGCTTCAAGTACTGCCTTTAACATGTCTTGTAATGCAGATTTACTGATAATGAATTCTTTTAGCTTTTGAATGTCTGAAAAATCCTTATTTTGCCTTTCTTTTTCACAAGGTAAAGGATTTTATGTTGACAATTTCTCCCCATTCAGTATGTGGAGATGTCATTCCGTTGCACCTAGTTTGCATAATTTCCAAATAAAAATCTGCCTCTGTTCTTATCTTTGTTCCTCTGGATGTAATGTGTCTTTTTGTTCTCTAGGTGCTTTTAAAATTTCCTATTTATCATTGGGTTTTAAGAAATTTGATTATGAAGTGCCTTAGTGTAGTTTTCTTCATGTTTCTTGTACTTCGAATTTGTTGAGCTTCTTGGATCTGTGGGTTTATAATTTTCATCAAATTTGGAAAATTTTCAGCCAATATTCTTTCAACTATTATTTTATAAGCTTCTCCCTTTCAGAGACTAAAATAACATGAATATTAGACTCTGCCTAGTTGCTTTAACAGCTCATAGATTGTTTTCTTTTCATTTTGAGGATTTTCTATTGCTATGTCTTCAAATTTACCAACGTACTCCTTTGCAACGTCTAATCTATCCATAATCTAATCTAGTGTATGTTTCATCTCAGATATTGTGGTTTTTATCTTTAGAAGTTAGATTTGGGCCTTTACAAAATATCCTTCATGTCTCAACGTCAAAGTATTTCTTTATGTTTTTGAATATAAGGAATACAGTTTTAATCATTCTCTTAATGTTCTTGTCTACTAATTCTATTATCTATATTAATTCTGAGTCCCTTTCAATTTATAGATTTTTTTCTAATAATTATGATCACATATTTCTGCTGCTTTGCATTTTGGTCTTTTTAAATTGTATACTAGATATTGAGAATTCTATCTTGTTAGGTATTACATTAGTTTAGAATTCCTATAAATATTTTTGAGCTTTTTTCCTGGGAGTTATTAAGTTACTTGGAAATAGTTTGAGCCTTTCATGTCTTGTTTCTATGCTTTGTTAGGCAGGAGCAGAGTAGTGTATTCTAGGGTTAATTTTCCACACAACTGAGGCAAACCCTTTGTTGTATAATTATGAGGTTTTGCACTCTGGCTAGAGGAATAGGTGCTCTTTCTTTTGATCTCTAACCTTTTCAAATGATATTTTCCCTGATCTTGAATAGTTTTCTCACACATTTGAGTTGATCGGTACTCAACTAAACTCTAGAGGGGGACCTTCTTTAGGTCCCCAGAGTTGTCTTTCTCTCTCTTTCCATCTCTCTGCTCGCTACTACTCTATCCTGAAAACTCAAACTGTCTCCAGGACTCCCAGCTCCATGTCTTCAACCCAGGAGAACGCTGGGCTCCACGTGGGCCCCCCTCCTTGCATCATGACCTGGAAACCCTCTCCTTTGTTTTCCATCTCTCAGGAATCCTTGACCTTCATTTCTGAAATCCAATGTTTTGAAAACAAGATTTTATATATTTTATCTGCTTTTTTGTTGTTTCAGGCAGGAGGCTAAGTCCAATCTCTTTTTACACAATCTTGGCTGAAAGCAAAGCCTGTAGTATTCTTTATAATTAAAAAATCTTGTGCCTTTTCTCTGTTTAAATTTTATTTTTTTAAAAAATAGGGGTGAGGAGCTTATGGAGATAAACTAGAAAATGTTCATTTGGACAAAATGTTGGAGAGATTATTTTTCTCATTCTTTTTCACTATTACGATTCTTTGCTTTGCCACCAGAGTGATCTTTCCAAATTGAATCATCTCTCATTTATGCCTAAATCCATCATGGTTTCTGAATGATTACTGAATAGTATCCAAACTCCTTAGAAAACATGTAAGGCTCCTATATACCTGTGAACCCTCATTTTTAATACCACTCACCTCTCGCATCATAATCTGGACTCTTACTAAGTTGTGTCGCCTGCCATAGTAGTAGTGTGTGTGTTCTGGAGTCAGAGGAGCAGCTCAAATCCTATTTAATGGCTGCCAGATTGGGGAAAATTAACTTCTTTAATACAGTATCTGAAAATAAGAGTAATACTACTATATGCCTGCCAGAGTTGTTGTGAACATTAAATGAACTAATATCTGTGAAGTGCTCACCACAGGGTCAGGCATAGAGTAAGTGCTCCATTAACATAATTTATTACTGTGATGGTTCCTTCAATGCATCATGTTCTGCTTCTCTGCCTTGTGGGCCTTTGCACATGGTTCTCCTATTGCCTGGAAGTTCTTTTTTCTGCTCTACATACTTTTCCCTCCTTCTGTTTCTCTTTTCAGATACTTCTCAAGGTTTACCTCACATGGGAGGCTTTCCCTGACTTCCTGGTCTTAGTAGGATGCTCTCCATGTTCCATGGTGCCCCATTAATGTTGTTTTGAAATTATTTTCCCTCTTTCATTTCCACATGGGGAGAGGGAGACTGTGGCTCATGGTTTGTGATCAACTTGTGTGAGATGAATGAATGAATAAATGTTGGCTCTTAATATCTGTAGAATAGAATGATGAAAAGGACATTTACAAAACTCTGACATAAATTGTTATTGTTTGAATGAGCAGCAGTAGCCGCCCCAAATTTCTAGATGAAAGGACATTAGGAGAACAGGAGTAGTGTGTTCAGGGACATAACATGGCCAGTCTTTTGAACCTCATTGTAAAACTCCCCCAAGAAGCTGCAATTCACTGACTAGTAATGCCACTTGGAAAAAAAAAAAAGAAAAAAAAAAAAGAGCAATGGCTGGGGATGAGAAGGAAAGAATTGTAAGAAAATGAAAATCATGAGCCAAACCATGTGAGAACAGCCTCGTACCCCATGGCCCAGGCACCTAGCATTGATGGTATTATCTCCTCACAGCTGGAATTTTAGTAAGTGCCTGCCAATATTGACATTACCCCACATAATGGAATCGAGGTGGATTGGTGAACAATCACTTTAAAAGTTAATTGTTCAAAACAGTGGGTTAGAGCTCTTAAGCTAATGCCTGTTGGTTTGATGGCAATTTTGATGCTTGTTCTTTTTAAACTTGTTTTTATTTATGGTCTCATTCTCTGGATTTTGATGTCGGAAAGTAGAGCTCTTTTTTATTTTGTTTTCTAAAGAAGGCGAAAGGACGCCCTGCTTGGCTTTTATGAGTGGTTTTCTTTCCTCCCCTTCACTTCTTTTTATACTGCCTTTCTCTCTTCCTTGTGTGCTAGCCCCTTAGCAAGGCCTGCCTCTTGTCCTACAGTCTTGCACAGACATTTGGAAATCTTGGTAAACCCAATCCCTACTAGCTTCAGCCTTCCTGAAGTCCCTGCGGGCTGTGTTGAAGGAGATCCCTCAGGATTGAGTCATCGGGGACATACTCAGAGCTCTGATCCGGTTCCACTGAGGGTCTTGGAAAGAATCCGAGATGGGAGACCTCTGTGTTTAATGGCAGACCGTTCCATCCCATAGATTGGAAGCTGTCACAGTGATGACCAGTCTTGGGGAGAGCCTCACACCAAAACCGATGTCTGAGTGAAAACAGGGGATTTTAAGCATTCTTAATTGGAACGGATACTGACAAGCTATCTGTCCTTTCTCAATCAAAGCCTGGTATGAATTTGGGCCTATCAGTATATTTCCATTTATTGATAAGCCAGTCACAGACTAGCCCCTGGGCATGTTTTCAAACTTAATGAAGAAAAGACAGTTTCTGCCACAAGAGCTCTTCATCTGACTGACAGCATCAATCAAAAGCTACTCTGGGCTCCTGGCTGCTCTCAGTAATGAAACTTTTCTCCTAACAACTGGAGAGTCTGGGGAGAGAGGACAGTGGTCCACAGGAGGGAGGGGCAGAGGAAGGCTCTAGTTCATCTTGACTATTTCTCCTTTGCCTCACATGGGCCTTTTGAAGGCATGGAGGGGACCAGACGGGTGAAGTATGGTGGCATCTGGAAAGTCATGGAAAGCAGAGACAGTAGGGAGTCTTTCCCTGAGGGGAATGGTGCTATAGTAGCTGCTTTGAACTTGGAGGTGATCTTTTTCAGTCCCTGTAGTGGAAAGCCAGCATCTAAGAATTTCCTTCCAGAACTTTACTCTCCTTTTCATTTAAGACACAGAAAATAGAATTTTTATTCTATTCAGAGATCTGAGTCCTGTCTTGGAGATTGTATATTTCAGTGATTTTTCAAATCTTTCTTTTTCTGGGATACACTTTTTTTTTTTTTCTCATCAAAGGTAAGCTACTGCCTTTGCAAGAACCCAACAGGTAAACACACCAAAAAGAGAAATAAGGATTTGGTAATTTGGGATGGAACAAAGTGGAGGGAGGTGCATATTGGAGTGTAAACCCAACTGGCCATGTATATGCTGTAGAAAGTTAGGTTCTGAGAAGCTTAAAGCCATGAATCTAGTTCATGGCCATGAAATTTGAGGGCAAACTATCACTCTTGGTAGAGATGGTCTTCAGAATCCCCCCTTCCCCAAGCCAAGCATCCTGATGTGCATCAGTGATACAGGGGAGGAGGAAAGTGGGGAGGAGAGAGGCAGTGCATCGATTTATGGATCTTCTGGCTAACCTTGAGAAGGTGTGGTTTTCTCTAGCAACAGTGGTGCTTTCTCCCTAAAAGAAATCATGTTATCTGTGACAGAATAATTTAATACTTCTGCTTGATAGGAGAAATTATTTGCTCACCTTGACCAGAAAACTTCAAATTATCCTTGTTACCTCCACCTTCCTCATCTCCCTTAATCAGCCCCTCACCTAGATCTGTTGAATTACTTCCCAAATAATCTGAGTCAGTCTACTTGGCTCCATCATCATCCAAATACCCTGTTCCAAACCACTATAATCTTGCTGGAGCTGGTTATAGACTCCTTACTGGCTGTCTTCTTTCATTCTGGGCTCATTTGAATTTACAAACCAGAATGATGCTTTTGAGCCACAGTTCTGATTATGCCACTTCCTCTTCCAGTTGAAAATGCCTCAGTGGCTCCCTATTGGTTTAAAGGTGAAGACCTCAATGTTTCATATACTCCATGTACTGAATAGTCAGTGTTCTACATGTGTCTCCAGCCCTGTCTCATATCTCTTCCTTCTCTCTCTGCCCTCAGCTACACCAACATTCTTGCCCTGTTTGCTCCTGCCACAGGGATTTGCATGTGTGGTTTTCTTTACCTGGAATTCTCTCTCTACCGCCATTTAACCTAGATAACTCCTCCTCAATCTCAACTCTCCATTCACTCATTAGGGAATCCTCTCCCTCTCCCTGACTCAGTCACAGTCCCTTTTTATAAGCTCTCATTGCAAGATGTATTTCTCCTTTCACATTTCATTGTGTGGTTGTGTGCTCAGGTCTAACTTCCCTGTAGGACTGCCAGCTCCCGGGGTTGAGGACCACATTTGTTTTAGCTCTAACATGGTGCCCTTCATAGAGCAGGGCCTCGATAAGTATTTCGTGAACAAATGAATGAATGAATGAACTGACTTTTGGAATAGGAGAGCTTTGCTGAATCATCCCTTTTGAATGGTGAGTAAGGAAAGTTTTTGCTTCTGGTACAAGGGAATTTTAAACCCCTGTTTTGACATCATCCTCTTTTCATTCAAATTGTGAAAAGCTTCCAGAGCAAGCCTCTGGGTCCTTGACACCCTCACCTACCTCAAGAAGTAATGAGATGGAGTATCTTCCCTTGCACCACTGGGAACTGGCCTTTCCTTTCAATTTCTCTGAGGACATCCCTTCTCTGAGCAGTTTCTTCTTTGTCTTTTCTCTATCCTTTTTCTGCCAAGTGAGGAGTTGGCAGGAAGAACTCTCAACTTCACCACATAGTCAAGAAGGAAAGCATTACCGTCACTTTGAGGGAGTTGGGAACATGGGAATGGCATAAATAAGCCACAGGCTGTGTCTTCGAATAATTTTGGCATAACTTTGCCCATTAATCCTTCCCTCCCCCCCCCCCCCCAGTTTCTTGACCTTCCTCACTCTTGCTTGACCTTTGCTCTTGGCCACTCTGCAAATAGCATAGCATTCTTAATAGTCCAAAAGTTGTTTGAGTCCAGGATTGAAGGGGACAGAACATCCTTTTTCCCTTCCAATCTCTGAGTCCCATCACTTTGTCTGAGAAGGGCTGACGGCCTGAGAAATGACATGTGGTGCATTGAAAAGATCAATGGCTGTGGAGATTGGTAGTTCTGGGCTCTGACACTTGCTAGATAAGTTCCGTAGGCTCTCTGAGCCTCAATTTACTCATCTGTAAAGTGTAGTTAACACACCCAATGTTGTTTGTAAATTTAACTTAGGCAATATATACAAGCTTTCTGGAACAATGACTGGTTAAGATGCTTTGGAGTCTGTCCCTCAGTGCCTCCTCCTAGGGTTGCAGATCTATCAACTGTCTTGATTGAGGTGAACAATAGGTTCCTGTTTCTTTCTCTTTTTTAATTCTCACTTGAAGATATGTTTTTATTGATTTTAGAGAGAGAGTAAGGAAAAGAGAGAAACATCAATGTGAGAGAGAAACATCGATTGGTTGCCTCCTGTATGTGCCCCGACCAGGGATCAAACCCACAAACTTTTGGTGTGTGTGGGATGATGCTCCAACCAACTGAGCCACCTGGCCAGGGCTAGGCTCTTGATTCTTTAGCACTGATTGTTAGCTGACCTGGCACACAAGGATTTTTGCTCCTTGGAGCTCTGCTTGGCTGATCCCAGAGCTGTCCACCACAGGCATTCCCGGGGTCTCCAGCCAGGCTTCTGACAGGGCTAGTCCCTTCTACTCATACTGAAATTATGTCTGAAGTTTATGCCTGGAGCTGTGACCACTGCTATTTTTTCTGGGGTCGCCTCTGGAGTGCCTCTCAAAGCCTGGTCGCCATGTTTTGAAGAGGAATTTACTTAAGCTGGAACCCTCAACATCACTTCCACTCTCTTGGAGTCCTTGATGCTTGGCAAACGTAGATGCCACTGCCCATGTCCTTATCCCCCTTGCAGCCAGAATCCTCACTTAAGGTGGAGTTTCAGCTTGGAAGCAGGAGGAAGCTATGTTTTATAGTATTTCTTTTCTGTAACTTCCTTGGGCTTTCCAGTTGTGTAGTCCCCAACTGCATGGACCTATGGTAAAACTCAGTTGCTTTTCCCACATCTGGGTTCCAGGTCAGGGTCTTGGCAGAGCAGGCTAGATGGGTCTGTTATGTGTACTGTGCTCACCTCCACAAGGTCTGTCATGGGACATATGCCTACTGACCACTTACCTGGATCCTACCCCCACCACACACTTTATCCTGTGCTGTTTTGGTCAACAGTTTATCTATAACTTTTTACCCTTTTTTTCAGCTGCAACACTTATGATAGATGATTTTTACATACTCAGAACACTCCCAAACACATGTGTAAATTTTGAACACTGCCCCAAGAATTTTGTGGGGGAGGTACAGCCTTGCAATAATTTATAATTGTCACAGTACTCCATGGTGTATCAGTAGCTCTTTTCTCCTATGACCCGTGACACAGATCAGACAGTCTTCAGATTTGGCAATTCCCAAACACTGGTTATATTTCCTTGCTTTCTTTCTCACTCAAATTTAAATGCATTGAGTGAGGAAGTCATCTAGAATTTGTTTAAATATGTTTTTAAAACTTTTTAATCTTAGGACTTTATTATTAGTAGTAAATTACTGTGATCTCCCACAGATGGTTAAAACACACTGGCAAGGAATGACCTTAAGGTAAGGAGCCCACTGAAGGGTGAGTCTTTCAAGGCTCGTCTCCATTGGCTACCCAGATTCTCACAGTCTTTGGGGACAATTGGGGCCTAGTACTTAAGAGTGACAATGGGTCTTATTTAAGGTAGGCAGGGCATTCTTATTGAGTCATGCTCCAGTGAAAGGGACCCACTGGGCCACTTAGTGAAATTGAACCTTGATCTCCAGGGTTGGCAATGGGAGGGCATGATCAGTAAGAGTTCCTTAGAAGCCACATTTCCCATTGCAGATTTAACTCATTATTGCTGCTCCCACATGGAGGACATTAGTAGGCCAGTCAAGATTGAGCTTCAGCAAACTCAGCCCAACTCTTTTATACTTCCTCTTTCAACACACATTTCATATCACCCAACAGGGCCCTCTTGCTTCAGGCTTTGAGACCCAATCCCTTGTGAGCTACGACAGGCACTACTACATTCACTATCATGGTGGTGATGATGGTAGATGGTACACTTCTCTTCTAGCTTTCATCCCAGGGTGCAAAAAGAAGACCAAATGCTGCCTCCTTTGTGGCTTCTAGGAGTCTCTCTTCCCAGGCCCCGGCATGTCTCAGAGCATAGCAGGACCAAGCCTGTGGGTACGCTGAGAGAAAACAAAGTGTTGGCTTTTCGGGGCTGGTAGGATATGGGATTCTCTGCGATTCTGCCCACTAGGTATCTTCTCTGGCTTTACACCCACTCACTCCTCCACCCCCACCTCCCTACACCCTGAACTCTGATCAAGGAAGTCTCTAGGCTCTTAGAATTTATGGAGATAATGACTCTGTGTCCTGTGAATCTTCTACAAGGCTTGGAGCTTTGATGTCTGGCAGCTTTGCTTGTGATTGTGTGGTTGTGGGATGGTGGGGAGAAGTGCCACTTTAACCTCTCTAGCCCATTATTCCTGCCCTGCCGATCCCCAGAGCAGCAGAGAAAATTCCAGCTTTGAGGATGGGCCCTGGTCAGTTATGAATCTGAATCCTGCAAACAGGTGCTTCTGGCCATCAAAGTCTTGAAGCAGTTAAACTTGCTTTCACCTTTGTTGCAGTTCCCTTAAAAGAAAATAGAGAGATCTTCCAAAGGTGGAAGGGGTGGCAGGCCAGAAACGTAAAGTGTGTGCAATCACTCAGATACAAGTGGCACCAGTAAAAATTGCCTTCATATATCAGCTTATGGTTTACACACTCTGGCAGAAAGGACACTAAAAGGTCAGCGGGAAAAAATTTATATGTCAGGCCTGGAGCTGCGACTCCAGAGGTGGTGAGAAGACACAATCTGGGAAGGGTTCTAGAGGGACCAGCCGAGGGCTTGATGTGGCAGGCTTCTTTTTTTTCATCCTTTATTTTGTTTTATTTTTAAGGAAGTTGCTTGCCAACGTCAGCAGAGAAGCTAAGGTATAGACTCGGAGTAACCTCTCGCTCCGACCCCTGGGTGACAAGACGGATAGTTCCATTCATCTGTGGGTGAACAGCAGAGGCTCCCTGCATTTTTTTTTCTTTTTTGCTTGGATTCAGGATATATTTGTTTGCAGAGAGGAATGTCACGCTTGTGAATGCACTGCTCAGTCATGTGCAAGGGGTGAAATCAAAGGAGGGGAGAAGAGACTGGAGGGAAAGGGGTGAAGGGGGGCGGGGAAAGGGCAAGCTGTGCTCAGTGGCTTTGAGTGATGCCAGCTTGGATCTAGAAACAAATCCGCAACCAAATGCTAATGGAGAAGGTGCCTTCCAAACAGAAGGGTCAGCAACTATGCTGAAATTACTGATGCACCTTTCAGTAGCAATTGCCTTGTGGAAAGGTCTGGGCGAGCGTTATTTACACCCCTCCCCCCTTCCATCCTGCCTCCCAGGAGAGAAGGTACTAGAACATTGTAGGTCTCTTGGAGTTTTGCTTAAGACTGACCCACCCTCCTTACTTTATTAACCGTGTAACATTTTAAGGCTGTTTTTCCTCTCTGTCTCCTCCAGCAAGTCTCTATTGATCACTGTTTATAGTTATAATCCCTTTCAAATTTATCATCCATGACTAACACCACGTGTATTGATTAGTGTTGACGGATGTCCCTCTACAGTATAGAACCACCATGATCCCAGCCAGTGAAATACAAGAGAGATGGAGAGAGATAGAAATATACTTTTTCCCTTCTCCTCGATTTTCTTTTGGTAATTTTCTGCTCCCCCTTTTGTTCATAGCTTAGATGAGGCTTTTCCTGCCTGTGCTGGAGAATCGCTTTTTATATTTTAAATATAATTTCTTTATTCTCACTGAAGCCTTTTAGGAGGAAAAGAAAGTAGCTGTATTGCTCCAGGGTGGTAACTAGGGGGTAGGGTGCTGACAGCTCCTGAAAAGATCAGATTTATGAGGGACATCCACATGTCTTAACCTAAAGCCTTAAGTACCAAAGATGTAAAGGCTAGTTTTTTTAGGGACAAATTAGGTGTCACTTGTGACGAAGGACAAGGTGTCCGAAAGCTGGACTATAAATGAAGTCATTTGTCAATAGTGCCATTTTTTTGGTCTCTTTTTGCTTACTCTTGGTAGTGTCTTCTTTGCCTATTGTGGGCTGAAGGTGAGCAATGGCCTGGTTGTGACGCTGTGCACTGATCTATTTTGCCCGAGCCAGGTGTCTAGGGCTTCCTGCCTTGGAGTGTCCTGCACATGCACCCGCTCACCTTACCTGTGACCTGTCTGCTCATGGGTGACCACTGTGCGAGTCCTGAGCTCAGCTGCCTCCTCTGATGGAAGTAATATTTTCTTTATCCACCCAACAAGGAGGCTGAGAGGAGAGGGGTAACAGCTGTGAGAGGGCTTTAAAATTAGGAAGGACAACGTAAACCAAGATGGTAAAATTATCACTCTGGACGCTTTCTCCTTGTTCTCTCTGTCTCCCTCTCATACTCCTGGAAGGTTTTATTACTTTGCAAGGATTTTCTTCTATTCCAGGAAACTTTATCAAAGGACCCAAGCCCTAGACTTGAGAAAAGAACAAAGGAGTATAGAACTCAAAGGGAATTTAGAGGTCTCAGAGCTTAACCCTTCAATTGGATTGTGAGGAAACTGATGAAGCTTAAACTTTGGAATATCTTGTTTGATGTCCCACAATGAGTAAGAGATAAGCCCAGAAAGATACTTATTCTTAGGGAAGTATCTTTTTTCTCTTTTCTCCCCTTCTTAGCTCCTCTTCATCTCTCTCTCTTCCTCCTCCTCTTCTTTCTCCTTCTTGTTCATTCCCTCCCTCCTTTTCTCCCTTTTCCCTCCCTTTTCCCATCCTTCTCTCCCCATTCCCCTCTCTCTATTTCTTTGTCTCTTCCTTCCTTCAATACCCTCAGCAGCATTCTAGGCAGAGACACAAGATCCTTTTGATCTTCTTTTTAAAAAAATGATTGACTTTTTTAGAGAGAGAGAGAAACATTGATGTGAGAGTGAAACATGGATCAGCTGCCTCCTGCATGTCCCCTACTGGGGATTGAGCCTTTAACCTGGTCATGTGCACTGAACGGGAATCAAACTGGCAACCTTACGGTGTATAGGGATGATGTCCAACTAACTGAGCCACACCGGCCAGGGCAACCCTTTTTCTCTTAAAGCTCACTTATTCTCACTTTGGAAGACAGGACCATTTTCTAAGAAACTCAAAGATATTTTTTTTTACTACAGAAAATTAACATTTAAAAAAATAATGATTTTTTCAAAGGAGAACAAGATAGGAACATTCATCTCCTAGGGGAAGGCATGTCTACCTATGGAGTATCCCATTCTGTCATGCTATAGTGCTTTTGAATGGCTGTTTACTTGGCTCATATGTAAATGATATTGTGTCCTCCCTCATTGCCTCAGTCGCCACTATTGACAATAAATTGATGTTTTTTTTGTGTGTGTGTTTTTTTGTTTTTTTTTGCTTCTTAACATATCTATTTTCCAAGTTTTCATGGTCTGCTTGTAATAGTGTTTTTGGTTCTTTGCACTACTTTAAATTAAGTTTTTCATATGGGACTTATTATACCTGAATGCTGCTCAGTTATTTGATGACATAGTTGTAAATCCTCAATAAAAAGAACCTTAATAATCAGTTGGCATTTATTTAATATGCCACCCATCTTATTAAGTCTAGCTCCTTTGATTTAATAGGATAGTTTATTGTATTTTTGCATCAGAATAGTGATGCTATAGTTATGCTTGAGAAGGCACTTTCATTATAAACTCCTGTTTTTAGGCACTTACAATTTTCTCAATTCACACATTTATTTCAATGCGCAATCATTGTCTGTTCTCTGCTCCCACCCTCTCCCATTTGTACCATTTTTCTTTAAAGTTTAATAAGGAAATATACCTCAAACTTTAGAGAGAGAAGCTATGTTATTGGCTGAGAGTAGCTGAGCAAAGCTGCCAGGCCCTGGAAATCCAGATTCCTGTTTGGTGCCTTGAGTCAACTTGATGCCAATGTTGGTGAAGGAGGCTGCTGGTCACAGGATTATGTTTCCGTTACATGGAGAATGTTCTCCCATGTGCTCTCAAGTGCATTTTTTTCTCTTGGGAGCTTTGAACATTCTTCATATTTTGCTAGTGGTGGGAAACTGAGAAGTTGAGCTGTGTAGGAAACAGACCAGAATAGGTTAGAATGGAGACAGACCTTGCAACTCCTCACCTGATGCTCATGATAGAATGTGAGCTGTGCTCCATTGTGTGGGTGCTTCACACAGGTTGATTCCCCTTGCTCACCCTTTGCCTGGTTAACATGAACTCATCCTCAGATATCAGCACAAGCACCACTTATTCAAAAATGTCCATTGTAACCATGTAGACTGAGTATGGTTCTTTTGTTATATATCTTATAGAATGGGCTTCTTTGCTTCAGAACACATCTCATTTATTGTGGGCAGTGGTGCTCTGGAGTGGGTTCATACTGCTTTTTTTAGCAAGTAAAAATAATAAAATTTAATACAGACATGTATGGGAACCCTGCATACATGAAAGTCAGAGACCCCACACATACAAGAGGTTCAGAGATAGAAAGGGGGATTGGCATATAAGACATCATGAGCCAGGCAACAGGCAAGGTGCCTTAAGGGCTTCAAAGGGTCATTGCAGAATGAGAAGAGCAGACATTCAGTAAATCGAAGTTTGTCCTGTCTCATAGGTAGGTCAAACAAGGTTTTGTCTGATAATCTCCCATTACAGGCAAGGCCCCTAACTCAGTTTCTTTGAGGAAACCACGGAAAGGGCAGATGTTTCTCTCGAGCCGGTCTTAAATGAGAGCTGATTGTGTGCATCTCTTCTCTACTCCATGTTCAATGACAGCATCTTGATAGCCTGGAATCAGTCATGATAGGATTTTTTACACCTAAGAAATGGGCAAATGCTATAAATCAGAACTCACTCCTCACTACCCCCGAGAGCTGGTTTTTAAACATTCACCGTTATACCACTTATGCGATGATTTGTAAAACATATTATCTCCACTAAATTGTCTATGAGAACAGGGACTTTGTCTATTTTGATCTGTGTTGTATTTCTCAGTGTCTGGCATGTAGTAAGTACTGAGTTTATAAACAAGGTTTGGGAAGAGATGATCTTGTTTAAACAAGGCTGGGCCATTAAAAGGATCTTAATCTCATAAGATCAAGGTTTTCCACGATTTACCTATAAGAGTAATTCATCCTGTACCAGGATCTGGCTTCCTAAGGAAAGGGCAATTCTCAGAGATTCAGTTGGTCCCATTGGTAAAACAATCCATCAGGAAGCCCTTGAAACAGTTTAGCCAGGTGCAGCAAAGACACTTCTGTTTTCACTGGATGATGCTCTCTGCCTCTTTTGAATTGATTTCTTTAAAAAAAATGCTCATGTGTTCTGCTAGATAGCTGCTTCCATGGGTTTTATGTTCCTGATTCTTAGTGAGACCTTTTTGTTTCCACCTCCTCACTATTATTCTATCTAGGCGGTCCCTTCAGGAGCTTCTGTTATCCAGTGAAATGGGGTGTGAAAATGAAGTTAGAGAGATTTGGGTTCAAATTTGGGCTGTACCTTGAAAATTAATTCCATTCTTAGAGGCTCAGTGTCATCATGCCTAAAGTATGAGAAAGTATAAAGTTGTTATATTACATGAGATTAAACTATGTGTGAAATTGCTGATGAAAGTAAAGATTATTGTTAATTTTTAAACTTTTTCATCTTTTCTCTTAGACTTGTATTTTGACTTTGTTGTTATAGTTGAAGGATGGGCGACAGAGGGATTAAAAATATATAAGGATGGCATAAACTTCTGGGGTAGGGTGAAGAAAACTTAATAAATATTACTCATCATCTAAAAACATTTCCTGTCAAGAGTCTTCCTTGTTGTAATGGAGGACTGAGTAATTTTGACAACCATCCCTCTGAGAGCATGTAGAAAAGCTGGGAAAAAATGTGAAAAACATTTGCTGAAAGGCATAGTAGAGTTAATAAGATGGTGCAAACTATCAGGGCCAACATCTAGGGAGTAATGAGACCTGGTGTTTGGACTAACATTTCCCAGGGGCAACTATTGGGATCTTGGAAGAGGTTACCTGGAGACTGAGAAGCTGGGCACAATTCCTGACAGTCTCACAAAGCTAGGGGGCATATTGGAGTTCAGAGACTGCAAAGGAATGAGAACTCTGGAAAAACACTAACCTTTCAGTTGAAGTAAGATTAAACTGATTTTATACTTATTTGCAAGGGACTGAAGCCCAGCTACAAATTCTCTCAGTATCTTATTGGAATAAGGTCACCTGGGCTGCTAGTGCTTTACCCATCTTTTAAAAGGAAATATAAGTCCTCTGGAGGACAACTTTATACTTCAAATCCTGAAATTACTATAATAATTTTCTCTATACACAATATTATGTATTTGAGAAAAAATAACTAAGCATACAAGTAATGTGATAAAAAGTTAAGAGAAACAGTATGTAATATAAACAGACCAGGGGGGATCCAGGTAATTTGAATTTTCAAATAACCATGATGTGTTGATATGTTCAAGGAAAAATTGAGAATTTGGGGTATAAATTAAACACTCAAATAAATAAATATCCTAGAATTTAAAATACAATGGAAATAAATAACTCAATGGATTAACACTGACAGATGGATAGACACAGTCGAAGATAGAACAAGTAAAATGTAATATAAGTCAAAAGAAGATATTCAAAATGAAGCTTTGGGTGTGAAAGAAGGAAATAGGGAAAAGAGAAAAAACAAAAGTAAGGGATAGAGAGAAAAGGTATAACATGTAATTGTAAGCCCAGCAGAATAGGAGAGAGAGGACTGGGTAAAAGCAATTTCTAAGAGACAATGGCTGAGAGTTTCCCAAAACTGATCAAAGATATCATATATTAAAGAAGCACTCTAAGCCCAAAATAGAATAAAAACTGTAAAATTGCATGCAATATTAAGCTGCTGAAAACATAAGACAGTGAGAAGATCTTGAGTAGCCAGAGAGAAAAGAGCAACAAGATTAACTATGGACTTTTAAACAATGATAGTGGATGCCCATAATTAATGAATGCATTGAACGAAGGTGGCAACTTAGAATTCTATACTCAGTGAGAATATCCTTTAAAATATTAAGGCAAAAAGGAAATATTTTATAAGCAGAAACTGAAAGGATGCGCCACTGGCAGATCTATACTAAAGGAAAATATTAAAGATATTCTCCGGTGATTCTTGATTGAAGGTAGGAAAAGTGGTAAGAGAAATGTGTGGATACATATAAATAAATATTAATTACAAAATAATGATGTCATGTGGGAAGATAAGTATATAGAACTAAACTGCACTATATCAATGGCATACAAGTTGGAGGAGAACTAATGGGGTTAAAGTATTTGGGGCACTTGAATTGCCAAGGAACAAGTGAAAGTCTGAATTTACATTTGACTTTGATGGGTCAAGAATGTGTATTTTTATCCCCAAGTAGCTTCTAAATAAAATACATACACTTACACTAAAAGAACTCATAACATCATAGAAGGAGTACAGAATAAATAAGTATATTCAATCAATCCAAAAGAAATCAAGAATGATAGAAAAAGAACATAAGAAAACAACAGTGATAAGAAGGGTTAAGTAAGAAGATGACAAATCTAAACTCAAATATATCAGTAATTTCACTAAATGTATGCAGACCAAATTTATCAATTTAAAAAAAGCAAGTTGTCAAACTAAATTAAAAACAAATCCAACTATGTTTTTATAGAGATATAACATAATATATGTATACAGAAAGGTTGAAAGTTCAATCTTTCAGTAGGATAAGAAAACATCTACTGAAAGAAAGCTGATATAGCTATATTAATATGAAAGGAGACATTTAAGACAGAAAATATTACTAGAGGTAAAAAATAGAAATACCATAATGACAAAATAGCCAATTCACTGGAAGATGTAATGGGTCCAAATTTATAGCCAGCTGGTGAGAGCCCCAAAATCTATAAAACAATTCCAAAATGTATAAAACAGTCCAAAGGAGATCCAAAGGAGAAATAGAGGAATTCATAACCGCAGTAGGAAAATTTAACTCTCTCTCAGTAATTGACAGAACATAAAGACAAAAAAGTTAATAAAGATATAAAACTCCTATACAATGTTATTTGCCAAATTGACTTAATTGACACATAGAGAACACTGCAACCAAAATATTTTATTATTGTAAAATATACACAGTATAAAATTTACCATTTTAATAATTTTTACATGTATGGATCAGTAACATTAAATACATTCACATTGTTGTGCAACCATCACACCATCCATCTCCAACAACTTATTTTTAAAATCACAGAGAACATATACCAAAATTGACTGTATACTTTGGTGAGCCAGAGCGAACAGGGAGAGCTTCTGAATCTGGGGACATAAATAGTTCTTCTCACTCCCAATGGTTTATTAAACCTGAAGGACTGACCTCTGCACCCTTTTATGCCCTTACATGAATTCCTTAGCTGTCTTCACTTCACTTTCCTTATTCTTACTTCCTATTCTTATGTCTATTATTCTCCTCTCCTTCTCAACCCTCCTCCCTCCCTCCTTCTCTCTTTCTCTCCCTTCGTTCCTTCCGCTCTTTCTCTTTGCCTCACACTCTGTTCTTTTCCTTAGCCCCAAACATTTGTTGAGAGTTTTCACTATTGTGGAGATCAGGGATCAGCAAACTTTTTTCTGTGGAAGGTCAGGGAGTCAGTATTTTAGGCTTTGGGAGCTCTATAGTTTCTGTTACAACTACTCAACTCTGAGCTGTACTGGGAAAGCAGCCATAGACAATACCTAAACAAACGGGCATGTCTGTGTTCCAATAAAATTTATGGATACCAAAATTTGAATTTCATGTCAGTTGCACAGGTCACAAAATAGTCTTCTTTTGATTCTTTTCAACCATTTAAAACCGTGAACAACATTCTTAGGTTGTGGGACTTACAATCAGGTCCCTGGGCTGTAAGTTACTGACCTGGGTGAGTGTGGAATCCTAGAGAAAATAGCGTCTAAAGGCCAGTCCTGCCTTCTGTGCCTCTGCCTCTATGGTTCAAGTTTGTGACTCCCTTAAGTACATGACTGTTACATGGCAGGTTAGAAGTCATGGCAGGGGTAATGATGAGAAAGGGGAGATTGCCCCTGTAGGAGATGGCATTTTTACTGTCCCTTGAAAGGTGGGTGGGTTTCAGATATCTGTGATTAGTCCACCTTGATGAGTGACTCCCAATTTTCATTTCATTTCCTAACTTAAAACCTCAGTCACAGCACCTCTCTTTTTTTTCTTTTGAATTTATTGGGGTGACATTGGTTCGCAAAACCATACAGGTTTCAAGTGTACAACTCAATAAAACATCATCTGTAAATTGCATCATGCGCCCATCACTCCAAGCAAAGTATTTTTCCATCCCCATCCTCCCCCGCCCCTTTTCTACCTGTACCTACCCTCCACCCTCCTTTCCCTCTGGCTATCACCACACTGTTGTCTGTGTCTGTGTGTGTGATATATATATATATATATTTTTTTTTTTTTCTTAATCCTTTCATCTTATTACATCCAGCCCCTCAACCCCCCTCTAAGCTGTCAGTCTGTTCCCTGTATCCATGCCTCTGTTCCTATTTTGTTCATCAGTTTATTTTGTTCATTAGATTCCACATGTTAGGGAGATCATATGGTATTTGTCTTCCTCTGACTGGCTTATTTCACTTAGCATAATACTTTCTAGGCCCCACAGCACCTCTTTTCTGACTTTGAAAGACTTTGGACTTTCTCAGCAGATATGGATTTAGCTACAACCCACATTCCTTCCTCTTGAGTGCTCCTCCTTACCTGTGATTTGAAACCTTTGAGAGATGTGTGTGAGTGAGCTGTGCTGTTGGGGGTCTGAACGCAGGAAGGAGAAATCTAGCGGAGTTCTGCTCTCATAAAACTTGGCTTAGGCAGCCACTTCTCAGAGCCAGGGTTCCATGAGTAGGAAGAGTGAAGTCCCTGCTTCAAGCTTCTTGTCTAGACCTAGTCTATTTTTTTTTAATATATTTTTTATTGATTTTTTACAGAGAGGAAAGGAGAGAGATAGAGAGTCAGAAACATCAATGAGAGAGAAACATCGATCAGCTGCCTTCTGCACATCTCCTACTGGGGATGTGCCCGCAACCTAGGTACATGCCCCTGACCGGAATCGAACCCGGGACCCTTCAGTCCGCAGGCCAACGCTCTATTTACTGAGCCAAACCGGTTTCGGCTAGACCTAGTCTAAAAAAGTACATTTAGATGGTCCCACCTGGACCTGCCATAGGGTCCTATCCATTCTCACACTACCCAGGTAGAGTACCCAACAGTGGGCTCTGCTTTTCCAGCTTTGGTTTTCCAGTTTCTCTCCCTCCCTCCCCTCTTCCCTTCCTTTTGTTCCCCTTCAAGCCTTAGCAAAAGGCCAAGGTACTGAAATATGAATTGATTGTGCAAAACAAACTAAAATTTGCCTGGGGCAGTATACAGATTTTCATTTATTTCCCTTAACATCTTCCAGTCCTTGAGTGTGTGTAGAAAGGACAGGAGCCCTAATTTATCACAGTGATCATAAAGTGATGCTGTGGCTTTTGTCTTGGAAATTCTAATGATTAGATGGCATTGTTATTAGAGCTAGAGCCTGAGGGCTGGGGAAGCCCTGAGAAGGACCCTGGCGCAGGCTGGCATTTTTCAAGATGAGAGAGCAGGTCTTCACTCCATCTCCCAACATTGTCCTGTAGTAAAGAGAGCACTGAACTCGAACCTTTAGGACTGGATTACGCTTCTAGCTTGACCTCTTGCTAGGTTTATTACCTTGAGAAAATTACTTAACCTTTCAGAAAGTCAGTTGCAGTTACCTATTTGTTAAAATGGAGATAATGAACAATTTTTTTTAAAATATATTTTATTGATTTTTTACAGAGAGGAAGGGAGAGAGATAGAGAGTTAGAAACATCGATGAGAGAGAAACATCGACCAGCTGCCTCCTGCACATCTCCCACTGGGGATATGCCCGCAACCAAGGTATATGCCCTTGACCGGAATCGAACCCGGGACCTTTCAGTCTGCAGGCCGACGCTCTATCCACCGAGCCAAACCGGTTTCGGCGAGATAATGAACAATTTTTAATCCACGGAGTTGTTGAAAGGGCATGTGAGGTAACAGATATGAGCATGCCCTGCAAAGTATGAAATCTGAGAACCTTTCTAGAGTGGCCTTCAGATCGCCCAAGACTCTTCTCATCTCCCAGGACCCTCTTACTTAACAATCTCCCGCCTTCCTGTTTTTCCAGTGGATCTTTCCTTAGGCCATAAATGTCTCCTTTCCCTGGTTCCACGAGACTCTTTGGCTCTGGTCTATGACTTGGTTCACAACACGCTGCTCAAAAATATGGTGGGTATGGCTCAGTTGGTTGGGTGTTATCCTATACATCAGGCAGTTGCTGATTCGATTCCTAGTCTAGGGCACGTGCCCGGGGTTGTGGGCTTGATCCCTGGGTGGGGGTGTGCTGGAGGCAGCTAATTGATGTTGTGCTCTCACATCGATGTTTCTCTCTCTCCCTCTCCCTTCTTCATTCTCTAAAAACCAATACACTATTTAAAAATGGTGCCTTGGCGTATTTAATATTTTCAGCTGAAGGAATTTGAGGAATTGCACATGCAGGAAGGACTCTCAGACCTCCTCCTTCTCCCCTGAAGCAGGTCAAAAGACCATCATGTGAGAGGTCCCCTTCTTATACCCGAGGAAAGGAGCATCCTCGTCTCCGAAGGCAGAGGGGCAGAGGGATGCTGAGAGGAATCCCAATGAACAGACCTTGCTGAGTTTCCCTTAATTTTCCACCCTTAGCTCATTCCCTTTTGTTCGATCACATTTTTCTACAGCTTTCCACTCTTCATCAAACCCAGTATAAAAGAGCTCAGGCTTCACTGCTTCTTCCAGTCTTTATTTAGTTATGACGGCTCCTGTGTCATGTAAAACTCCTGTTAAGTTGGTATGCTTTCCTCCTTTAATAGGTCTTTCATTTTCTGGCCCAGCCAGGGATCCCAAGGGGGTTGAGGAGTTTTCCTCCCTTGCACCTACAATATTCTTTGTTCCTTCTTTGATGGGTATTACCAGTTCATTTTGGAACCCACTCCCTGCTTCCCTGTGGCTGTGGGATTTTGGCTCAGCTTTTAAGGCCATCTTCCTCCAAGGAATGTTGGACAGCTTCAGCCTCCAGACAGAAAAGGATTGCTACTCTGAGTTGCACCTTTCAGCCTCCAGACAGCAAAGGATTGCTACTCTGAGTTGCACCTTTTGGAATGTAATCATACATTCTCTGATATTATTATGTAAACATTTCTTGGGTGACTGTGTGTGTGTGTGTGTGTGTGTGTGTGTGTGTACAGAGATTATAAATGCTTTGAAATATATGCCACGCAGTGCCTAGGCAGTTCTGAGCCTACAGTTAATAATTGATAAATAGAAGCTTAATGAAAAGTAAGTTAGACCATGTAGAATGCTTGAATTTGAGTTTTTCCCCAGGTCTCTGGAAGCCTCATAGGTTCTGGGAAAGCTCTAAATTTGTTCTGAGAGGCTGGTCTGCAGGAGATGTTAGCAGAGCCTTAGCAAGTTCAGGTTGCTGTTCAATTCTTTCTACAAACACCTGAACAATGTGCTTGGGGCCCAGGGGAAATCAGGCCTGAATGAAGGCTTCCAGAGTGTCCCCTGTCCCCATTCTGGAGCTGATCAGAGATGACCATCTTCATATTTATTAGGCACTGAGATCCTTCAGGGTCCCTCAGATGAGGTGCTGTCAATGAGTAAGTTTAAGTGTTGAATTAAATGGGTCCTTTCTATAGGCCAGTTTGAGGCCAGTTTACTTATCCTGGCTTCTGAAATAATATTAAAGCTCACTCAGGGCATGATATGCTTAACTACCAGAGGATAAGTGAATACATACATATTTGATTATCTTCTCTTTGAGAAAATTCTGAATTTTGGCTGTTCTCCCTGGATGAGGGTGTCTCAGAGTCAACTCTCTTTGAGACAGGCCCCTATGCCACTGAAGCGGCACGTCAGGGAGCAGCAGAGAACATTGGCCTCACCTCCGGGAGAAGTAATGTATTCAGTAACTCCATGGCTCTCAGAAAGCGACTCCCTGCCTGTGTCACATTCATGATGCCTCTGCGAGGTCTACTGTATCTGTCTGTGGTTCTTGACCCTGGCTCTGCATCAGGATCACTTGGGGAAGCTTTTGCAGAAACAAAGATGCCAGGGCCTGCACCCCAGAGAGTCTGACTTAATTAGTCTGGGATGGTTTAGGCACTGATGGAACTTTTGTCCCAAGCTTCCCCAGATGATTTGAAATTGCAGCTAGGGCTGGGAACCACTGCTCTAGACTAGGGTCAGCAAACATTGTTCTGTAAAGGACCAGCTGGTAAACATTTTCGGTGCTGTAGGCCATATGATTCCGTCACAGTGACTCAGCTGTGTCATTGGGGTGTCAACGTAGCCATCACTAGGTGTGGCTGTGTTCCAGTGAAGCTTCATTTACCAAAACAAGTGATGGGCTCGATTTTGTCCCCGGACTGTAGTTTGCTGTCTCCTGCTCTAGACTGTCACCTCCATAAAGACAAGGTAGTAGGATTGTGACATTCAACCCTGGGTCCCTGGCATGGTGTCCTGGCATGCAATAGGCATTCCTTAAATACTTGTAAATCAAATCAAATTCGGTGAGTTTGTCATGCGCATGGAGTAATACTTGAGAAGGAGGCAGAGTAGCTGGCCTTGGGAAAAAGTTACAGCATTTGGAGTAGAAAATGTTTATGGCTTTGTGATTTGGGACAGTTTATGTAAAATCCTGTTTAATTTTGCTAAGCTTTGTTGAACTCTCTAGTGAAACTTTTCAAAATAGACTAATATTAAGTTACTAGAGGCCCAGCGCATGATTAAATCATGCGCGTGTAGGGTCCCCTAGGCCTAGCCTGCCATCAGGGCCATGTCCACCTCCCCTGACACCTCACATGCTCCGAGGAAGCTGCCGCCCCTTGCCCTCCACCGGATGCCAGGTTCTCACCTTCCCTGGGCCTGGCGTTCACCCACTTGGAGGATGCCTGTAGGCAGCAGCCCCATTGTGGAGCCGCTCCCGACGCCCTCCCCCTTTGGCCATGACCCGCCAGCCACGCCATCTGGTATCAGGATGCCGGGATGTCCTTCTGCTTCACCGGCCTCTGCTCCGTCTGGGCTCGGGTAGTAACCGCTGCCGCCATCACAGTCACCGTGCAAGAGTAAAGCCGGCAGGCCGGTGGCACACGTGAGTGCACACTCCCTTACACTCCCCCTCGCACCTCTCAAAGGTTAGCCCTGCCCTGTCAAATCCAGCCAATCCAGGAGCCCTGCTGCCCCACCTCCAGCCAATCCGCTCACCCACCAGCCTCACACCAACTGCCTTCCCAACCACCCTGGAGGCTCTCAGTCTTTTGAGCTGAACCTTACAAGCCGGTGAAGGCGGGGAGGGCCACCTGACACACCAGGAAACTGAAGTCGGAGGCTGAGTGTGAGTGCAGCTCAGCTCTGTTCCCTCCCATGAAGCCTGTCCTATCCCTCTGCACCAAGTGCTGCCCGTCTCCCACCGCCCGCTGCCCACCGCCGTCCCCCGCACCCCTGCCGCCCGCAGCGCCCTGGCTCCGCTCCTGCCTCCGCCGCCTTAGCCCCGTTCCTGTCTCCACCGCCTCTACTTTGCTCCCTTCTGCAGCACTTGGCTTCCTTCTACGTTGTCTTCAGTCTTCGCTCCCTGCTGGTATATGCAAATTAACCGCCATCTTGGTTGGGTTAATTTACATATAGTCGCTCTGATTGGCTGGTGGGCATAGCAAAGGTATGGTCAATTAGCATCTTTGTCTTTTATTAATGTAGATGTGTGTGTGTGTGTGTGTGAGAGAGAGAGAGAGAAACAGAGACAGAGCTACACATACACACATACACACACACACACAAATGAGCTTTTCTATAGTTTTTATTTGCCTGTTCCTATAAAAATACATAGCAACCCATAGAACTCCCATCAGTCAATCAGTCAATTTTGAAAAATTTGTAAGTCTTTTGACTGAATTGTCCAGCCCATTTAAACCAATGTCATGGTAACTCTATGCAAACAAAACCTCGACATTTAAATCGCTCAGGATACACTAGTTAGAGGAAATGTGTGTAGGCTCTTTAATGTTTGCCTTGATGGGCACCAGTAGCATGTGCTAGCAAATAAATGCCTTGGGGCAGTTAGCGACCCACTGGGCAATAAGTAGAGGTTCACCATTGCTGTGTCACAGCCTGGGATCTGGCCAGCTGACCTCAGAGTGAGAGCACAGAGCTGATCACCAGAGAGGAGTCAAAAAACAAAACAAAAAACAGAATGCATGGGAAATTCCTACAGAGAAGTCTGTCTTGCTTAGAGGTTCATGGGGAACTAAGCCAGGCACTCCTTTTCTCTTCTCCTCTTTGGTCAAATGCACCAATCTTATTTTAACCCAACTCTCTTCACCAGTTGTAATACAGAGACATCTTTTATGTGAACTGGCACTTCTTCCCATGAAAGGAGTTCAGGATTTCTAAATGTTGGCGTTCTGGATACGGAAATGGCATCCTGTGTGAATGATTGTGTGGCAGCGGCATCTGGGCCCCAACTCATCTTTGAAAGGAGTAGATCACACCCAGGGATGTCTCCCTAACTGGGCCACCTTTCTGCAGGCAGCAGGCACAACGCAGAACTCTTCCTCTGAGCGCCTTCCTTGACTGTGGTTGAGGACTTCGCACATGTGATGACCTGTGGGCTCACACGGCCTCTGGAAAGTCTCCTGCTAGGAGGCCCTGGTGCGGACACAACCCTGAGAGGAGGCGGGCATGCGGGGGAGTCGGGTTTATGAGCAGTGGGTCACTGCACATTATGTGATCCCAGGGACCTGTTATTAGCAAAAATCATATCAGAACAAAAGGGAGCGTATCTGTGGCATAGCAGCAGGGAGAGGATTTTAAAGTTCTGATGGAAAACTAAAATTGCTCAGGAAAATCTAAACGGTTTTTCTTTCTCCACATGTGACTTTTAAATTGAATTTCTTTGAGGCAATAAGCTAGTGTTTTTCCCAGGACAGAACATGGAGGGGTCTGAGTTTGTAAGCTCCCAACATTTCCTTTGTATGATTGTTAATGCGAATCCCTTGGGAAGCATGCTTTTCCATGCATGTGTCCTGTATTGTCTTTTCCTCTCCCTCCGCCTCCCGCCCCTTCTCCTCACTGCAGAGGTAACAAGCCTCCTGCTATTAGCAAGATGTCTATTATAGTGTCATTAAAAAAGCCATAGTCAGTACGAGGAATGACTCATGTCATGGAGGACTTAATAATTCACTGTAATAAAAGTATAAAGTTTTATGATAAACCACTCTCAGGGGAGTTAAATATAATCCTTACCAGGTCACACACTGACTACAAAGCTTACATTTGTAATGGTAATTTGAATTTACTACATTGCCTTTAGTTTTTAAGCATTTGTGTGTCATTAGACCTTATAAATTGATTTATATGTTTCAACTCCAGTATAATTTTGCATAAAGGTACAATAAATTTTATGGATTGGAGATATGGCATCTAAAAAATTTTAATAAAATTATTGTTCTAAATTCACTTAAATGGCATTGATGAAAAGCAACAGCAAAGATACCAACATTTCAGATTCTTCATGAATTGGATGGGGGGTGCGGCAGGGAGGGTGCTGTTGAGTGTGACTCCCCACTTCCCCTTCCTTGCTTTGTCAGCAAATAGGGACCTCTGTGGCCATTCCCGAAAGGGTGCCCACTGCCATGGGGCGTGCTGTGGGGGGACATCAAAGCTCAGGGTAACACACTGGCGATGAGTTTGCAGGAGAAAATAGCCAGGTTCATCCTTCAGAAGGACCTTTCTTTTATTTGCGGGACTAAATGGAATTCTGTCTTTCCCAGGAAACAGGGAAGCTTGTCCCAGCCGGCAGCTTTCCCACCAGGCACTGAGAGCGGAGCACCCCGTTCCTGCATTTATTTTCTCCTCCAATTTCTGAAGGGAAGACATTAAAAACAAAACCAGGAAGGAAGGAAGGAAGGAAAGAAGGAAGGAAGGAAGGAAGGAAGGAAGGAAGGAAGGAAGGAAGGAAGGAAGGAAGGAAAGGTGGAAGGAAGGAAGGGAGGGTGGAAGGAAGGAAGGAATAAAGGAAGGAAGGGAGGGAGGAAGAAGAGAGAAGCCTGCTTGGAGAGTGAAATGTGAGGGGCTGCCAGGCATCCTTGGGGTTTGTTCTGCTATCCTGACCCCTGACCCCTGGTCTCCCAGGCCTTTGGTCTCACTGGCTGGCTGTATTTTTGAGGAATATGTCTAAGCCACTTTCTCCCTTTCCCCTTATTATCAGAAAAATAAAGGTCAAATAAACTGGATTATGAAAAACGAAAACCAAAACCCACAAAAACAAAACCCTTGTCTATTTCACGGGCTTGGATCCAAAATGGCACAAAGCGAGCTCTTAAAAGTAAAGGAAGGAACTGCCCCCCCCCCCCCCCCCCCCCCCCCCCGCCCAAATCCTCCTGTTAACTTTTCACTTTTTCTCACTGGTGTTATTCCAACTAGCCGGCTAGGAATGAGTTGTGATTAATTGTATTTTCTTTCTGACTTTGCAGATTCAGGGGCGACCGCTCACTGGCTCCCGTCCTAGGAGGACTTTGTTTACATTTGGCAGTGTGCTTACAAGTCACTGAAGGCAGTGCTGAATTTGGCTAAAAATGCTTGATAAACTATACCGTCTGTTTTAGGGCTTTAAATAATCACCCGGCTATTTTTTTTTTCTTTTTGAATGCAGCTTCCCCTGAAGCTGGTGTAATTCCAGTGTGGATCTTCAAAACCCCTTTTGTCTGGTGCTGTAGGTAGGCTTTCCCATAACGAGACGTAGCGAGGCCCAGCCCTCTCTGGTGGGCAGTCCTCATTCTATTCCCATAGCACGTGGACATTAGAAAAGGTTTGTCCCTGCCCTGGCTGGTGTGGCTCAGGCGGCTGGGCATTAACCCCTGCACCGAAAGGCTGTCGGTTCCATTCCTGGTCAGGGCACCTGCCCGGGTTGCTGGCTGAGTCCCCGGTGGGGGGCATGCAGGAGGCAGCAGATTGTTGTTTTGCTCTCACATCAGCAATGTAATGTTTCTCTCTCTCTCCCTCTCTCCTTCTCTCTCTCTAAATTAAAAAAAAAAATTGTTTTTAAAGAAAAGCTTTATCCCCTCATTGGGGACAGGATTTTTGTTAGAAAAGCATGGAGGTAAATTTGTAAGGGCCCTCAGGGTTCAGTGGGTGTGTCACTGTTGAATGACCCAGCTGGACAAGTTGAGGTACAATTTACTGGAAATATATTAAAAGTGTCTTGGGAAATTAATCTTAAAAATGTTCCTACTGCTGGTGTGATGCAGATTAGAACCCCAGTGTGCAACTGAGAAAAATTAAATTGTAACCAGAAACCCCTGATGATATGATGATGACTTGTGGGGAAGAGGGTTGAATTCTGGAACTCAAGGGAGAAAATGGGCTCCGGTGACTTGCTGCCTAGGCCCAAGCCAGATCTGCACAGGGCAGGAGACTGAACAGGTTAGGCCACCCCCTCTGAAAACGGACATCTGTATGCATTTTTCAGGTAGTTGAGGTGTCAAACATATATTCTCCTATCTCTTTACTCTGCCCCTAGGGACATCCCAAGAGACACAGATCAAGAACCTTATGCAGCCTTCTGCACAGACAAATTTGGCAGCCACTTGTATGGTGTGATTTATGCAGAGGGCAGAGTTTCTGGGTGCATTCAATTTGTTCTTTTCCCCAAAGCAAGGACTCTCCAGGAATCCCTGTTTAAAATGCATATGGCCCAGAGAAAGGAAATAGGCATCTATCAGTCATTAATACCATGGTAAGAATTAGTGTCATCAGAATTTAGCCTGTTGAATAAGTAGGACCTATAAAAGTGGGACACAGAGATCAACCAAAGAACTTATACACATATATGAGTAACCCATAGGCACAGACAGTAGTGGGGTGAAGTCCTGGGGAGGGGACAGGAGTGGGAGGAGGGGGGTCAATGGGAGAAAAAGGAGGGACATCTCTAATACTTTCAATAATAAAGAAAAATTTTAAATTAATATGGGGATGACTTAGACTCATGGCACTGTTGTGTAGGACAACCAGCCATGGAACAGCCTGGAAGCAGAAACATTTGAGGGGTATTGGGGGAGTGATGAGTCCATTTAACAGAAAGAGAATGTGCATGAAGGGAGTTCAGTGGGAAACCTAGACTAGAGATTCTAGATGGTGTTGAATGCTGGATTAAGGGAAAAGAAGAAATTTAAATAAATGTGACTGAACAATGACAATTTAAAAAAAAAGAGTAGGACACAAGACAGGAATTTTGATGAGTAGAAAGAAAGAATTTCTTTGCTTAAGGCTGGCAAGCAAGACTGGGGCACTGCATAGAGGGCCTGGGGTTATCATGAGGGGTTGAGAAGATGGATGAAGGAAGCACAAAGAATGGAGAAAGAAACTACAGAAACGGGATATAGGAAGGCATCAAAATGAATTTGATCAATCTTAGACTTTGCCTTAGAAATTTCCTTTAAGTGACATGTGCAGTTCTATAAATTTTGTCACTTAGAGTTTTGTCCTAGAAATCTCATCTAGTATCTCTGGAATTTTCTTGGTCCATTGGCAGATGGTCCATTAGACTCTAAATTAAAACAAAGTCTATTAAATGTATATGACAAATATGAAAATATGCAAAGTACTTTCACATATGCCCCTTTGGTTATTTTCATGATCTTTCTGGCACACAGTTGAAGATTAATAAATGTTTTTTGTTTTTTTTTAATAGATGAATTGAATATGTGGAACTGGTCTTAATATTGATCCCATTATATGAATGAGGAAATTGAGCCTTGAAAGTGTGAAGTCAGTTACCCAAGATCAGGCAACTAATCAGTGTTGAAGAACTAATAGCTCTTCCACTATTAGTGCCTCCCCTTTCATAAGGTCCAGAGTCCCCCCTTGCAATACTCCACCTTGTCTTCCTCTCCTCAGATAGCTCTAAAGCAATGCATTCTGGTTTCTAGTTCTGACTCCCAAGGCCAGCTCTCTGACATTGCCTTCATATGGGAATAGTACTTACTGGGCAAGGCTCTATGTGCTCCGTCCTATTAAACCAGGTCCATGTAGAGACATTGAGTGTGATCTACAGAGAAGTCCTTGACCTTTTAAGTACAAGTTGTGAGTCTGCTGGACTTCAAGGTCCCCAGCTGCCCAAGCAGATAGACTTTCCCAGCAACTGGAGGCCTTGAACAATATTTTAATTGGAAATAACTCAAATGTCTAAAACTGGGATCAGTGGCTTATTTTCTTCTATCAGTTGTGAATAGACATGCTTATTGGGAGCATGGTTTGCATCAAGAGTTGGGTCACTAAAAATCCAAGGTCAAACACTTCTATGTATGACCCAAAAGTAGTCAGTCCTTTTCAAAGTAGGAAGAGCTGATGGAGAAAATGCCCTTGATATTCTTGAGGGCCAGCTTGAAGCCCCGTCCAAAGTGCTGGTTGGTAAAGGCAAGTCTAGAGCTACATGACAAAGGAGGAGGTGGGGTGTTTATCTCAAGATACTGGTGAGCACTTGCATGATAAACTGACTGTGGATGGTATTTGGAGCATCAGGTCTGTTTAAAGGTAGAGAGTAGAGGTAGTGTGCCATATACAGGTTGCTCAACCTTGAACACAGAAACTCGTTTCTGTCATTTTACTCTACTCACTTTTCCTGATCGCTGAGTAATCTGGGCCATCCTTGTTCTCTCTGAGATATGAGAGTTACTCCTTTAAGATCAGAGTAATCTAGTGGCTGTTGGAATGGGATTCTCTACATCATTCTCTCATTTTTTATTATGGACTCAGTTTGATGCCAAAACATTCACAGATTCTTTTCAAGCCCTCCAGCTGAGACATCATCCAGGATGATAATATTTCTTCGGGTTACTCTTTTTTTTAAAATACACCATGGCTTAGTTATTCAATGCTATTCCTCTTTAAGTATTACAAGTTATATTTTCTTTCTTTTTCTGTATTTATTATTTTTTTAGTTCTTTTGGGTGTATGTGTGTGTAGGTGTGTCTGTAATATGTAACAACTAAACTAATGCGTGCGGAGGAAGAAAAGTGTGTGATCCTCTAGGCCTGCAACATCCCCCAGTTAAAGCTATTAGCCACTTACATGCACAATTAACCAGCTGATTCTTAGATTGAAGGCTGAAGGAGCTAATTGCAGGTATAAAAATTGCACCCAGATAAAAAGAGGTTGGTCTGGAAATTTATTCTTTAAACCTTCTTCTTCAGGGTGACTAGGCTGTATGTATGTATGTATGTATGTATGTGTGTATGTATATGTGTGTGTATGTATGTGTGTATTTTAGGTTGACCCATCTCCCTGGTTTATACTCATCATAATTACTGATGGCATCCAGTGGAATCCCCTATTTATGCCACAAATAGCTCCTACTGGATCACATTCCATTCAAGTCTTGGCTCAAAGAGCTGTTGTAGTCTCTTTCTTTCTATATATTGAATTTTCTCTTAAAGCTAAAATCCTGAAATAATTTATTGAGAAATATGAATGGTATGTGTGTGTGTGTGTTTATCTCTATATGTATGTTGTATGTATTGAATATCTTATTAAGAAATATCTCTGGGAAAGGAGATTCATGTTTATTGATAGCCTACCTTGTACCAGGCACTTCATCCATTATCTTATTTATATGCTCAATAACCCAGTGAGGTTGGTAGATTATATCCATTTATAACATGAGGTTACTGAGGTTCTACAGAGTGAAGTAACCTGCCCAGGATCACACAACTCATCTTAGATGTATTCCATACCAAATTCTGGCTCTTTGTGATACTCAACACAACTTTTTGGCTTGATAAAATTCCATAAATTGGATGAACTCCATTCTTCTATCTCTGTGTAAATGAGAACTGCTATAGCTGAAAGTAATTCTCTTTATACCATCTCTTTTAGAGTGAGTGGTAGCAAGACTGAACAGGTCAGCTCATACTGCACATGTTAAACAGTATCGAAGACTTCACCTTTAGCCTTTTCCACATCGGCACAAAGCAATGCTGAGGAAGCATCGTTGGTACATTCTTCTCTTCCATTTTTCATGACCATTTCTCTGGCAGCCCTAACTCATTCTACCCTCTGGATGTCCTGGGATTCTTCCTTTTTCTTAGGACATCCCCTTCAGCTCTGCCCTCCCTAGGTAGTATTCCATGATCTGGTTATTCTCTTCCCATTCCCACCCAGCCACTTCCAACAAAAGCATTGACTTCCAGTGTTTCTGCCCCTCAGGCTACGCTATGTGTTTCTAGCTAGTTAATAAAATAATTCCATTAGAATATGGAGATTGTTAGATGTTAATGGATTAATAAATTATGGTGTAGCCACTATCTTCCACTATCAGTTTCCTCCTTGGAAAAATGAAGGGGTGGGACTGAAGAAGCCCTAAGATCCCATCTTTTTCAATTTCATTTTCAATTTATGATCCCTGAACCTCCACACGTTATTCTTACATTTTGACAAGGACCTTTCATACATAATGGGTCTTAATTAAATGACCACTCTTCCCTCTTTTGCCCCTTGCATGGAATGTCCAGGTTTAATGCTTGACTATTTCCCACTTGTGACCCCACATTTATGTGAATGACTCCTAAATCTATGTTTCCAATCTGCCTCTGATCTTGAACACCAGGTGTCTATGTATAACTTGTCTACTGGCCATTTTCATTTGAGTTTTCATAGTCCCCCCAAATTTACTAAATACAGAGGAAAATCATCATTTTTATATTCTCTCCAGCTGCTCTTCCATCCTTACTCACCATTAATGAATAATGCCACTCTCCTTGTCAGCCCTGGAGAAATTTGCTAAGTCTTACGTTCTCCTCCTTCTTCATTTCCTACAACCATTCCAGTCTATCCAGCATGTTTATTCTTCATCTTAAATTTCTCTTTCATCTGTTCTTAACTTCCCAGGATAGCCCTTATTGATTTTATTAGAAATTAATGTAGTGACTTTGTACAATGACCTTTCCCCTCACCTAGCCCTGTTTTATGCAAAATCTTTCTGTCATGCTTACACTACAGGATCGGTGGGAGAAGCAAATAAGATAAGGGACATGCACGTGTTTTATAAAATGTAAAGTGTTCTACTAGTGTACTCTATTATTTGTTGTGTTCTGGAAGACAAAGAGCTGATTCTGGGTGTGAGTGTTTGTGCGGCTTCTGTGTCTAGCATGGTCCCCTTTCTCTCCCCTCTTCTTTTAAAAAGAATGCCCATTCCTCAAAGCCTCATACAAGTCCACAGCTTCCAGAAGCATGATCTTAACAACACCACCTTCTTAAATACTACTTCTTTCTAAACACTTATGCTTTCACCCTTTGCTCTTTGTTAGTTATGTTCTTGATCTGCGATTTGATTTCCTGGTTCATGGTTGGTTCTTCATGATCAGGTTGTAAGATTACTTGAAGGCAGAGCCCATATCTTTATTCTTATCTAAAGCTTATTAGAAGGTGCACAAAAACACTGGATGATGGACAGATGGATGGATGGATGGATACACACTTCAGTGGGCATCTATTTGATTTGGCTTGGGACTATAAGTCTGGCACTTGCCATCTGTGTGAGAAGGATCCTATGTCCCTTTGTCATCGAGGTCTAGTTATCCAAGGAAAGGAACATTATCTGGATCCTGAACCTCTCAGGGCCAGAAGGAATGAAGATAATGGAAATGCCATGAATCGATAAAATTGTGACACCCTTTCCATCTAATGCTTGCTTTGTTTTCATGGTGTACCAGGAAGGGATGGCATGCCCAGGTGCACTAGGTGGGTGGTGTGCAACGTGAGGAGGCCCCCAGCACTGCAGTGTGCCTGTGCCTCTCTAGCAAGCAAGTCACAGCGTGTTGCCCATCGTTTCCTCTACCCAAAAGGGCATGTTCAGTACTTCCTCAGAAAATGTGGTCAGTGTCCCATCTTGCTTTTCCAAATACACACTTGGACAACAAAGGAAACCGTGGAAAATCTGCAGTGTCGGAGGTCTTCATTCTTTGCTCATTTTAAATAAACCTTGATATATAGAATGAGAAGAGCCATTAGCAGGAAAGAGTTTAAACTACATTAGAAGAGGGGAGAAAATTGTCCAACATTTGGTCAGTCTGACAAGATAAAAGGGAATGTGGGGTGGGGCAAGCTATTAGAGAATAAATGACTTCTTTGCACAATGGCACTGAAGAGCAGGCATGGGGTGGAATAAAGTACCGGTGGGTCTGGAAACAATGCATAAATACCTGCAAAGTTTCCAGGTGGGAGAACAATTCTTTCTTTACAGTTAAAAACATTAAAATGCCTTCATGCTTCCCTCTCTCTCCTTCCAACTATGCCTCCTCCTTCCTTTGATTCTCTGTCTGTGGAACTTAAAGTATATTTCAGGCGCTTAAAGGAAGCCTTCAACTACTGTTTAACAAGTCAATACTAATTATTGTTTAGCACTGGATTATGGGCCGGATCATGGAATTAAAACAGAGCTGTTAGGACACCTTTGTACCTGGCAAAGAGTTAATGAGCACATGCTGGGCGCCTGTAGTGACTGCCAAGCTGGTTTACTATTTTATTTCAGTGGCACAGGAACAAAATCTAATACATCGTTTTACTTTTATCTCCATGCTTTCTTCCTTCATTAGCAAAATGAGGAAGCTTCATGGTAAAGTTTATCATAAATTGGGAAATTATTTTTGATATTGTTCAATTAATTGGTTATCTACAGAGTGGTGTGGATTGTACATTGAATGAAGAAAACAAATTACAGACAACTATGGCATCAGCAAACGGTAATGGATTAATAGCATACACAGAGAATGCGACTTACCTCTGAGACCAGGGATGGTGACTAGACTCCTTCATGATGGTATGTGTAGGTATAGCACGGCAGCTTACATTTCTGGAATAGAGGGCAGGGTTTCTGACTCCAGGTCCAATCATTTGGGGTTTCTTGGTCGGCTCCACAGCTAGGACAGTATGGCGGGGGGCGGGGGGGCGGGGGCGGGGGGTAGGCGGGTAGCCGGGAGGAACAGGGATGAGTTATGAACAACCTGTTTGTTCTGATTAGATGTCCAGCTGGGATGGTGACCAGACTTCTCATAGCAATTCAATTCACCAGATCACTGAGCAACTAAATGGTCAGGGCTTTGGGGTCCCACTGACTGGAGTGAGATTTGAACCAGTGACCTGTAAGTGAGAAATGCCATTGCCATTGCCATTGCTAGGTCATGTGCTGTTTAGCTTGACCCTCTCACCAACTCCCCTGGGCTCCTCAAAATGAATACGTTCAGCACTGAAATGTGGGGTGCAGATGACTGTCCCAGGAACCCAGCGATCAGATCTAAAGTTGATATTAAAAGCTATGGAAATGTTTGGTAAAATATATTCTTTATATAAATTCTCCAAATTTTAATTTTCTTATGTGAAAACAAAACAGGAGAAGTACTCTATACATAAGTCAAGGTACGTAAAGTATAATGTATGGCTCAATAGCAGATTTTATTTTTCTTCCTGTTAAGTCTTACTACTTACTTCAGTAATTTACAATATTGGAGTTGTTTTGTGGGAACTAGGAGTCCATTAAGAGGTGTATCTTATGCAGCTAGTATTATGTGTAATATTTTTAAAAAACTCTTAATCTCTAACCTCTGCATTGCATAAAGGTGCAGAGGATCAATTATAGATAAATAGAGGGGAGATCTCAGAGGACTTGCAAACTTATTGGCAGTTTCTCAAGATACAGTACTGAGTCTGTATATATTGGTATTTAGTTTTCCATGGCTCTGACAAGGAGAAATGTTGTAATTGGTTTTATTTGAAAGCTGGAGATGGGGCCAAAGGGGAACTTTTGGTCTCCAGTTTTTGCTTTTAGCCCATATAAAGTAAGCATTCCTACCAGAGGTGTTTAATGGTGTACTCAGCCTTTTCTTTTTTCTTTTTTTTCCCCCCTTTTTAATACAAGTGTGAATGGATGCCTCAGGCTAAGCAAGCTCCACCTCTCAGAACCTCAGAGGCTGTGGGCGTGATCCCTGCCCTTCTGACCCATCCTTAATTGGCCTATAGTCTAAGAAGCAATTAAAACTAAGGGTCTGATTCATAAAATGTGAACATGCCATTTAAATGTGTGCAGGGGGATTCCTGCTCATAATGCTGGGATAGAAGCAGCAAGGAATTTGTTTTTATCCTCTAAGTCTACCTTTCATAAATTTACTTTACTTTTTTTTTTTTTCCCCTCTGGGCCCTAAATGCCCTCCATCCTTTTTCTGACAAATCTGAAGTTGGCTTCAAAGCCAAAGTTGGGCTCAAGTCCTTGATGGCCTGTTGACCTCGCCTCCACTCTGCCCACTCTAGGCTGGATATTTCAATCATGATTTTTCCACATCTGTTCTTATTTTCATCATTTTTATATTTTGTTGAACAGTATAGGGGCGAAACCCCTAGGAACTGAGTTGAGCATTGCTGTCTGCAGAGATGGACGCTAAGGGAAAGCTGCCAGACCTTGCCAGAGACAAGCTTCAGAAATGAGCTGGGGGAAGAGAAAGCATCCCGGAATTCCAAGGTATTTAATTACAATACCAAGGAAACCCTCATTTGTGCGATGGCTACTTAAATTTTCCCATAATTTATATACCCCTTAATCTCAGCCCTCCACCCCATACTATTAAGCTCTTAATGTTGCTAATACACCAAGTTTCTGAATGTAAATTCTCTTAAGTAGAACATGATTCTTGGGAAGTGTTTCATAAATTTCTCTATTATTTGTTGTAGAACTAACTGAGAAACAGGGAGTCTCTTATAGGAGATACTAATTAGGGCACAGAAATCATACATCTTTTTAGTTCATCCACAAATCTAAGCACAGGAGTCCATTTGAGATGTCTTTTAGACTAATGTCCAACCCTAGGAAAGAATTGTAATAATATGCCCTTGAGAATATTGTGCTAGCTGTCTGGGGCAAACTAAGTTGACAAATAATCATTTGATCCAGTTCTGGTGTTTGCTTTGTCTAATAAACAATAGTCTTAGCTTTTATTATTTCCTGCAGTTTGTATTATGCTGCTATTCACAAAGTTTCAATTCATTTTCCCAAATGGTGCTATAGGCCTCGTTATCCTGGACTCTTTTTTCAGCCTTTTATATAGGGCTGGGGGTTATGCAGTACTTTAGCCTAGTCAAGGGCTGCATCTACACCACACCAAACAACCAGGCAGAAAGTGAAAAAATTCAGTCCGTCTCCCAGATGGCCCCAGATGCATGGCATTGTGTAGACAGAAACAGCCAGATGGCTGAATGGATTTTTCCCTTTCCATCTGGGTGCGTGACATGGTAGAGAAGCAGCCAAAGTCTTGAGCCAAAAGAAAATGCCAGCCAAGGAGATGAGGTATTGCTACTTTCCAGGCACCTAATGCCTGCTGGGTGGCGGTGTGACCTTGGTTTAATTTACTCTTTCAGAAGCAGGTCACTAATGGGAGCAGGGATTGTCAAGCTGTAGAAACACAGGGGGAAGCAAGCAGACCCAAAGAGACTTGCTTCTTGTGGAGATAAGTCTCTTACTGACATGGTGGGAGCAATGGCACCTGAGGGAGGCCCTCTCCTCCCAGACCTTCAGAGGTCAGTAAGCTGGAGGCACTACACACACCGAGTGAAAACGAAAACATCCAGGGGCTTGCTGTCCATCATGGGCATCACTAAATCTATTTGAACAACGCTGGGCAGTGAATTATGGCAGCATGGAATTGACTACACAGTTTATTTCTAGTAACAGGCAGTTACTATGTCAAATCTGAAACCATTCAGAAAGGACTATAAAAATATATGACAGAGTAACAGGCTACCTCTCGCTCCTTTTAGCATGTTTATGAGTTTAAACGGCATTGAGCTTGTGTTTATAGAAACGAATACAGGGATTTCTGACGTCCTATTCCTTCTCTCTCTCCCCCTGGCCTGCATTCAGCTCTTTTGTGACCATGGGGTGGTATCCAAGATCTTTGTAATGTCTGGACTCCTAACTGGATTTCTTATTCTGTTCAGAGGCAGTCTTATTGATGAGCCTACCCTTTGCATTTTTTTCTGTAATAGTTGAAGTTTTGTTGTTGTTGAAGAACTGGATAGTTAAATGACAGTTGCAAAAGAAAATCATTTCCAAGTTACCTTACACCCCTACTTCCCCTCCCCAGCGCTGTTTGACACTTTACTGAGAAACTAATTGCAGCCTGAGTGGAGCCACGGGACAAATGCGGCAATCCAGGCATAATGCGACACCAAATATAATAAGGTAACATATTGTTAAAAGTCAGTACCCCAAGTCTAACAATACGGTGTCACAGACTCCTAAACGTGTAACCGTATAATACATAATTGTCATCTGCAGAGAAAAGATCTAATTTTGATAATGCATATTGAGATTGGTTGTCTGAAAAATGCTTATGGCTCCAGAAGGTTTGACAGTCCTGAATATCACATAATAGCATGTAGCCAAGGAACATGGGACGAAGGGAAGAAAGAGACTCTATTCCAGAACACAAGCACTCCCACTCACAGTTTTATTTTAAAAGAACACAGTTCTGCTCAGACAATGAGCAAGTTTCCTGTGCAGGGTGATTTGTTCCTGGGTTTCCATATCTGGAATCTGTGTGTGTGTGTGTGTGTGTGTGTGTATGAACGTACATGTGACGGTCCCAATCAATCCTCCAGGTGTGAGCTGTAGAGTCCTGCTTGGAAAGACACAAATATCCTGAGATCTCTAATTTATAAGGATTTGATGCAGCTTTAAATTTCAAAGAAATTAAGCAAATCAATGGACTCTTGGGACATGCTAATAACCTACCATCTTTTCCTCAAATCTAGGAAATAGCTTTTTCGCATTTTATGACAGTTGTGGTCAGCATCCTTCTTAAAGTCTATGTGTAGACTTCATATATTACTTCTTTTTCTCACTAAAACACTGTTTTTAAATCAAAGATATACCTTCCAACCCATGATACCTTAAAGCTGAGGAAATATTGTAATACAATGTGCTAGCTAGTATTTATTGGACCTATGTGGTGTCCCGAAGGTAGCAGAAGACCTTTAACAAGTATTTCTTTTCCATCTCATATCTGCTCTATGGAGGAGCTCATTTTATTTCCATTTTACAGATGAGGATTCCCAGGCCAGAGACACTGATATATTAAAGACCCTCTTTTCCCTGCATTTCAGGATATGTTCATCCATGGATGTGTCACCTCATAGCAAGGTATAGAACAGTGGGTGCTTTGTTTCATATCCATAACTTCCACGGGGTCCACTGACCTGGGTCACTGATGCTCAAATCCCATTAGCTCCTATCAATTTGGCTCTCATCCTAGAAGTTTTGCATTGCTTTCAAACTTATGGAACATTTGCCTGTATCCCTTGCCTCATGTTGTTCACCTGAGGCTGCCCTATCAATATATGTTTATGACTGTGCCTCAAGTCCCTTTGCTAGATGACGGCTTCTCAAGGGCAGGGACATTTCTGTGTCTCTTCATTAATCACACCATCACAGCACTCAGTCTGCTCATAGCATGTGAACATTAAATGTGTGTGAGACAAGTATGTAGCATAAAAAAGCAATAAACATCAGACTGGTACTGTTTAAAGAGGATGAAAGGAACTTTGAGGTCATCAACCTTGCTTCTCAACAGCCTCTGACTCCCTATGGTACTTCCTTCTTGAAACTCATTCATTCATTCATTCATTCATTCATTCTTCAACAAATTTTTATTGAATATAGTTTTATGTTCAAAGTACTGGGTAGATGCCCTAGAGAACATAGAGAGAAATAAGAAGCAAAGCCTCTGTCTTTGAAAAGGGATCATAATCCAATTGATGAGATCACACAGCTGTAAATATTAGAGGATACTGTGGAGTGTGAGGCCTATATATAATGTTGAGGTGGTTATTTTTATTGTAATTATTTAAATACCATTCAGTGCAGAACATATTAATTGCTTTGGGAGTTCAAAGAAGGGAACAATGTCAACATGGATGATTGGGGAAGGCATTTTTTTTAGGGATTGTACATGTGGAAATGAGGAACAGGAAAAAGAAATGGCAAAAGTAAGTGAGGGTCAAGTGCAGTAATCATTTCCGTTTGAGCTGAAGTTGGAATGCTGGTGCAGGAGTGACCACAGCTGAAATATGTGCTTGGGCAGAATCACAGAAGACATTGGGTGGCACGCCAATGTGCTTGGGGAGATGCTGCGAGTGTTTGAGAAAGGGAGAAACCTGATCAGGTTTGTGATCTTGGGAGATTTGCTTGTCTTGGAGAATAGATGGTCTTAACTGCAGGATGGCTAAAGCCTAGGAATAGGAAGTATTAGGAGAGGATGAGGACCATTGTTCAGAAGGGTGCTATTTTGTTTAAATATGTTTAAAATGTTTATATTTCAAAAGATAGGGAAAGCTTCTCTTTAAAAACTGGAAGTGTTAAATCAGATTCTAAATGCTGGCAAATAAATAGCGGTAGCTGGGAATCTCCATTGTGTGGTAAGGACATGGTCATTAGCAGTGGGAGAGAGTGAGGCTGGAGGGGAGTGGGCAACTGAGGCAGCTGCAAACCAAACCTAATTGGAAGGCGGAGCCAAGAGGGCAAGTCTGCCTCTGTGGACAGCAGGTCTGTGGAAACATACTTCCTTGGGATTGTCTGAGAAAAGTAGGTAAATAGGGAGGAACGTGGCAGAAATAGATATTAAGGTCCTCTAGAATCAGCAGGGGGATGCTATGCTTTCTCCTTTTTCCTTTGATTCCTTAAATTGTTGCAACATACCAATGAGGAAAGTGTTACTCCCATTTCATCTGCCGAAAAATAAGGCTCAGAGCATTCAAGTGACTCCCAAAGTTCCAAAACCAGATTCTGTGTTGGATTTTATCCCAAGAATTGTTCAACCCATGCTTTCCTCACTGCACCTGACAGCATCATGTTGATATGCCAGATCTCTGCCTGTTGTTGGAGTCTGAGAGATGCTACACACCCAGCCCATGCATTGCTCATACACCTCCTGCCCAGGCTCCTTGGATCTTAGCTCCCTTATCATAATGGGAAGAAATAGGTACGTCAGGGAAATAAGTCCCTTCCCTCCCAAAGCACAGGACAGAGATGGCCCAAGCCATCGGTGTTTCTTTTCCCTGGCTTCTGGGACCAGGAGAGGTGAGATGTTCTAGTCAATTACAAACTAGTTGGAGTCTTAAAACAGAGAACAAACACAGCGAGGAAGACAAAAGAGAAGCACTCTAATAAGGGTTTGTCCAGTATAGTTTTATTTACCTTTCACTTACTACTCCCACTTATAAATACTCTACCCTTAATATGGAGACCAAAAATGTGCATCTCTAAGAACTGAATTCATCATCGATCCATTCCAGAGCTCCTCTTCCTTCTCAGGGGTAGATTTTGGATGTCAAGGGGATCAATGTGAGCATCCCCGAAGGGTAGATCAGTGCTTTCCAACATTTTTCAGGCCATGGCACAAGTATAAAATAATAATATTTGGATAGAGCACTGGCCCAGGGCTCCAGCACCCTCCAGTCTTCCTGAAGCCACACCTGAGACCCATTTGAGCCATACCAGTGTGTCCACTGGCTGGATGCCCTGGGCTGGAGGGGGCCTCCACTCATTACCCCAGCAGTGGATTCCTAGATTTATCCTCAGAGGTTAGTACAGGCCCCTGCATATCTGTAGTTTCTTAGGGACTTAATATTATACAAAATAAGAAATAAGGGTAACAAAATTCTAATGCAGTGGAAATGTGTGATTCACATGATAATCACAGAATTTCTAAAATAATGTGCCCTCATAGAGTCTGAATGACACTGTGACACAAGTTTAAAGCTATATAGTGAGCATATTCTTTCAAGCCTGCTAGGGTATCCAGGTATAATGTCATCAGCAGACCATGCTGCAAGTCTTCCTTTGATGCCCTTGTGAATTTGAAGTCTGGGCCAAATGCACCCTCCCACCCACTCACGCAATAAGGCCCAATGGGCAATAGTGATTCCAAATGATAGAAATATATTAGGTGATTGCTAATGCCAAGAACTGTGCTTTTGCATGGACTATTTACTTTAATTCTCACAGCAAGCCTAATTATTCCTCTTTCACAGATAAATAGACTGAGGCTTAGAGGGAGAGGTTAAGCAACTTGCTCAAGGCTGCATGGCTATTGAGTGATGGCAACCTGATGCTGGTATTGGTACCACTAGACTATGGTGCCAGAATGCTTAGAGAAGTCTCCTTAGATGCAGGAGGAAAAAGAGGAACACATTGCAGGTGTTATTTCATAACAACTGGCCTAAACAGCTGACCCCTCAGAGGTACTGACAGCAGGGTAACGGGGTAAATATTGTGTCGTAGAGTCACTCAGGTCCTTTGTACTCATAAATAGCCAAGGGCCCATTAATTAGGATTGCTAGATTTAGCAAGTAAAACTACAGGATGCCCAGATAAGTTTGACTTTTATATAAATCAGGGATGGGTTTTTTTTTTAGTACACCTATGTCCCAAATATTACATGGGGCATACTTCTACTGAAAAATTATCCCTTGTTTATCTGAAATTCAAATTTAACTGGGAGTCTTATATTTTATCTGGCAACCCTAACGTTGTTGATACTGTCTGTTGGCAGGTAGGGATATCCTTTAACATTTATGACTCCTCAATAGCACTAGACAAAGGCAAGTATTATTTAAAATGGCAAAATAAATAATTACGACCATAGACTCACAGGGAAGAGAGAAGCGGAGAATTGGTATAGCTTTGCCACTCTTTGCTAGACAGTGACTGTGTTCATACCAAGAATTGATGGGGTTTTAGTGTCTGACCCATAAGACAAATCAGAGGAAGCCATTGAGGCCAAAGCCCAGATTTGGGAAGTCTCAGTGTTGTGAAGATTTGGGGACTAAAAATTAGAGAAATGCCATTCCTGGGCTTTCCCTGATGTGAATCTTCAGGAGGAAGTAAAACGGGTGATATTAGGCAGTTGAGAAGAGGGAAGATCTTTCTAAGTAGAAGAGAACAGACAGGGGTGTGCAGCAGGACACAGTGCCAAGCTCTTCGGAGCCATTGTGGATGGAAGGGGGTCAACTGGCTTGGAAATCGGTCAGAATGTATCATGAAGGGCAAACAGTCACATTTGTTGAGTACCAAGTACCAAGTTGTTCTGGGTTGAATAGTGCTCACCCAAAATTCTTGTCTACTGGAAGCTGTGAATGGGACTTTAATTGGCTTGTTGCAGATGTACTCAAGTTAGGATGAGGACGTGTAGAAATCCAGCGGGGGAGCGGGGGGGGGGGGGGGGGGGCTGGATTTGGGCTCTAAGTGCAAAATGACCGGTGTTCTTATAAGAAGAGGGAAATTTTGATGCAGAGATACAGACACACAGGGAGAATGTCATGTGAAGATGGAGAGAGACAACTACAAGCCAAGGAACACGAAAGGTTTCTGGTGACCACCAGAAGCTAGAAAGAAGCAAGAAAGCTTACTTCCCTAGAGTCTTCACAGAGAGTGTAGCCCGGCCAGTGTTTTGATTTCCGATTTTTATTCTTTAGAATTGTGAAAATAAATTTCTGTTGTTAATAGCTACCCCTTTAGATTGTGGTAATTTGTTATGGCAGCCCTAGGATACTAATAAAAGCATACGCCACATCCTAAGTTATTACTTTCCATACAGATAAAAAGGTCAAATGTCATAGGAAAACCGGGGAGAAAGTCTATTCACCATACATTCCCTACTTTAATTAGCCTCTAAAACAGACTCAGGAGGGACTGAGGTCGCCAAGCTTTCTGTAAAGGGTTTGATAGTAAATATTTTAGGCTTTGCTGGCCACAGGTTCTCTATTGCGGCCTTTGAGGAGTGCAAGCAGTGTAGACAATAGCTAAACAAATGGGCATAGCTGTGCCCCTATAAAACTTTATTTATAAAAACAGGCAGTCAGCGGATGGGCTGGAGTTGGCCTCTGGGCTATAGCTCCCTGAACTCTGACAAAAGCTTGGCTGTTGCAGACCTCCCTTGCCTTGTGAATTTGGGGTCATTTACAGCTCCCTACGGTGTTTGAGATTCCACTTATGTGTTCTTGATTCCTCGCATAGCTGGTAGCACTGAAATCACGGAACTGCCATTTCTCAGGCTGTGTGACATCTTAGGGAGCGTGCCTTTCGATGCCGGCACTCCTGCCCATGCGGCCATTGCTCCAGGTGGAGACCGTGCCTTTACCACCACTCTCAGAAGCAGGATTGGAGCCAGCCAGGGCAAGCAGTCTCCTCCTACATGATGTCCCCCAGCTTGTTCACTAAGCTGGGTTCTGAGCAACCTTGGACTCACTCCAAGAATCAAATCTACCCTCAAAAGATAAAACTTGTTACTTTTGAGGGCTTGCCAAAGGATTTGCACAAGGGTCTGACACGGGGCCCCAGTGAAGAGTTCCAAGCCCTTCTTGTTCTGGCAGCCTCACTGGGGTAAGTGCTCAGCTTCTCAGGGCAGCTCTTGGGAAAGGATGGAGCCTCAACCGCATGTGTAAATGGTGCTTGGCTTATTAGAAAGGTCATTACCAGCATCTTCAAGGCTCGCTTCATTCCACTGGCCCAAACGTGGTATGCAGATGTGCGCATACTCCTAGGGCAATATGGTCATCCAGACATTCCAGAGACTGGGGACACCAGCTAGATTCACCCAGGCGGCCACTGCCCTTCCTTCCCAGCCAGGTAGCCAACGCCTCTGAGAAGTCATTCTTCCTGCGGGAGCATTCCCCGAAAGCATCAGCGACTTCCAGGCCTCGATCTGGTCTCGGCAGAGGAGCAGCTGTACACATCACAGTTTACCAGTGTTTCTGAGAGGGCTTGGTTGCCCTGCTCACTGCAGCAGACGTGGGTCTCTGAGGGGCCCTTCCAGCTGATATTGCGGGGCATTTTTTTACCCTCTCCACTTTAGAGTGTTAGTTTCCTGCTCACCACAGTGTGCTTTCTTGTCAGAGGGATGCTGAGTGTGTGAGAGCGTGTAGCACCTGAGACTCACTTGAGGCTGTCAGATGTGATTTCACCTCTTTGAGGCGCTGGAGGGGGAATGCTGGGTTTCATTTGAAAGTTGAGTCTTACGTGGAGGCAGGAAGTGATCCTCAGATAATCTGTTCACTTCTAGATTTAAAAATTTAAATGCAATGTAATGTGTTACTAATTACATTATAACATATAATGTAGTCTTATGTATAGATTATAATTATGTTATTAAATTATTAATTCTGGTGATGATATGGCTTTCGAGACTCTCAAGAGATAATCTCCCTGTTATGTAAGCATTGTAGGTCTGCACAAATAAAATATGCCACAGTCGCAATATAATTAGAATGCTATCTGCAAACAACTTGGCTTTACCTGGCTTCTGAGCCACCCTAAGGTGTCCACAGAAAGGTAGCACATTAATTGAATCACGTATCAGTCTTTAAAATCATATTATCTGCTAGAAAAGTAATAGAATTTATGAAGCTTTTCCTATATAGCACCTTGGACTGCGTCTCTGTGGGTAGAATGCTAGTAATGTATACCTTGAACTCTTTGGAGCATGGAGTTTGGTGAAATACACCTTCCTTTGTCCAAAAATCAGACTGACCAGATAGAGAGCAAATCCCAGCAATCTTGTTTGGATAGGGAGAATCATGGATTGCCTTTGCTAAATACATGCAATTATTCTGTGAATGAAATAGGGGTAACTCTTCTGGTGCTGAAGCAGGGCACATGTGTACACCTTTGTTTATGTGGCATTTCGTAGAGAGTGGCGGAGGGGGAAGCGGTGTGATGCTAGGGAGTGAGGCAGAAGGTCCGCTCGTTGGCATTTGAATGACAGAGCTGGAAGGCAAATTTGAGGGTCTCCTCACTGACTCATGCGTTTTAATGGACTAAGATGGCCCTCCAATCTGGTGGCCCATGTGGTGTGTGAGGCCTGTCTGCCCCGGGGATGGGCTGACCTTGAAAAAGCAGGCCTGGCCTTTCTGTGATGCCAGCTTCCTCAGCAGAGCTTCCAGCCAGTTCCACCACCATGCCTTCCGCGGTGACTCAGGCTTACTCAGCACGGCACTTAGACAGCCAGCTGGTTAATCACCAGTTTCACCCCCCAGGTAGAAGGCGGGTTCATTTGGTGACGCCTACCTCCTAATGGTCTATACAGCAGGGGTCAGAACACTTTTTCTGCAAATGTCCAGATAGTAAATATTTCAGGCCTTGTGGGCCACACAGTCTCTGTCATAACGACTCAGCCCTGCCATTGTAGTGTGAACAAAGCATGGACAACACATACATGAACAACACGGCTGTGTTCCACTAAAACTTACCGAAATAGGCAACAAGCAGGATTTGGCCTGCAGGCTGTAGTTTACTAACCCCTGGTCTATGGGGGCAAAAGGAAGCTGTTCTTAGATATGTGCAAATCTTATATTTATAGCTTTAGCGTGGAACAATACAAAGATCATTAAATTAGGCAAATGGTAACTTGTTAACCTTTCATGCCTAAATTTCCTTATCATAAAACAAGGGGTTTTGATGGAATGATCTCTAAGGTTCCTTGCAGTTGGACAGTTTGCTCTGCTGTTAGTATTGGCAGCTCTGAATCACCGGCTCTAAGGAAGATACTTCCCCAGGTCTTCATTGTCATGTAGGGTTCTTCATGGCACTGCTGACATCTTGGAGCGGGGTCCTGGGAGAGAGTGCGATGCTCTAGGGCCTGTTTGCTGTTTCCAGTGCTCTGTTTCCTAAACCTGGCCCTCAGTCCCCTTGGTCTGGATCCCTGCTTGTTCTCTTAGGAAATCCCATGTTCAAAACATTCCCTACTGGCACCATTTTTCTTCACCGATGACAGTAGATATGAGAACTGCTGTGCTTCTTGATTTTATTCTGTTGTCCCTAAGAATGAGCTCTTACCTTGTGAAGCTATTGTACTTTTAATTTTAGCGAACCTTCTCCCCAGGGGACTGGGGTGGAGCCCACACTTTACATCAGTGTGTCTTTCCCCCAAGGACTCAGCGTGGTGAAAGCACACAGCAAGTGCTCACTGCAGCCCTGTTGATGTGAGTTCAGGGAGGAAGGTTATGGACCCCTTTCCTTCATCACTCCACAGTCAACTGAGAGACTGATGGAGAGAGAGCTTGTGGGATAACCACCAGATCCGCAATACAATCGATGCTAATGATGACCAGAGCTCTGCCGGGCTCACGCTAGGAGATGATAGGCACTCTGCCCGAATGCCCTTGGATCCTTGTTACCATTTTTGTGTGCCCCTGGCCACTCTGCTTCCAACAGTTAGCAACAGTGCCTCCTTTGGAGACCTAGCTTCAGAGTTCATGGCCAGAGCCTGCTTTGCCCACACAGCTGGAGAACTGAATAGTACCTGGGAATTCAGATCTTCTCAGGGAGGCCTTCACAGACTCAGGCATATGAATGCCCAGTTTCTTCCCTTTGAGTGACTCTGAGGCATAACTTACATCTAGAGTTCTCCTGGGGGTTGGGGTGAAGCTACTTCCCATGGGACCTCACTGAAAGCAAGTCCTTTTCTGGCCATCTCCCCTTTCTTATCCTGCCTCTCCCATTCCCATCCCACAAACACAGCAAATCGCAAACACATGTTAATCCTCCTGTGAGGGACTGCTTCCAGGGAAGTCCCTGAAACAATAACTTGCTATATCGCAGCCACTCTGTGAGGCACTCGGCACAATTTGTCACCGATCCTTGACCCAAACCTGCAGTAGGTATAACTGTCCCCATTTTGCTGATGAGGATTCAGAGATTGAAATGACTCACTCAGCTAGGAAGTGGCAAATCCCGAACACCAGGTCCAGAATTCTGGCCTGTCTTCAGAGTCTGTCTCTCTACTCCAAGGTTTGCTTCAGGAACGTGAATCATTCTTTGGGAGAAATTATCACAGAGGTGCCAGAGGGTCTTTGCAGTTTTGTCTCAGAGGGGCCTCTGCTTTAGGAAGATTGTGTGCCAGGACCTGAGGGGTTTCAGCTCCTCCTGGGAGAGCCCCAAACCTGGGCAACTGGAAGGGTGGGTGGTTCTTTTGTTTGTGTTTTTTAATTTTTAATACAAAATACGAGATTATGTAAAATGGCAGCTGCCAGAAATATTGTCCTTGTCTCTCTCCAAGTGCCAGTAAAAAAATTAAGTTACGATTCTATCCTCTGCTGAAATGGGCTTTCCTGGGATTGGAGTAGTTATGGGCCTAATCTGTGAGCTATTCATCACAGTGGCATTGGCAAATGCTTGCATACAGTAACTTCCCCCCAGTGAATCTCTTGCATTTCCACAGCTAATGGTTAAACAGGACTTGGGCTGATATTTGCATCTCTCCCAGCCTCTGGCAATCTGATTATTAGTGCAATAAATATACAACATTTAATAACTCTTCACTTTTCCACTTTGAAGCCATTAGTTGTCTCCAGGTTGACTATGAAGAACTTCAAATTCAATTCATTAACATTTCCTTCAATGGGCCTCTTAACCATGCAGGCCTGGCTTTCCCATTATGTACTGTCACTAATAATGGTTTTTACTTCTAACCTATTATTAATTAAAAAATTAAAAAGAGCCCTTCAGTCTCTTCATTTCTGAGAAAGGTTTGTATCCTCTCTGCGTGAACTGTAAAGAGGCCTTTAGAGTGTGGCTTGTAGTGTTGGATAATTGCTATCAAGGTAAATAATTTAGCTGGTCAGACAGAGCGCACTTCTTCCTGCTTCGAGTGGATGGCTCAAGTTGCGGCCAGTCGGGCAAACAGACCCGAGGCAACAAGAATCAGAGCTGCGTGAATCTGGCGTTAGGAGCCAGCAGCCTTTCCTGGGGGATGTGCGGTGACCTCTGAGGCTTGCCATGACCTGGGACACCGCCATCCTTTACTCTGCAGCCAGACAGGGATGTCCCAAACCGAGTCTTTGCAGACAGAGGCATCTTTCCCCAAAGGCTTTCAAGGTTTTGCCATGAAGGACAAATGAACAGGCACAGATCCTCTGGCTGCCCTAATCTTTTCTTCCCCTACTTCAAAGCCTTCTGCGTTGCCTCTGAGCCTGTAATTACCCTGGAGGTATTTTAGACTTGAAGCGACACCAGCAAAATTGCACTTCCTGAGCATGGGAGTCCACAGTTGTGTTTAATCAATTATGAAGCTGGTCACGAGATGGAGTTTTTCAGCCATAACCATTAAAGGGGAATCATTGTCTAGCCCAACTCCTTGTGCTCAGGGTAAGGGACCCACAATCTGAAATTAAAGAAACACTAGCCACTTGATGTGGTTTAATTTCATCTCTGCCTCCTTAATTAAAAGCATACCATTACCCACCCACATAACAAACTGACACTTATATGCCAGACTGTAACTAAAAAAAACAAAACAAAACAAAAAACCCTGCAAAAGTTAGGTGGAGCTAAAACACTGATTTTAAGACACCAACAGAGGCTCCCAAACACCACTGTAAAATCTAGATTTACTCATGCTGGAAGCTTTAAACAAGCTTTAGACAATTTGAGAGTCTGTATGTCTGTCCCTCTTCCAACCTCCCCTATTCTATCTCTGTCTGTGTCTTATATTTCTGATTCTCGCTCTCTCTCTCTCTCTCTCTCTCTCCCCCTCCCTCCCTCCCTTCCTCCCTCTTTCTTGACTGTCTCTTTGCTTCTCTCTCTATCTCTGTCTGTCTCTTTCTCTCTCTCTCTCTCTCTCCTACACAGTCCCATGCACACACACATCACACACCCCTTCCTTATTTGCCCTCAGCCAGCCAGAAAGGAAAGACCAAGTTTCTTTCTTAGATATTCTTTATGGACACTGGTGTGTCTTTGTGGTGAGACCTGGGGCATTCCAAGGGAAAGAAATTCAGATCAATCCTCAAAGCCTCGCATTTTCCCATATTCCTGGCCAGACAGCCATGAGCCTGGAGAGGCCTGGCTGGGAACAGCTCGTCTGTCTGCCACACCTGTCCGTGATGGGTGCAGGACAGCCCAATCCACACAGCATGTCTGCAACAATCCTCCACCAGCCAGTTCTGCTCCTAGATGTCCATGGGCCTTCAGAGACTCAACCTATCAGCAAGGGAGCTAATTCCATATACTCAGTCAGGCTGGGCTGGGCCACTCTCTGCTTAGATCTCTTGCCGTGCACTTCATTGTGGTGCACGAGCCCAAAAGATTGGGGCAGCCAGACCACCTGTCCTGGCCAGCATCCTTGGCTCTCTTTCTTCTGGCTCCTGTTCCCCACCCAACCTACATCATTCCTTGGTGGCAATTTGTTTATTTTCCTTGAGAGGTTGAATAGCACTGTGGTTTGGAACAGGAACAGTCACACTGTTGTGTTCAAAGTCTCGCTTTGCAACTTCCCAACTAAGCAATTGCACCTCAGTTTCCACATCTGTAAAATGGGGCTAGTGAGAGTAATTATTTTAGATGTTTTTCTGAGGATCCTAGGAGTTCATTCAGGTTAAATACTTAGAATAGCATATAACAAACCCATTATGTTATAAACTTTTAAAATTTGTTGCCATTTCCCATTCCCTTATCTTTGAATGAATCGAGCCAGAATATAACATTTTAGCAATTCAGAGCTGAACAATTTTATGATCGGCCAGTCAGAATCCCTCATTTTTAAAATGAAAAAAAAAAAAAAAAAAAAAAACAACCCAAGGCCTGGTGAGATAAAGTAACCGACATGTTAAATAGATTGAGTGGTGGAGTTGATTCTGCTTAATCCAGTGCTCTTTCAAATACGCTCTTTGCAAATATTTCTCCTTGCTCTTGACGAGAGCTCTCAGGGCCTTGGGATGGCTAGAAAAAGCAGCATTTCTGAGTGCAGGGTTTCATACTGAAGCCTTGATGAGCAGCCTCCGTTGCTGTAGGTAGTCAATGGGAGGACTTGGAGGATGCTCCGAAGGTCCGGATTGCTCCCCGATTACTGCCGGGCATCTCACCATTCTCCAGTCCTAATTTTTGGATAAATGCACCAGGAGAAAATGAGCCCTCCTTTAAAATAGTTGTGCATAATTCTCTGAATATACGGAAAGCACCCAAAGTTTTAGTTTGAGTGAGATACCTTGTCTACTCAAAGTGCCTTAGGTGCCAGGGAGAAAATTATTTCTGAAAAGGGGAAACTGTGTGGAAAGAGCAAGGGTCTTTGAAAACAAGCTATTTGGACTCTCCAGTTTTGCCTGGGGCTAGCTCGATCCTGGGCTTCCAACTGCGTCTCCTCTTCCCCTTGGCTGACTCTGCCTAAATGAATAATGGATTGGGAACGGATGTTTGGAAGCAAGCCCTGGACTGATTGGGTGACCTGTGGTCGGTAACAAGTTACCGAGATGGGTGTTGACTGTCCGTCTGTGGTGAGGGTCATGCTGCAGGCAACTTCCCAGACTTGAATCAGAAAGACAGGAGAGAGGTGGCCCTTCCCTTCATCCCCACCCCAGCCAACTCCACGGGATGCAAAGCCTGGGCGGAGGTGACTGCAGGACCTAGTGTGCAGTCCTCCTCCCTCTCAGCTCTTGGATGCCAGCAATGCTCCTGCTATGGGTCCTCTCTGAGAACCTCAGATTGAAGGGAAAATCCTACTGCCTGAGTGAGGAGTTGGAGGTGGAGATTCAATCAGGAGGCTCAGATTTCTTCATTTGGAGCTAGAAGCCTGGTATGCTACTGCGTGACTGGTGTCTCTGAGGACTGCATTCCCCAGTCCTACACAGCTCGGGTCTGAGATGAGAGCTGGAAAGACGGTGCATGCCTCCTGATGGGATGTCCTGAGGAATTCCCATCTCAAATGCATATCAGGCAGCCAGAATCAAGGGGCATTCTACAAATACCTGGCCCTGGCCTGCACTCTTCAGAAATGTCGGCATGAAAGACCAGTCTGATTATAAGAGCAGCTCCAGGTCTCCACTGAGACCCCTGATGGCTGCTACCCTGGAAAGACAGCCTTCCTTTATGTGACATTCCAGCACTCTCTGTTCCTACCAGAGCCCTAGATGGAAGGAAAACAAAAACAACCATGCTCTAACTATCCTTCTCCCACCTGTGGAAGTCAGTGCAAGGAATCACTGCTCTTCATTATGGGGGGTGACTAGCTGGCCCGCACATACGTAGCATGTCTCATAAAAGCAGTACTTGAGAGAAAATGTTGAAACTCTGAAAAACAAACAAGCAAACCATGTTGATAAAAATTGCCACCCTCAGCACAGCTTGCTTAATGTGGCCCCGTGGCAGCAGCCTTCTGGCAGTGGAGGGAAGGGCATAAAGCCGTGCCATCCTTGAGAGAAGGCCAGATTGTTTTTGAGGAAGGCAGGACCAGTTTCTCCATAGCTCCAGACCCTTGACAACTCTTTCCCAGGGTCTGATTCAGTAAATGAGGCTCTCCAGGGAAGGACCTGCTCTGTGACCTTAGGTCTCAATCTCCTCTTCGGTACAAGGAGAAGGGAACGTCTGTGATCTCTTCTAACTGTAAAATGGTATGACAGTATTAATAAAATGCAACAGGCCATAGGATATGTGTGCATTGACTGATATGTTATTGGTCTGTGGTATCTCCTATAAAGCCTGTCATTTGATATTGTTTGTACATAATGGGAATGGCTTCTGGGTAAGTCTGGGAATTTCATTCATTAGAAAAAAAATCTCACTTAGAACTAAGACTTCGTTAAAGAGCCTTTATTTATGGCATTTGTTCCGATCTACTTGTATACCCTGAGCAAAAGAATGTATATCATGGCTCTTTTACTCTGAAAAGCAGAGTCTGAAAAGTGGGTATTTCTGAACTTAAACTCCAGATTCCAATGGGGTCCCACTGTCATGCTTTTTGCACATTTGGAAAACATAATATCATATTCTCTGTAACAAAGACCATCACTTATTGGCTACACAAAAGCAGACCAGCAGTTTTAAACCAAGTTTAAGTAATAGATTACTTTGAAAATTGAAAAAAATACATTTTTTTTCATACATGCAAAATATGGCATACGATATTGGGACTCCTAGTGCTTTCCAAAAGGACTTAAATGCCAGATCTACATTCTCTGTTGTGCAGTTACAAATACGCTTAGAGGTAGTTTGAAGAAAAAAAAAAAAAGAAACCTAGAAAATTAGGATTTTCTGACCCTCAGAGGCCAAAAGGTAGCTAATTCTCCTGCACCCCAAAAGAAGACCTTTTAAAGTCACTGCTGCCACCAAGGTATCCCCTGCTGAGTCTCTGCTAAACTCTGGACTAGCTGGGATATCCTGCCAGCTCCAAGCTCCTCTTGACTTGGGGGACTGTCCCGTTTCTTGGGGACATGTAGAGGATTAATGGGGAACATAGGTGGCTGTTGAGAAGGCACACAAACCTAGCACCCACTCATTTTTCTGGGGATTGGAGAATCTTTGTGAAGGCAGAGGTCACCACTGGTCACATAGCTTGCTAAGCAGGGCTCTGTGGGAAATGCCTACAGATTTGTTTCCTGAGACATTGCTCTGTTCTTCTTCCCCCATCACTTTCAACTTCCAGAGAAGTGCCAGAATAGGAGAGTATGAGAAACACACTGCTCTCTGTTCTCTGCTTTTGCATTTTTGGTTGTTGACCACTGTCTAGGACCATATGGATCTCTGTTGTTTTCATCTATGTCTCTTCTCTAGCTCCCCACACAATGTTGGGACTGTTTGCAAGGCTCTTTTCCATCAGTCCGCCCAGCAGCATATGATATCTTGGGGATTTGCATTTTTTTTTCAGTTTAATCATTAGCTTAATGTTTGGGGGACATTAGTCATAGGAAGTCAGTCTCATTCATCCAGATGCGTTTTTGAGAGTTACAGCTCTTCTCTCTCCACCATAATGCCCCCCTTGAGCATGCCTTCTCCCATTTCCTTTTAAAAACACTCTGTTCTTCTGGAACTCTCAAATGAAGATATCAAAGCTGGACGGGATTATTAATTCAGAAACTACATTTGAGTCTTCCCGAGGAGCTGAACCTGGCTAGAGCTGTGGAGGAACTGTGCTGGTGTATGGTCAGGAAATGACTTAAACCTGATCTTCAAGGGCCTGAAATTTCTCCCCTGGAAAAAGGGGAGGCATTTCTCTTGCCTACAACCCTCTGGGGAGACCTGAGTCCAGTGTTTGCTTCTCTTTCAATAGAAATGAATGAATGAGCTTGCTCCCCAGGCTTTTGGCCAATAGAACTGGGAACCATTCTTGGAAGTCGGGCCGCTTTTTGAGTTCTTGGGCTTTGTAAGTTGCTAGACAGATGGCTCTGGAGGGGAAGGTGGGGCTTGACATGACTTTCAAAATGTTGACTCTAAATAGAAGGGAAGAAGATTTTTCCAAGTGAGCAAATGACATGAACAAACGTGTGGAAGACAGTATAATAATGACTATTCTGGGCCCCATGAGTACGTCCATCTGAATGTAGGCAGGAAATCAAAGTTGCTGAGCCTGGATAGGGCAGACTAGGGCACAGGTAGAAGGCTTTCGTGCCATAATTTTTCGAGTTGAGTGTTATTCTCTGGGTAACCGAGAGCCATTGAAAACATAAGTTCAAGAATTTTAGGGTCAAAGAAGAGTCTTAGAATTGTGGATTAGATAGTGATAATTCCATAGCTAATCTCATGGGAGTCCCTTTTGGAGGCTTTTTTTTCTTCAAAGACCAATAGTAATAATATATATATTTTTTTATAATGAAATCTTCATACTCTTAGAGTTTCCATTCTTTACATGTCTAAGGACCCCCCTTTTCAATTTTAAATATGGTTTAAACATCTTCCTGTAACCCTTTCTTCTCCAAGTTGAGCTGTTAGGCTGTTCTTGTCCCAAATACAAAGCCTATATACTTGCTCTATATAGAGAATATTTTCATTCTTTTTATAACACTATAGTATGCCATTATGTAGATGTTATTTAATTTATGTAACCTAACTGCTATTGATGGCTAGTTAGGTTATTTCTAATATTATGTTATTATAAATTATGCTACAGTGAATACATTTATACCTACATCATTTTGTATATCTGTTGGTATATTTGTAAGATAAGTCCCTAGAAATATTACGCATGGGTCAAAGGTGTGCTATTCTCAGTTTTGAGAGATATTGTTGGATTGATTTTCATAGAGATTGCTCCAATTCATGCTCTTCCCAATGGTGTATAAGAAAGCTAGTATCTTCTGGCTCACCACCACAGCATGCTGTTCACCTCTTTTTATCCCTGCCAGTCTGATAAATGGGAGAGATTTCTCATTGTAGTGTAATTGCATTTCCACAGAGAAAATTGAAGGCATTGGAGAAAACTCTTATTTTATCTCCACCATAACCACATAAGGAACAAGAGTGGAATCATAAACACTCTTGTTCCTTCCAGCTCACACCTGTGGCATTGAAAAATATGTACCCCCCTCAGGCAAAGACTGGGCCTTCCATAAATATTTTCAATCTAATCCCCTTTTAAAAATTCTCAGACAGTGATCTTCATTGGTAAGTCCTTCTTGCTGCTCCACCTTTGATCTTTCCTCCTTACCTGATTTTTTAAAAAATATTTTATTGATATTTTACAGAGAGGATGAGAGAGAGGGATAGAGAGTTAGAAGCATCGATTCAGCTGCCTCCTGCACACTCCCCACTGGGGATGTGCCCGCAACCAAGGTACATGCCCTTGACCTGAATCAAACCTGGGACCCTTCAGTCCGTAGTCCGACGCTCTATCCACTGAGCCAAACCAGTTAGGGCACCTGATTTTTTAAAAAAACTATATTTTTATTGATTTCAGAGAGGAAAGGAGAGAGAGAGAGAGAACCATCAATGACAAGAGAGAATCATTGATTGGCTGCCTCTTGCACACCCCACACTGGGGATTGAGCCCGCAACCTGGGCATATGCCCTAACCGTGGCCTTCTAGTTCATAGGTTGACACTCAACCACTGAGCCACGCTGACAAGGCTCTTTCCACTTACTTTCTAACAAGAATTAGTAGCTCCCACTCTTAAAAGATCTTCTCTTGACCCTAATACCTCCCTCCACAACTACTACCTTTTTTTCCTTCACAGCCAAGTCACTTAAAAAATGTTTGTACAAATGCTTTCCCCTCCACTTTTCACCTCACAGTTGTTCCTCAGTACATACACATGTGTCTTTTTTATCCCACAACTCCAAACTGTTCTTGCTCAGGTCACCAATGACCTTTGTGTTGCTCCATCTAATGTTGACTATTTTACTCTCATTTTTTCTTCATCTCTTCTTAGTAGCATTTGTCAAAGTTGACTTCTCTTTTCTTCTGAAATATTCTCTTTTCTTGGTATTTATGACACCACTGGTTTCCCTTTTATGCTGCTGATCACTGCTCTTGGCCTTCTTTGCTGCCCCTCTTTCCTTCCCCAGTTGCCTTCCCCAAGATTACAGTATCTGTTTCTTCTTATATTAGTCTCTCCCAAAGAGAATTTATTTTACTCCTAGTGATTTAAACACCAATTATATGCAATAGCTCCCAATTATTTATCTCTAGCTGCAACTTCTCTTCTGAGTCCTAGGCCTGTATGTTCAACTGTCCACTTTAAATCTTCACCTGCATAACTCACTTGCATTTTAAATTTAAGACATCCAGAACTGAAATATCTCCACACATACACACTCAAATATTCATTTTCTGTAGTATTTTCCATCTCTGTAAGTGGCACCTTCAGCCATATGGTTGTATCTACCACCACAGGCATTTTTATGGAAAACTCCCACAGCCCACACCCATGTAAAATATATAAACATTTCTATTCTTTTTTATCTCTGATACATATCTTGATTCCACTAGGTTTTCCTGTGTCTAATGATTTTATCTTTATCAAAGCCATAGCATCTCTTTCCTGGACCACCATGATAGCTTCTAGCTGAGGACCCTGTTTTCACTCGTACCCATTCATGAAACAGCCAAGGTTTCTAAACATGCCAACCAAATAATGTTGCTTCCCTTCTTAAAACATATGATGGGCTTTGTATCCTAGTGACAATAAAATCCAAACTCTTCTTCATAGTATGGCTGAGACTACTAGTGGCCTTGCTGATATCCATGCTCCTCTCCTCTTATCTCCACCCCCAGTAACAGAATCTTCCTGGTTACAGACTGCATTGCCTTCCCTTGCAAACAGGTGTGGCTAGGTAACAGTCTGGCCACATAATTATAAGTGGAAACGTTGCTTGAGAGTTCAGGGCAGGATTCTCTCGCAGCGGTTCTCAACCTGTGGGTCGCGAACAATGAAAATACATCCTGCATATCAGATATTTACATTACGATTCATAACATTAGCAAAATTACAGTTATGAAGTAGCAACGAAAATAATTTTATGGTTGGGGGTCACCACAACATGAGGAACTGTATTAGAGGGTTGCAGCATTAGGAAGGTTGAGAACCACTGTTAGGGGGTCTGGCAGTAAACACATTAGAAGTTTCCCTTTGGCTGCCCTTCATACCTTCTTCCCATTGCTTGGTCCAAATGTGATGGCTGGATGTCCACAAGTCATCTTGGACCATGACGGGACCAGTCACATGGAAGCCACATGCTGGATGGCAGTGTAGAAAGATAGAAGCTTCCTGGTCCTGAAGGTTGTGGAACTGTGATTCTAACCGCGGACTGCTAATGTCCAGATTTTTTAAATGTGTTTTTCTTCATGTCACTGTTATTTTGTGTTTCAGTTACATGCAGCTGAACTTAATTTTAACTGGTGCATATGGCTCATAAGGCCCTTTGTAATGACCTAGCCCCGGCTTTCCTCCTTGACCTCATCTTATGCTCCTGTCCCCCTAGATCACTGTCTACTCCCCGTGCTGGTTTACTGTCAGTTTCTTGAATTCCTTCCCACCTCGGGGCCTTGCCTATTCCTTCCACCCCTTTGCCAGGGGATATGTCATTTACATGGGGTGGACTTCTCTGATTTTCTGATGTAAATTATGTTTCCTGTATCTTTCACACCACTAAGTTTTCCTTCACAATACGGATTCCAATTTGAAATGACATTTATTTGTGAGGTTGTTTTTTCTAAATGTCTGTCTTCCTACCATGCCAAAATCATGTTTATTTGCTCACTTCTTCTACTTAGAACCTAATTCTAGGCCAGGCATCTACTCAGATAGTAATCAAATGAATGGAAGAAAGTATAGAGTACAGTGTAGAGAGCGGGCTCAGAAATCTACGAATCTAGGTTTTAATCCCAGCTCTTACGAGCTGGGTGATTTAACCAAGTTACTTAACCTCTTTAAGCCTCATTTTACTGATATTTAAATGAGGCTAGTAGTTGAACATTCCTGAGGGGATTGTGGTAAAGATTAAATGACCAAGTGAAATGAAAGAATTCAACATAGTGCCCTTCACAGAGGAGATGCTCAGTATCCACTAGCTATTTTTAATGAATAGATGAAGAAATCAATGAAAAAACCCAAGGTAATTTTAGCAGCTCGTTATCTGACCCAGAAAAGAGACCAGTCCTTCAACAGTGGCCTTTATCTGCTGAGGTCACATGCCTTCAACCGAAGGATGGAGGGAATATTGTTGGCCCTGGGCATTTTGAACGTTTACCTTGACCCTTTTCTAGGTGCAACTCAAATGCTCCTGCTCCAACAAGGTCCTCCCTTGGCCTCTGGCAGCTATCTCCCTGGTTTCTACTGCACTTTGACTCACTCCCCTAGGACCTACTCCAGGGAGCCAGATCTATTGCTCTTCAAGCCCATGTCTCATCTCTCCCTGGGGGTGCCAGGCTCTTCCATGGTGGGCCGTGTTTTATGTGCTTGCCCTCCCCCGACTCCTCCTCTGACTAATGAACAAGCTCCTTCTAAAAGTGAGATTTTGGTCTTTATCATCAAATGAGGGTGAAAACCAAAACACCAAGAGGTGAAGAATGTGGGAAGGGAGGGGGTGGTTGGCTTCCTGTGTAGAAACCACTCCTTAACCCAATTACTTCCAACCCGTACAAGAGTTGGAGAAACCACCTCAGAGTTTGTTTTGGTTCTATTAGGGAAACTCCAAAGCCACGGTTTTGGAAAGGCTTCAAACATTCCCCAGATGAGCCGTCTTTCCATTTATAAGGTACTCCAAAGTCCTGAATTTAGTAAGAGTGGAACAGGACACACACACACACACACACACACACACACACACTCACATGCACACACACACACTCACACAGCAACCCACTTTGGATCCCCTGTAATCCTGGCTTGAACATTCAAGAGAATACTTGAATAATACTTACCTACTTCACTGGGGTGTTGTTAACGATTAATTACTTAATGTTTGTAAAGCACTTTGCGGATGTAAAGTGCTTGTATAAGTGCTAAGTATTATTATTATTAAGCAGAAGTTCTATGGTTTGGCTGAAAATATTTTTTATAATCATACATTTAACAGTAAATAAATCAAGTTTATTTACAAGAGGGTTTTCCTTTTAGCATCACCTCCTGGTTATTATCACTTAACTAATTTCTTTTATTTTCATTTGGTTGCAAACAGAGCTGCCTCATCCTGAAAACCTCTATCTTTGAGATAATTTCAAGAATATCCCAGGAAAATGTATTCTGGAGGACTCTGCTCCTTTCCTCAGAAGTGAGGCTGAGTGTGTATTTCTCCAAGAAATCTACACCTACCCAGTCTCCAAGGTTTTTTGTTGAAGTTCTTATCTCACTTAGTTTTAAATAGAAAAAAAATGCATGCAGAACAGTGTCCTGTCAAAGAAGTCAATAGAATAGATTTAATGATTATAATTAGAGTCAGAATAACAAAAATGGGGATTGGAGGTATTTCGGTTTCATTTCCCGCTTCCCTGTCTTCAGTCTGTCTTTGTTCTTTGGAGGAATGTGAAGAAGGTGGCGGTAGGTGGCTGGGGGAGAAGCAGGTGGCTTCTGTGGCACAGCGTCATGCAGACGGTCCAGCTGAAGAGCAGCCTTAATGAAGTAGTAAACTGTCCAAGTCCATAGCAACCTGCAAGTCAAGTTCTTTCTTCCAGTGCCTTAGGCAATTCCATGGGAGTCACGCTGGATCTTTAATGAACTTAGTAGACTATAAATCAACAACAGATATGACACTGGGGAAAGGGATGAAACAGAAGAAGTCAGACAATGAAGACTCCTGCTGCTCCCTTACAAAAAAGCACACTGTGTTTTTGATGGACCATATTTTTTTGGCATATTTGTGTGTGTGTGTGTGTGTGTGTGTGTGTGTGTGTGTTTTCTTGAAGATATAGTTGGACAGCGGCTATTTTTTGCAGGGGTTTACTTTGTCCAGATATTGGATCAGAACCATGCAAGGGTTACATCCTTAATGTGTAATTCTGGGGTAGGTGGTAACAATCAGGTTGAATTACTGACATGGTAAGGAAATGAAAAGTCAAACTGCTGACCATGCATATTTTATATTATTTAATTAAAAGTAGATAACAGTGTATGAATGAACCACAAATCAGATAAAAATGGCAGCATTTTCTCATATTTAACACATATTTGACTTGTGGTTGTGTGACAATTTACCAGGTCTATGATGTCTCCAAATAGAAAATCAGGAGTGTAATTAAAAAATACTGCAGGGGAGAAGCAATATCAACTCCAACCCGAGCAAAGCTAATCACAGCCACAGTTCCCATCACCGTTATTCCTACTTAATGAGACTCTCCTCTATTTCTTTCTTATCTTGAAATAAAACAGGGAAATCATCAGAATTTTTATTTTAAATGTACCCTGTGCCTTTTATAGAAATAAAGAGAATGGATGGATTAGGAATTCTAGGTGTGAAGTTTCCCTATTTATTTATTAATTTTAATGGAGTCTCATTAAAAATCCAACAGTCATTCAAAGTTGTCTGTCAGAACAGAACTGCTAGTTCACTGGATTATCTTTAGCGTTTTTGGTTTCTTCAGATGAGCAGTTGTGGAGAATGTCCATGTACTCTTCTTAGGTATCACTAGAATGACTATTTCTAAATTGTGCAGAGCATATCCCCAGGGGATCCAATCTCTTCAGCACCCACCAAAAATACCAGGTATAGTCAGAGCTCAGCATCCTCAGCCCCTGAAACAGCACCACAGCCAAAGTCCCGAGGCTGCACCTCTCGCTGACAGGTGCCTCTCGGCTTTTAGACCAAATGAGGAAGACTTTGGTGCATCCTCTGCTTTCTGATCTTTATCTATTTGATGTTTCAGCCCATTCACTCACCTTTGTTTAGAAATATTCACAAAAATCCCTCACTGTATCTTGGTTTTTCTGTCAGAGGGTGAGAGCAAAATACATACAGATATTCAATGACAAATTATTGATAACTATTTGATATTTCCATACCTTTTTTTGCTTTGGGTTGTGTAGAATTCTGAGGTGTTTCTGTGTTAAGATCTTCTGGTCTCATACTGCCATATCTACACTTCCTTTACCCTTAGTCAGAATAAATTTCCTAATGTTTGAATTAAAACCTTGCATGTCTTATCTTTTATTGCCCAAAATGAATAGATTGTTTAATACATATTTTACTGATTTCAGAGAGGAAGGAAGAGGGAGAGGGAGAGAGAGATATAAACATCAATGATGAGAGAGAATCATTGATCGGCTGCCTCCTGCACATCCCACACTGGGGATTGAGCCCTCAATCTGGGCATGTGCTCTGCCCAGGAATCGAACCATGACTTCTTGGTTCATAGGTCAGTGCTCACCTACTGAGCAATGCCGACCAGGCAATAGATTGTTTTAATGATTTTTACTTAAGGGTTTTGCTTATCCAGGACAAAGAACTTGGTATTTTATCAATAGAGAAGGACTTCAATATATAGATAAAAGAGAAGTATAGAGTTGGTGATTCCAAGTAAAGAAACCAATGTGTCCTAAGCAAGCCTGGTGAGACAGTTCCCCGAGAAGGGTGACAACCAGGGAAGAAGGGGCCTGGACCATATCTCCTGAGCAGACTGATGATCTGAATCAGCATACCAGGCACAGCTGGGGGAAGTAGGGTAGCAGATTCAGCAACTTGGTTCTGTGAAGTCCAAAGATCGATGTGAGGACGATAACAGAAGGCTCCGGGGGAGAGTGAAGAACACGATGGAACTGGGTGGGAGACGTGTGTTAAGAGCGGAATTCAGAATTAAGACTGGAGAGTGTGGAAGAGAGAGTCCCCATTCCCCTGAAATACTGCCCAGTGGCCATTGTGACAGTGGTCATGGTGGCTTAAAGGATTTTCTAAAGGCATGGCAGGAAGTGGGGGAATGAAACCCACTCAGTTAAGTAAATCTGGGGAGTGTACTCAGATTTCCAGAAGGAAATTAATATAAACTTAGTCTGAAGAAAAAGAACAGGGTCAGAATGACTCTGTCATAGATTTTAAGACATTCATGTTCTACCATTTTAGCATCTCTAGCATTGGTTTGCACCTCACAGTTGATGGCATTTTGGCTTTAATAATATATGGTTTAGCATGAATGACTTTCATGAAGGCACAAGAAAGAGATGAATCTCTGGCCACAAGCAGTCTTCAGTGGATGTGAGGGGCAGAGGTCTGCTCTCTGTGGCGTATTAACTGCGTGTTGTGAACACAATGCTTTTGCCTAGCACGATGATTTCTCAAATGAAGTTGCAGGAATGTCTCACTCAGATGCTGGTTCTCAGCTTCCTCTTTTCTGGCACTGCCAAGTGTTCTTGCTCGTTTTTTTTTCCATTTGGATTTATATGTATTTAGAGAAAAGTGGAGATGGTAAGAGATCAGGTTAAATGTCTGCCCCTCAGAGAGGCCTTCCTAGACCACCCAACAACTAACCATCACATCACCCTGTTTTATTCTCATCACAGCACTTGCACTTTTCTGATAATTTTCTATTACTTCATGGATTAATTTTGTTTATGATCCATCTTCTCTCTTAGAATGTAAGCTCAAAAGGGGCTTTATTCATTTAAGTGTCTTCTGTGCTTAGGAGAGGGCCTGGCATATCGCTGACTCTTAGTAAACCTGTGTGAATGAGTAAGTGAATATATGACCCTGAAAAGAGAGTTAGGGCTCCCTTGAGCAAATATATATAAGGAGCATTATACCCAACTAATGTGTTTTAGGGTGTCTTGTGGGTTCCTCTACCTTTTCCATCTGTCTTTTAATGAAATAAAAAAACTTTAAGAATCTATGATTCTGGGTCTTTAAGACAGCAACCCCTAAAATATAGCTTGAGATTTTCCAGAATCTTAAATTAAGCCTCCCCATCTCCTTGTCTGGGCTTATGCATGCTGATCCAACTTCAAATCAGCTGACAGCTATTACTCACCCTAAAATTAAAAAGCAAGAAAACAACCTCTCTTCTTGCAAACAGACATTCATGGAAAGTCTTGTTCCTGTTATGTTGGCTATAGTCAGAGTGATCCATATTTATATGGTTATAAAATATCTCTCACATGTTTAAAATAGATTTATAATGAATGTTACACTAGTAGTTATAATTACTAAGGTTATCACTTCAACAAATTTAAGCCCACTGAAAATACTATCAAAGGAAATTAACCTACCTCCACATACAGGCAACTCTCAAAATAGCTCACTTATTGCCTAGAGATGGAGATCATGCTAGGAGAAATTGTGAAAATGGACATGAGTCATAGAACCAACTTTTAGCTTAACCTACATTAATCCCTTGAATAGCATCACTCTCAGAACGAAGTTAACCTCTTTGATTTTAGCAGATCAACTCCCATTATGCTTTCATTCCAAGTTAAAAGCAAACATATAAACAAAACCTGCTAATGTTTTGAGTGTGTGTGATACAAAGTCATTCAGGAATCACTTAAGGAATGTGTCTTGCTAAATTTAAGAGCAATAGGCAAGGCAGGTATATGTAAGGAGAATTACTCTCACTTGATCACATTAGGGCCATCTTGATGCTGGCAGGGGTCCTTGTCATGCCAGGAAAGAATAGTCTTAAGACTGTCATCATCATCATTAGTTTGATGGTTTAATGATTTGGTGTGCTACTCATATGGGTAAATAGTAAGTGTTTATCATTCTTTCATTCAGAAACCTTTGTCCTATGTTCAACTTAGTGAGTGAATTTGTCTGACCTGTAATGACCCAGGCTCACTTACTCACCAACAATTAACTGCGCATCTACTATACTGCAGATGCTAGGCCGGGTTCTGGGGAAACCAAGAGAGAGAACCTGAACTTTCCATTGAGACAGCCGAGGCATGTCTCTGGCTTTCTGGACAATATTATGGCAGTGTGTAAATGACACTGGGGCATCTGAGTCAGAAGTGGAAAAAGAGTCATCGTATGCCTGGAACATGTCTTATTTTCAGGCTATTGAAAAGTGAGGTATAGACCCAACTACCAAATGACTGACAGAAACTTCCCTATTGATCTAAACATTTCCATCTTAAATAGGCATGACTATTGCAATTGCTTGGGTACCTGTTTGAGTTGCTTAGATCTACATCCTTGTAAGGTATGTGTCATTGTGTCCATTTTACCAATGAGGAACCTGAGGTTTAGAGAAATTGTTATTAAATTCCTGTGGCTGCTCTAACAAATTACCATAAACTGGGCAGCTTGAAGCAACAGAAACTTACTCTTCTATAGTTTCAGAGGCCCAAAGTCTGAAATGAAGACATTGGTAGGGCTTCCTCTGGAGGTTCTCCCTGGCATGGACATTGCTGATCGTGCCCTGAGGCCGGAGCAGCAGCACCCTGTCGGTTGGTCCCTCCATCTCCTGTGAGGGGAAGGAGAATGGCAGGCTTTTCCGCCAGTGCACCTTCATCCGTCGCTTCATCCTTAGGGCACAGCACCAGAAAAGAGCCTTACAATAAGAGGCAGGCCACGAGGAAGGTTTTCCCATTTTTCACTCTGAGAATTGTACCTTCATTGCTCTCCACTCATCGACTGGGCTGCCTCCTGTTGGAGGAGATGTTATACATACTTTTTATAAACACTCATTTAGCTTCTTTATCTGCGAAGGAACAAATTTTATTTCTATATAAAACCCGCTCAGAAGGACAAGATCTCAGGGACTGCCTTAGAACCCCTGTATTGAGACTTCTCATTGGGATGAAACCTGGCTGCTTGTTTGAGTCACACAAGTGCCACGGATGTGAAGGTCTGGCCAAGGGAATCTCACAGGCAGGGAGATGAAGGCCCTCAGAGGCCATGCCTGTAGCTGCCACCAGAAAGCCGTCAGGGCTGACAAACTGTGTCCTGGATAATGCCAATCACATGCACTGTTGTCCACTCAGAGATGAGTATTATTCTTAAATTTATTCCTAAAATAGAAATTCTAGGCCAACCCATTACCCTGCACTTCGAAGACTTTTTTAATTCTATCCCTTCCTTACTGTTTTTTCTCCTTCCCTCTGCTCTCTCTTCTTGAGATGCTATGTGGTACTGAAAGTGGACAGGGGACCAGGAGAGGTCTAGACCAGGACCTGGAGCTGAGTAGCTGTGCTGCTGGGACACGTCACAGAACCTCTTCTGGCCTCAGTTTCCTCCCATGTAACACGGAGCATTGGTCTCTCTGAGTACCTTTGAGGTGCTCACTTCACATCTTGCCTCTTTCCCCCAAGACAGTCCGTTTTCCTCTCCCCTACCGTCTTCTCTGAAATCATCCCCTTTCTAATCTTCCTCTCTCCTCTCTTTTCCTTGTTCTTTTGGGGAGCTGAGGACCACAAGTCAGATTTGGTGTTCATCCTCTTTGGACAGTGATGGAGAGATTCCTGAGCCCCAGTTGATAAGACATCAGGCATAACATGAATAAGGGTTTGCACCACTTTGACGAGGACAATCAGCGCCATGATGTCACAGGCTGGGCAGAAGCCATGGACTGCCCAAACGTGCCCATTCACGGTGGGAAAGGCAACTAAGAAGAGAGGGACCACGTGATGGCATCTCTTTCCTTTTCATATCTGTGCTTTTATTTACTTTCCTTACATCAGAGGCACAGTCCCCACGACCCTTTCTCAGAGGGAGGCCCAGAGACTCCTTAGCCATTTCTCTTCACGGTGCTCCAGCTTCTCCCCCAACAGCGGACAATGTTGGGTAAACCCACAGGAGACTCTTCCTCCTTTCATCTGCTCGCCCAGATTATCCCCTCTTTCTACTTTGTTTTTCAAAGACAAGACCACCTTAGAATGGGGCTTCTTCCAAAAGAGCGTTTGGCAGCTTTCTCCCGAGCCCCAGGGGAGCTGGAGAAGTGGTTTCTTCTTTTTCCTAATACAGGTATTAAGCTGACTTAATATTCACTTACTCTGAAAAATCCCACTTCACAGAAACATTTTTTAACACGAGCCAAAGCATTTCTCCCTAATTCAGCACAATTGCGCCTGGTTTATATCCATTGATGTTAAATGATTTCCCGTTTAATATCAATTGGAAATGGCTGATTTCCTACCCCAAACAGTACTTAATGTCAATTATGGCAGGCAGGGCAGAGCTGTTTTTCAATTAACTACACCACTCCATTTTGTTTGCCGGCAAATGGTGCAAAATACATGCACACAGAGCCACCTTGTGCAACAGTGACGGAGGACTCAGTATTGATTTTTCTCAAACATCTTTTGACTGCTGGTTTGGAAAGTGTTTGTGGTGTGGGGGTGGAGATGGGGTGGGGGAATGGGGGCACCATTTTCCATTTTCCCGGGGACCATCCTTCCATCAGAGAACCCTCCAGCGTGGTGATTACCAGAACTTGTTGGGGAAAGTACAATACTCAGCTATCAACGGTCTTGTTAGAACAGAGTTCACAGAAATATGAAAGGGGGTATGGATTCATAAAGAGAATGTGACTATCACGTGGATTCTCTAATAATTCCAGAGAGTCAGGGTGTGGTTGCAGTGTAAGGCTAAGAATGGCACCTAACATTTATTGAATACCTCCTGTGGGTCAGCACTTTATGTTACTCTGTAGCCTCTCAATAATCTTGCAAGAGATAGAATATACATGTTTGATAGATGTTTCCATCTGAGGTGATAGGATTGTCTGATGCCATTGAGCTAAGCTATTGAATTGTTGGAGTTGGAGTTTAATCCAGGGCGTCTGATCCTATCTCATGGACCAGTCTTCCATTCTAAAGAAACTTTTGGGATCAGTGGTTTCTCGTCCTTGGTCTAGGATCCAAAGCCTTACACAGTCTCTTCTCATGTCGCCATGTTCTCCCACCTCTCTGTGTGGAGGCCTTTCCTTCCCTGCGCTAATTCCGCACCTTTCAGAGATGAGCTTGAGTCGTCTATGAAGTGTCTCCTGACTGCTCCGACCACCTTGGGCATGTTCCTTTGAACCCTTTCAGCACTTCTGCACTGAAATCCTTTGCCAACATTTTGCACATACAGCTGCAGAAAACTTTAAGAGCAGAAACCATGTAGGAAAGAACTTCAGGTGAGGGGGACTAATAGGTCTGAGCTGAAATCCAGTGTTGTCATTTTCTTGCCTCATTCCTTCTGCATTCAACAATGATGTACTAAGTGCCTACTATGTGCCAGGCATTATGCTGGGAGCTGTTGGTATGAAGGACCCTATATGCCAATGGAGGGAACAGACTCTGAAGGGTGGCTTCAATGGACTGTAAGAGACAGTATGGGATTGCCAAGACAGAGGCACTGGCTCAGTGGTGGGGGAGGCAGAGGAGCCAGAGAGGTTTCTTTGCATTGGGCATCTAAACTGACTTTGAGGCTGTGCTTAAACAATAATAGGACAGGTCAGAAACGGATGGAAACCCAAGGGAATGCTGTAGCGCAGGAGCCAGCAGCTGCTTGGGTATTGATAACACTAGACCTGGCAGGTTTTTTAAACTCTTAAAGCTCAATCCTTTATCTACACCCTCATCATAGGGATGACGTAAGGACCAATAGTCCCATACATTTACTGAGTGCTTACTCTGAGCCTTGCATTGTTATAAGGACTTGTATTAACTCATTGAATTTCCATAATGATTTTATGAGGTAAGTATTAATATTATGTTCATTTTACAGATGAGGAAACTGAGTCACAAAGAGTTTAATAAACTTGTCCAAAGTAACCAAGCTACTAAGAGGTAGGGCTGGATAGGTCTAGCAACTGAGGCTAACCTGTTAGCCTTTAATCTATGCTGTTTCTCGAATGGCAGTTGCATGTGAACTGCGCAGTGTAGTGCCTGAAAAAAGCAAGCACTCCATTAATGGTTACGGCCTTGATTTCTGTGCTTGTATATATATTTTAAAACCCTTTTCTTTGGAAAGGAAAGTTCTTTCCTCTTTAGAACTTGGGTATAGGAATGTGCTAGCTCCATGGCAATCCCCTCTCCCCCTCCACACTGGGGCCTATTTCAATGCTGCGCAAATAGAGAACATGAAATGAAACACTGGGACAAGTGCTTGTGCAGATGCAGGTTGCCAGCCAGATCAAGAAAAAGTGAAGCTTCTTATTTAAAAGGTTTACTAGGCATCACAATGCAGAGGCTCTCTTGTCTTGGTGTTACCAAGTGGGCACTCTTTTCTTGGCTACTCTTTCTAAGGTGGTTTGCAAATGAGTCTTTGGGTAATGATGGGGGTAGGGGTGGAGGAGGAGGGGGCAGGTCCTCCTGACCTCTCAGATTCCAGGATAACTCATTTATTTTTGAGGTGGTTTGAGTGTCGCACCTGCTAATATAAGTTAAGTTTTTCATCCTGACCAATTTATTTGGAGGAAATATCAGACATCAGTGCAGAGGCTGATCTTATTAGTTGAAAAATATATCTTCTCTAAGTAAAGCTCTGACCAGTACTCAAAGACATACATTTTACTTTCCCCCTTCCCATGTCTTCTGCTAGCCTCATAAGACATTCTGTATATCACATGTGCATCTGAGATATTCAGATCTGTGTAAAAATCGATTGGGTTATTTAATAGGACTGTTTGATGGGAATTTGGATTTTCTTTGAATTCTTATAGCTGTAGGTTAATGTAAAATGTTTACAACTTAAGCTAATTAAAGTCACCCATGCTAGTCATGTTTATTTTATTATATGTTTTTGAGCTTAAGATCAACTTGAAACATTAAAAGGGAAGGAGAATAAAAGAGAATGGACATAGGGAGGGGGCGGGACTAAAGACTTCTGCTTAGTTATGGAGTCAGTATGTTATTGTTTTAAAAAATGGTACCACTACAACTCTTCTGCAGTAATTTCCAGACTAGACAAACAAAGAGAGTTTTGCTGTTTGACATTAGACTGTATTTATGGGCATTATCCCATCCATCCTTGCAGTATCGCAGAATGTCATGGGAATAAATATCTCTTTCAGTTTAGACCGGCTCAAGGTCGATGCTCAGAAGCCAGACCTCTGGACTCCTTTGTGCTACACATCTGACTCCCAGTGGTTGTCCTGTGCCTTGATTGAAAGCGTCCTTCTCTAGGGTGGGCTTTCAGAATTGTCAAGAATGGACAGGAAGAGGTTTATGAAGAAATGCGAAGTTTGTAAAGAATGCCTACTACGAGCCCAGTACTGTGTTAGGCAGATTTTAAACACTTTTCTTAATTTCTCAAAGGAAACCCTGTTCTCTGCACCTTAATGTACATGCCTTTTGGTGAATGTAATCTTTACAGCAATAGGTGGTGTTGATGCCAGATATTCCGAGGCCTTGCCAAACAGAAACAGGCATTTGGCATGTTCTGGGGCATCGGGTCCATACTATTCTGTCCCGCTCATGGCTATGGTGGAAAGATGGACTTAAGGTCCCGAAGCAGAAATGCTCGACATTTGGCTCAGGTCTCTCCTTGGTGCTTTTAATTTTTCACCTCCAAGGGTATCTACTCCAACTGCTAATTAAGGGAAAAATAGAGACAGCAGAGGAGAAGAATGACTTTTTTTTTCCTTTCAAAGGGATTTAAACCTTTGGAAGGTACACAAATGTGGTCCTATTATTCAAGTTAATTTACAGCCCTTCCCCTGGCCACCTCAAGGAATTTATGAACCTAGAGAAGCTGGAAGTCCCTTGGCAAAGTAAACAAACTGTAACTCAGGGTTGTGCACTTCCGAGGAGCCTCTATCAGCAGGTTTTATTCTCACACCAGAGGTGAAAAGATAATTTGGTGAACCGTACTTTGTCTCATTGGGAGCAGCCAGGAGCCTGCCTGCACGCTGCAGGGAGCAAGGGGCTGACCAGGCAGCCATCTGTGGGTAACACATAGTTGCTGCCGTTGTCCTGTGATAACGATGATGACAATAAGATCTGGAATTTTCTGAGCTGTCACCATGAGTCAGGTACCATCCTACACACTTCAGCCTGACCACAACTCTTTGAAGTAGACACCGTTATTATCTCCACTTCACAGGTGAGGAAACTGAGGCTTTTAGATGTTTGAATAATTTTTTGCTAGATGCAAAGTCAGGATGTGACTTCCCACAATTTATCTACAGATGGGCGTTATCTGAATAGAGAAAGGACCTAGTGGGAGGGGCCTGAAATCAGATAGTGTGTTTTTTTTAAACTGGGAGATTTCTTGTTCTCTCTTTTCATCCCCTTCTTCCCCAGACAATGAGCACTAGACTGGGAGCCAGGAGGCCAGTGTTCCAGGCTAAGCCCTAGAAGGCACTGGCCACATCATCTTGGATAAATCCCTCCCCCTCTCCTGGCCTCAGTTTCCTTACTTATAAAAAGAGAAGGACAACATAGGTAGCTGATGTCTAGGGCCTGTGGCTCTCAATTTCAATGGCTCTGGGATTCTGTGAACCAGGGCGATCGATCTTTGCCTTTCAACCCCTCCTCCTCCACCCTGTGTGCAGGTCAGCGATGCTTCTCTCGGATGTGCAAGGCACTGAAAAGAAAGTTGTTTTTTTTATGTGCTGTATACCAGACGACCTTGATGTGATGGACTATGAGATCTGGTGACACTGCACACTCAGTACTATTCAACACTTTGCCTGAAAGGGAGGAAGGAATGGATTTATTGACTTGCGACTTTGACTCGGGCCTGTGAATCAGGCCTGTTATTATGTGGAATGATTAGGCTGTAGTGGCAGGGACAAGTTAAAGTAGAACAACAAAAGACCTCCTTAACCTTTACCTGGACACAAGGCCATTCATAATGACTTGTGTGGTTTGCAAAACCAAGTCTCTTCTGGAGCCCCTACTACTTTTGCAGCCCCAGCAAATGAGCAGGAAAGGGGAAGATGGATGGGTGAGGGGATGAAATGTAATCCCATTCTGCATAGTCCTGTTTAGAATGCTGAGTTCAGGTCCGTGTCAAAAAACAGAGATGGCTGAGAGATCATCATCATTTCCTTTGGCTTGAAAAAGGAATTTGAAACCAGATGGTTGCTCGCTGAGAAAACTTCCCACTATTTGTTATCCACTAGAGCAAATTATGCTGTTTCTGAAAGATATCTCCCCTCTTGAAGGAACCGTGTGCCTTCTATTAATGTGAAAGGAACTGGATACATAGAGCTTTCACACACACACACACACACACACACACACACACACACACCCCACACACACACACCACAAACACACAGCACACAAAGTCTCCTTGAAAAGCTAAAGTAGCTGCAACACCCTTAGACTTCTCTCACTTCTGGAAGAAAATCTTCCCCTCTAGCTCAGCTCCCTGGCTCAGCCGGATGAGCCATATTTTTTGGTGGAAGGCTACAACATCAACCATGTAAAATATTGGGTAGATAGGGGTCTATTCAGACAACTTCTCATAAATATCTTTGAGTCTTAATGGCGTCGGAAAGGACAGAAGAAAGAGAGAATCAGAGTATTAAGTTTGAAGAGACCTTATTGATCCCCCAACCCAAGGGTAAACAGAAGTTTTCTTTCAAGTCCAGATGGCAAATATTTTAGGCTTTGCAGTCCAGTCAATCTTTGTCACAAATGCGCAGCTCTGCTGTTAATAGAAGAAAGCAGCCGTGGACAATACATAAACAAGAGAGTGTGGCCGTGTTCCATAAAACTTCTCTTACAAAAACAAGTGACACGCCAGATTTGGCCCACAGGCTGTAGTTTGCTGACCCTGATCTGACCTATTGATCAGATGATAGAGACTGAAGCCCAGAAATGTGAAAAGGCTGATCCAGGGCCAACTCAGCCAGCTAGCCTTGGAGGTAGGCCTGGAGACTCGTGGAGGAGGAATCAGATGCTTAATTTTGGGGTCTCTGGTCTGGAGACTGCCTTCAATTGCATGGTCTTAGTGCATTAGAACTCATTAGTATTCCATAGCAATTTGCAGTAAAAATTAATTGATAAGATACTATGTGGAAACCATGCTAGGTTAGTAGAGGTCATGGCTGGGGTGAGCTGAAATGTGTGTGTGCATATTGGTGACCTTGAAACCCAATAGCCCCTCACATACATCATCCAAGTAGGGTCTGACTATATCCACAGATTTACACAGGCGGGTGGAAGGAATTTAAATCCTTTCTATCACTGGGGCTCAGACTTAGGCAAACATGCCTGGGAGAATTCAGGGGGGTTGGTTCAATAGATATGAGGCCACAGAAAAGGACAGTGGGGCTTTAAGAGAAACACAAGCTTGATGTGCTTGGTATAGGAGTGGATGAACCTAGAGAAACAGACCTTGGCTGAGAGGGATGGTAGACTAATGCTTGGGTCATAACAACTCAGAGTTTCTGAGCAATCACTATATGTCAGATGTATGCTATCTGCCTTTCAGGTGTTATATCATTTGATCTGCGTAACAGCCCTACAAGGTAGGTAGGTACTGTGATCATCCTTCTGTGCCCGTCAGTGGTCTCCAATGTAAAACATTTCTTGCTCACTCACAACATATGAGGGCTGCAGGTGGGCTGCAGCTCTGCTCCAAGCTCAAGGTCAACTGTGGGTCTGTTCATGTGTTTTCTCATCCTGAGACCCTGGTTGAAGGAGCAATCCTCATCTTGGATATGTTCTCATGGTGGAATAATGTAAAAAAATTGCAAGAGCTGGCTGACCTTTGTAATCACTTTTAAAGCTTCTGCTTGGATGTTGTATGCATCAGGTCCACACTTATGCCATTGGCCCAAGCAAATGAAGCTTATGGGTCAGGACATCCCACTGTCTGTTATGTTAAGGTTGATCATTTAGTTAAGGTAGTGCATAATCACTCTCCAAAGTAGGTCTATCTTTTTCCATTTTAGATGATACCTTGAAATCTTGTGACTATCTTGTTCCTCATAAACCTTCCCTTCACAGTTTTAGCAAATAAAAATATAGATGCCCAGTTAATTTGAATTTCAAATAAACAATGAATAAAATTTTTATCTAAGTATGTCCCAAATAGTGCATGGGAGTATAGGCCTTCTAAAAATTTTTATTGTTGCTGTTTATCTGAATTTCAATATCACTGGGCATCCCGTATCTCTTCTGGCAAGCCTGGTCTCTCAGAGCTCAAGCTGGGGTGTACTGAGGGGGGGCACGTGTGAAAAGGAGGGGATATGGGAAGGTACCAAATGCTAAAGACAAACTGCACAGATGTGGTGAGACCACCTGAAGACAAGTTTATACCTAAAGGTTTGTGGCTATTAAAGGGAGTGTGACTGGAGAAGCTGAAGATGTAATCACAAAGGTTTGGGGCTGGTCACAGTGTTGTATGGAGATGGTCTGAAAGGATGATCCTTTCATCCAGTATGTACTCTTCTAATTCCTACCACATTGAAATCCTAGGTGGGCACTAGTTTAAGACAGAATAGGGTCCTAACGGTTATTTTTCCATTTGTTCAATGTATTTTGGACAGTGAAGGGGCCTCAAAGCTTGAAGTCTAGGGAATGGTTGGGTCAGGGATTCTCTAACATTAGTGAAGCTCCTGTGAAAATATAGCAGGTCTGGAGTAGGGCCTGAGATTCTGAATTTCTAACGAGCTTCTGATTGATATTGACTTCTCCAACGGTCTTCTAGCTATCTGACATGGTGGATGAGTGAATGATATTGGAGCCAAAGATACCTGGTTTCTGGTCTTGGCTTTGCAACTTTTGATTTTGTGTCCTCGGGAAAGTTATACAATCTTTCTAAACTTCCGTTCCCTCTTCTTTAAATAACACTAATTCTATCTAGCAAATAGGGTTGATGCAAGGATTAAGTCAGATAGTGGCCACAGAGCGCTCATCATGATAGCTTAGAATGTTATAAAATGCACAATAAATATTTCTATCTTTATTAATATTCACATTAGTATAATATGCAAAATGAGTAGATATTTCCAAGCTCGTGCCTTTTACTCTCTTGGAGTGGAGAGCCACCCTCTATCTGACATGATTTATTATGCAATATACAAAGTGCAACAGACAAAGAGGGCAGCTGCCTTCTTATTCAGAGTAGTATATTGCTTCCTAGAAAAAACACATACACATATTTTCCAGAGGGGACAACAGATTAAGAGCAGCGAGTTCCACGAAGGGAAGAAAGCTGTGAGATACAGAACTAGTAGCAGCCTTGAGATCTAAAAAGTAACAGGCAAGGGGAAGAGAGGGGGTCAGTACATAATAAGCCAACTGAAATGTGCAACAGTGTGGTGTTATTTAGTATGAGGGACAAACAGCCTTACTTCGTTTCATAGCCATTACTTGAATCAAGTTTCCCAAAGAAAATCAGAGATAAGATAGCAAGGGCTGATACATGGGGGCATAGAAATTCATTAGAAACAAAGGACACTCTACTTTTGATTCTGCACAGGAAGTCAATCTTTCTTGGGGTTTCTTGATGATTCCTTCCATTTGATAATGATGGTAATATGGCCCGACCAAAAGAGATTTAAGACCTATAACCAGGGGCTGTGAGTTTGGGAGGACCTGTGCATTTGTACATCTGAGTATACATGAGATTGCAAGCCATACAAATTTGAATCTCTGTCCCAGGTGCTAGAGCAGTGGTTCTCAACCTTCCTAATGTCGTGACCCTTTAATACAGTTCCTCATGTTGTGGTGACCCCGAACCATAAAATTATTTTCGTTGCTACTTCATAACTGTAATTTTGCTACTGTTATGAATCATAATGTAAGTATCTGATATGCAGGATGCATTTTCATTGTTACAAATTGAACATAATTAAAGCATAGTGATTAATCACAAAAACAATATGTAATTATATATGTGTTTTCCGATGGTCTTAGGCGACCCCTGTGAAAGGGTCGTTTGACTCCCAAAGGGGTCGCGACCCACAGGTTGAGAACTGCTGTGCTAGAGAGTAGTGGCCAAGAGAATCAGCTCCAGAGTCAGGCTGCCTGTGTTGAAATCCACTGCAGCCACTCATTAGCCCTGTGGCCTTGGGCTCATTACTTAATCCCTCTGTGCTTCTTATCCTCCCAACCAGAAGTCAAGCATCAGGGAAATTGTCCCCAATCTTTCTAAACAGGTCAACCCTCTCTCCCCATGTTAGGCCACTATATGTCACTCCTTTTTTACACAGTTAAAATTCCACATTTACTTACAATGATTAATTAATAAGTTCCATAAAGGCAAGAATCATATTTGGTTTTACTCAGCATTACATCTCTAGAGCATAGCATGATGTTTAGTCTATACTAGGTACTCAATAATATTGGTTGACTGAATAAATGCATGCATGAATGAGTGAATGGGTATTAATGACCAAGCAGAGATTCAGGCAGAATCAGGGTGTGGGATTATATAACAGTAGAGGTTCATCCGGAGACATTGACAGCTGATTCATCTCATCAGGAGATGGCTCAGATCTTCCCTGATTGGTCCCGTTCCTAGAGCTGACCTTTCAGACCATGAGGTTCAGGAGTGCAGAGGCTGCATCCTATTTGGCTCATCTCCATCCTCAACTCAGTGTGTGGCATTCATGGACACTTACTGCATTTTCTTTCTTTCTTCCTTTCTTTTTCTGTTTTTTCTTTCTCCCTAATGAATGAATGAGTCACTGGCCAGGGAGGAATAATCCACCACATTATCATTTTATCTCCCATTTCACTGTTGGGAAATTGGGCTGGGATGACTCGTTTCTATTGGGGTGTTATAGCTGAGGTCTGTGAATGTGTCTTCGAATCACCTTTTCTCGAAAAAGGATTCTGAACACTGTTGGCGTTTGAGGCTATTCACCATCCCACCTCTGCCATATCATGATGCTCCAAACCCAAGCCCTCTCACCCGGGGGTGACTTTGGACCTAGGGTGTTGTCATTCCCCTAGTACACGAAGCTGGGTGGAATCCTCCTCCCCTCCATGACTGGGAGTGCCTCTGTTTCCTCCGTCCTTTTGAGGAAATGACTTTTCCGGAAAGAATAGACCCAGGCCCCAGGTTCTTGGCAGCGAGAACTCGGGGGGGGGGGGGGGGGCAGGCGGTGGGGGGGGGGGGAATGTAAGCTGAGCCTCATCCTTGCTGCCTGCACTTTACAAATATCTCATTCTTTATTCCCCTCCAACAACATGCGATGACCCTTTGGCAAGTCCTTAGTGCTAAATTTCTTTTTTATGGAGGCAGCAGTAAAAACTCTAGGGCCTTTGATAGGCAGTGCTGGGATGTAGAGTGGATGTAAATCACTTGAGCATTGGCCGGATTCGGTTGACAGATTTCTAGGTTCAATGAAACGTTCCTTTCCCAAATAAATCAAATTCTGGCCTATGACCATCTAAGCTGGGAATGCTTCTGAAGTGTCTGAATTTGGGCTGAGCTTGTAGCTTGTCCCTGTTAGGCCGCGGGCATGGATTTTGCAGTGAGCAGGGGAAAGGAAACTCACAGGCAGAGTGTTGTGTTTCTCTTGTCCTTTTGCCTGAGGCTTTGAGTATGTTTTGCTGCTGGTCCCTTAGACAAAATGAATGTGAAGCAGGTATAGAGGAAACCTAGGAGGTCTGGGAATAAGCATTTAGAGTTGAACCCAAGCTTTGGTGGTAGAGGCATTTTTGCTTGAAGAGAAGTGTGTGTGTGTGTGTGTGTGTGTGTGTGTGTGTGTGTGTGTGTGTGTGTATGTGGAATGGTGTTGAGGAGATCGGCTTTTGGGAGCCCTTGGAATTTTAGGATTGTCCCCAAAGTGTCTCTTATCTTGCTGTGACTCAAATTACCTGGAGGGTTAGAGAGACCTGCCTTTTGTTTTTGGATTTAGTTTTATCATTTCAAATGGCGTATTTTCTCCTTCATAACCTAAGTGCCCATACGCCTGTTGACTACAGGAGTCCCAAACACAGACAAAGGGACCCAAGGCATCAGCATGGGTAAGGTAGGACAGCACGCACCCCGCCTCTCCCCTGTGGGGGAGCAGTGGGGAATGGAAATGTGCAGCTTCGCCGACACAGATAGAAGTCAGGTGGGGGACTGCACTGACACTCACTAATGGCCCAGTTATCACGGAATAGCATAGTGCCATTAACAACTGATTATACACATTATTGGGTAGCTCACAGCTAATGGGACCTGTCACAGGATCTCAGAAGACTGGGCTTATGATCTGTTGATAAATAGGTGCGTGGTACACGTGGGTCAGTCATTTCCTTGTTAAGAAGGAAGGAGGAAATGAAGTGACAGCCACAGCGGTTTCACAGAGACCAAGGCTGCGGGCTGGCTGCAACTTGGTATTAGGCCGCAGACCTGGGATGGGATGTGTCTCCATTCTCGTCCTGCAAATAGAGAGGGTGGTTGTACATGAGGCAGTGCCATGGGGATTTTACGAAGTGCATTGGGGCTTCAACATTCCAGGGCAAGGTGTCGCCCTCCTAGCAGTCCCCTTGGAAAGCTGGGAATTAGCCTTTGTTGTATCTCCTTTATGTGTGTATGTGTTTCTGTTTTTGTTTGTTTTGGTGTGTGTGGTGGGGATATTCTTTCTGTGTGTGCTCAATTGTGTCAGATCTTTGAAGGAGTCCTTTGCAAATGTGAAATAAACAGGGATGAGAATAGCACTGCAGACTAGCACCATGTAATTTAAACAAGGCTTGAGGTCTGCTTCCCATCCCAATACACTTCCCCAGGCTGGTCGAGAAGTAGATCTGAACTTTAGGCCACAAACACAGGTGGGCAACATTATTTTATGTGAACACATTGCATCTGATTTAGCTCAGACGAGACATTCAATCTCATTCATTTTGGAGGAGACGAGGGGGAGGTGAGGATATTTCTTGAGGCCCCTCGGGTATCACTCCACCCCGAGTGTTGTTCAGGCCCTAAACTGCATTGGTTCCTCAGAGTCTGACGAAAGCAGTGCTTCCTCAGAAGCACATTCTGGCCAAGGCTGGGAGTGCTTTGTCTAGGGTCAGCCCCTCTGATGCCGGACACCATCTTTCCATCAGAGCCTGTCACCTCCCCAGGGAATTGCAAAAGAACCCAGGAGTCTCACTCTCCTCAGGTTCCTTCTCAGTCTTGGGAAACCCCCCAAATCAAAATCATTTTTTTCTTTTTTAAAATGTCTATAGAGCTCAAACTTTGGTGTGGGGGGGCGGAGGGGGGAATAAGGCCACGTAGGGACTCCTCTGCAGGCAATTTTCACTCTCAGTTGTTACGGTTCTCTGCCAAGGTGAGGGAACACTAAGAGCCCGGCTGTCTTTGGAAACCAAGGAGGGTTCTAGTGAAAACAACACACACTTTAGCTCACTGCATTGTGCTGCTGTGATAAAGATGGTGATGGCAGTGAAGGTGATAAAGATATTGGCATACTGCTATAGAATTTCAAACCATTACCTGGTGTGATAGCCTATAGGACAGCGGTTCTCAACCTGTGGGTCGCAACCCCTTTGGCAGTCAAACGACCCTTTCACAGGGGTCGCCTAAGACCATCCTGCATATCAGATATTTACATTGCAATTCATAACAGTAGCAACATTACAGTTATGAAGTAGCAACGAAAATAATTTTATGGTTGGGTCACAACATGAGGAACTGTATTTAAAGGGCCAGAAAGTTGAGAACCACTGCTATAGGAGGTCAGCGAGGTAGGATGGTGTGCCTAAAGGAAGTGAAAGCTCAGAGAGGTTTTGTGAGTTGGCCAAAGCCACACAGTAAGTTAGTAATCACAGTTCTCATATGTTGGTTCAACATAATTTTCTCTGAAAGAGGCCACATGTTGTCATTTCTTTGTTTGGAGAATACCAGACTCAGTCTTCTGGGGCAGAGTGACTGAAGATGACATAGGCAGTCTTGGCGGGGGGTCAGGGGGGCCCTAGGACACCCAGGGATGCTATGTTAATGGAAGAGATCCTGAGACTCGCTAAACCCTGCAAAATCTACCTGTTTTCTGGGCAGGAGCCACCTGTTAAGTCCCCTGAAATTGACCTTCCTCCCCCCTGCTATAGGAAATGGGTTCTCCTGGAAAGGAAAGGGAGATTATTTTGGTGTTATTTTCCTCCTCAGCATCAATTTCCCTAAACTTCTGCTGCTCCTTTCCTTGTACCAGGACTAGCTGTTTACTTAATTATTTTGACAGTGAGAATGGGTCAGAGTTGGCCAGGGGAGGCAGAAAAAGATTGTGCTAGAAGGAAGGAGAAATTTTCCTTTTCTTTCAGGGAGAGACATTTATTTTAGCTTTAGTAGTTCTTATTCAAATTCATCCAAAGTAATTAATGAGAGTTAGAAGAGGGCCTGCGCGTGCTCGCGCACACACACACACACACACACACACTCATACACACCCTTCCTAGGATTTGTTCACTCTTACTTGAATTATGTTGGGCTGTTTGGTCTATTGGTTCAGTACCCCAAGCCTAGTGCAGTATTGTCATCCCTTGCTTTACAACATAGTCATTATATCCCTAAACCACATTGTGATACACGGTGCCTTCTGTTTACGACTCCCGAAACTCCCACTCCATATATCACCTGCCATAAAACCCATCAAACTGCTGCTACTAAAATGGTGCACAGTGGTCTAAGCAGGAGCCAGGCAAATTGTGTGATATCCTACTGTGGTTAATGAGAGTGAAAATGTGGTTAGGATTTTATTCAGGCGATGTTCATTTGCAGGGCCATTGTAGTGAGATGGCAAAGAAAGATTCTTTTGTTAACTTGAATGACAATATATTTTCTATTGTATGGAATGGCTCAGTGCGGAGTTTGCCAAGTTATTTGTCAATGGTAAATAAGTCAAACTGTGACCCTGAATGACTAGATTTTTATTGCTTGGGGGTCTTGAAAACTAATTAATATACTGAGATTGTTAGATTGAGTATCGGAAACCTGTTGCCAGATTTTAAAATACAGTTGTGCTACTTGACTCTAATAAAGACAAAAATAAAAGTTAAAATAGAATGTCGCTTTCTATAGAATGGATACAGTTTATTGTCTTCTACCTGAGAAATTTTAAAAATGAAGATGGACGACAAGAGAAAGGGCATTGTACCTTTGGAATTTTCTGCACTCTCTGAAACCTGCAGATATGCAGAAAATTCCTACTCATACCTGTAACCATCATTGAATCCCTGAAAGATATATAAGGATCTTTATTAAAAAATAATTAGAGCAAATAACATAGATTTGTTCTATAAATCATCTTAATTCAACGGAATTCTCACCTCTCTCCACACCCTCTCCCTACCTCCAACTCAAGAGCCAAGACATTTTGATCCCAGAGAAAGGATCTCTTAAAATGGTTCAATAAAGGCAGCTATTTTACTCAAGGAAAAGAACATAAACTTCTCTCTCATTAGTCCATGATTCACCTTTCTTTCCCTTTAAACAACTAATTGTGTAGCATGGAAGACAGGTACTGCTAATGATATTAAAAAACTTTCTTCCACAAGCCCCAGCCCATTTATGAAAACTTTAAAAGGAAAATGAGCACAGTGTGTGAACGACATGTCTGATCCGTTTAACTCATTCATTCATCACTGAGGTATGCGTGTCCCTGGGGGCCACTCTGGGCAGTGTCATGGAAGCATTGCTGTCCCTGGCATGCTCTTGCCTCTCTATTTTGATCTTCTCCACTGCTCTCCCCAGGGTGACTGGGGTCCTGGGGCTGTCCACGCAGTAGTGGTGTTATGACTGCCAAAGTTGGCACAGGCACCCCACCAAACCTCAGATTCTCTACTGAGGGCTTCTGCATGTTGTTCCTTTGACACCCACAAAAGGCTATGAAGTGGGTTCTAGTGTATTTCCCACATTGCAGATGATACAGTGAGACCCACAGAGATTAAGCAACTTTCCCAAGGTCAAGTGAGTATAGGAAGAGGCAGGACCTATTGTGGCCCCCCTTCCTCTAGACCAGTGGTTCTGAACCTTCCTAATGCTGTGACCCTTTAATATAGTTCCTCATGTTGTGGTGACCCCCAACCATCGAATTATTTCGTTGCTACTTCATAACTGTAATTTTGCTACTGTTATGAATCGTAATGTAAATATCTGATATGCAGGATGTATTTTCATGGTTACAAATTGAACATAATTAAAGCATAGTGATTAATCACAAAAACAATATGTAATTATATATGTGTTTTCCGATGGTCGTAGGCGACCCCTGTGAAAGGGTCGTTTGACCCCCAAAGGGGTTGCAACCCACAGGTTGAGAACCGCTGCTCTAGACCTTTCTTCTTCCTCCTTCTAATCACCTCCTCCTGGCTTTCTCTCTACCCCAGTCCTCTTCCCCCCACCATTTCTTTCAAGTCTTGTTCTCTTCTGGAGAAAAGGAGTATCCAAGGATGAGCTACACACCTCCTCCCCACTCCCACATAAGCACACGCTTTAATCTCAGTGCAGGGCTCTCAGTTCCTGGAGGTCCTTATAATGATGCTCTTCCTGGGAATGTCACAGGCTCTGGCTTCAGCAGAGAAGCCGTAAGGAAGGAGGCACTAGGCCTGCTTCATAAGTGTTGTGGCCTGGCCTGGTCTGCAATGAACAGATTTCCTTAGACATGCATGTTCCTATCTTGGCGGTCCGAACCATGGAAGGAAGCGGACTTAATATTACCAGGAAGGACTGAATAGGGGCTGAATGAAGAATCTCACCCATAAAGCTTTTGTGGGTGATACTAATAAATTTTCTGTGCTTTCAGGAGGCTTTGTTCATTTAATCCAATACTACACCATTGTAATGCTGGGACAAACAAGTCATTCAGGCGGAAACAAAGAGTAGCAAAGGAAGACCATGATTCTTCATGGAATGACCACAGGTTATGGGGCAGAGTTTTCAGACTGGGCCCCTCTGTGATCTGTTTGACTTCTTTAGGGGAAATCTGATTTCAATTGCATCATATTGTTTTTTAAAAGTTCCAACCCCAAACAGCACCACAAAAAGGAAATTAAACTATAAAACGTGTATTAAGGTAAGAATAGGAATTTAAGTTACTGGCCCAGAAACAAGTCAAAATCAAAGATAAGAATAGAACCCGTAAGTTGCTCTAGTTAGACATTACAGATGCCACCAGTATTTATAATTTCTTGATATAAAACAGTCTATTTTGCAGTGGATGCTGACATCATCAGCATAACACTTAGGATTTGGGGGTCTCCAAGTATTTTATAAGCACCTTTTTACTTACTCAGTTCTCTTGGGAAGTCAGACAAACAGAAAGTACCATTATCCAAGCCACATGAATAGAAGCATTTCAGTTGGAAATGACTTCTCAACATGGGGGCTTCTGATATGGGGACTAGTGAGGTATTGTTGTCCCTCAGAAGGCTTAGATACATTCTCTCCCTGACTCAGCTCTCTCATACTTTGTAATTCATAATTCTGGTATTAGAAATCTGCATTAAGATAAGCAGTTGGGTAAAGAGGGCTATTTATATTCTAGCCTTGGAAGTGCCATTAACCAGCCAGGTGACCTTGGCTTATCCTCTCTCCCATGCCTACTGTCCAAGGTTATTTTGAAGATCAAGCAATAAAATAATAATAATGTGGTCAAACCCAGGAAAGTCTAGGGCACAAAAACAATTGTATTATAGTTGCATAGGAGCAAAAGAAGAAAAACAAAAGGAAGACAATTTAAAGAATTAAGCTGAGGATCGGTCACTGTTTTTGTAGGCATGTAAACATAATATCAAATTTAATTCAGGTATGGTTGTGCCCTTCCTAATTATTTCTTACACCTGGATGTGGCCCAGGGGAAAATTCTCTCAGAGGCCATGCATTTAGGGTCTTGTATATTTTTAGGTTTCCTTATTAAGTAGAAACCAGAAGCCTTTTTATGTCTCCATGGGGACACCTCCAGAGCTTGTATCAGCAAAAAAGAAATCATAACCTGAGGTGTTGGGGTTAGAACAGAAAGTCTGAAGAGGCTCAACCCCAGGCAAATGGGAGACCACTTCACCCGGCTGGCCTTGTGAAATGCACAGCCCTGTGATCTCCTAGATATGGAATGGTCATTTTATTGAAATGGAGCTATGACTTTAAAAAAATATTTTTGTTGACTTTTTTTTAGAGAGAGAGATAGAGAGAGAAACATCTATGGCTGCCTTCTGCACACCCCCGACCTGGGAGCCCCACAACCTGGACATGTGCCCTTTTCAGGAATCTAACTAGCAACCCTTCAGTGCAGAGGAGGATGCCCAACCGACTGAGCCACATGGGCCAGGGCGGAGCTTTGACTTTTTAAAGAAGGAGTTTAGAGATGTGTGTGTGTGTGTGTGTGTGTGTGTGTGTGCTTGCGCTTGAGCTTGTCCTTGCGCTTTCGCTTTGTTTATATATGGGCCCTTGATAAAAAAATTTTGGGTCTATTCATTAGCATAGGAAAGAAGTAGCAGAGAGGGAGAAGGCAAAAATATTAGCTAGCAGATACTAATTGAACACTTGCTGACATAGAGTATTATATAATATGTTATCTGTACTATTCTTTTCTAAAAGAGGTTGGGCATGGCCATATTTTTTATTCTCAAATGCTCATTGTTTTCAGGCTCACCAAATCACTCTTTCTGATGGTTAATCTACCACGATATGCTTTGTTTCGAGCTGAGTGCTCTGGGGGTCAAAAGAAATCAGAGGCATGGTCACTGACCTGGAAAAACGTATGGACTGGTCAAGGAGAATATATTGATAAAAAGGGAGATAGAGCACAAAGTAAGAGGATTTGCAGTTAAGTGCTGCACGGAGTGGCAAAGAGTGCATGCTTTGAGGGCTCATAGAAAGGGGGATTCCAGTACTGGAGAAACTGGTATTGGAGTTGCAGATTGGGATAGGGAGGCCTGGGAGTGCTGGGACCAGAAGTGGCAGAGAGGTGTGGGTAGAATTTGGAGAAACTCACCTCTATAAACACCTTGGTTCTGTGAGTCTGGGACCAGCAGGGGGAGCACAAGGTAATAAACAGCTTTGGTTTGAGAACTTGACTGTGCTCTTTGGAGCTCAAGGAAAACAAGGCCCTGAGCAAGATGGGATCATTCACTACCATCCTCCTCCCCTTATAGTTTTGTAAAAGTCTAGTATGGCTTGCTCCCCTGCTCACTTACAGAACTTGTTCCAGGGTAAATGCAGAAACAAACCCCAAACCACACTAACCAAAAAGAGCCCACAAGCAAACAAAGCAAATCTAAACAAGGAAAAAACGGTAACATTCAGTTCTTAAATTTTCCTTAAACAACTGCAGTCCTTTAGCCTCCCAATTCTTTGAATGATCAGGTAAAAAGTGGAACTCATGGAGCAGCATATAGCTCAGGGACCTGCTACTTGAATATTTTCTCTGCCTCGGAGAGATGGACTATTTAACCAAATATAGCAAATGAATGACTGTTGGAAAGGAGATTTGGTGGAAACTCTTGTGATATTTGTAAAACTTCAGTGGCAAAATATGCAATTAAAAAGGCTATAGCCTCATGTGTGTTTTTTCAGCCAAATTATTTTAGTTTTTAGATACTTTGTCAAATATGGCCATACATGTGTTAGAGTGAGGCTTCTGCTGGCTCTGCCTGGCCCTCCAAGGCCCGTTGCATGGGTCTTCCATCAATTCATCAAAGAAAACAATTCTGCCTGCCTCAGGGCCTTTGCCCATGCTATTTCCACCAGCAGCCTCACTCTCTATCTCCTCCTCAACTTTTCTTTTGCCTAATTAATTCTAACTCAACATTTACAACTTAACTCTGGCATCACTTCTTAGGAAAGTCATGCATAACCTGGTCTGTCTGCCACACATTTTCAAGGCATTATGTAAAGCACTCAATAAAGTTTATAACTGCATATGTGGATATTTGTGACTACTTCACTCACCGTTCTTCACTGGACTGAAAGCATGATGCAGTGCCCCTTTACACACCGTTGGATCCTCAGCATGAGGAAGAGTGCCTGGTACCTAGTAAGGCTCAATAGCTACTTATTTATTAGATGGAAAAGTAATACTTATCAACTGCTAATAGCAGGTGTTACATCTGTGAGGGGATATGAGAGTAGAAAGAAAAATCGAGGCTTGGAAAAGACAGTAACATCAGAAGGACCTTGACAAATACTACTTTTTAAGAGAAGGGATGGAATGGAGAGAAGAGCGGGAAGGGTATTGGGAGAGAGGCTGAACAGAGACCATGCATAGTGCCATTAAGGGGTGTATGGGGACATATGACAAAATATGTGGGGATACTGCCCTATGCTTCAAGTAGGTGGAAGCCCTAGTCATAGTTCAGTGGACTATGATCTAAGGGATGTTACTGGTTATGCTAGTTTTTCTCCATTGGCCTCCCACCCCTGAATTCATTCTATATTCTTTATGTCCTGCTCTGTGTCTTTAAAGGCTGACCCTTGCTCCCTGGTTGGGTTTGGCCAATAGAAGGCACTGGGATGGACTGGTGGGATGGAGGGAGTAGGTAGACTCACTTCCTTGAGTTCATCTCTCTGGTGGTAGCTGCCCCCTGCATTACTGCATCTCCTGCTTCATGGCCCTCACCCTTGGCCCAGCTCTTACTGGTCTCAGGAGGCCATTCCTACTCTCGTTCCATCAACCTTAAGGCCTCCTGTGAACCCGAGTCTCTGCATGCCTCTCTGCTCCTTCCTCAGTCCCTGTTTGGTTACTGACTTCTGCTTTCTCCTCTGCCAACAGCCCCTTCTTTATTTTTTTTATTGTTTTATTGCTTAAAGTATTACAAAGGGTATTACATATGTGTCCTTTTTTCCCCCGGCCCTTGACAACAGCCCCTTCTTTAAAGTCTCCTCATTTGAACCATCTGGAGACAACTTTGTTTCCTGCCAGGACCCTGACTCATGCACTTACCTTCTCGAAGTGATGGCACCTACTCACGTGTTGCATTTGGTACAGTGCTAGGCACAGGACTGCTCACCAACAGGCAGTGTGATTACATCTGGCCATTTTTCTAGATTCACATGAGAAACCTCCTCTTCATCTCTGCACAGCACATTGGCTGTTAGATTCTCAGCTCTGTCCCTGGGGGGAAAGGAGTTTGTTCCCACTTCTTCTAGTCTGTGTGCAAGGCTATACTGTGAGCAACCTGATTCCCAAACCTAAAATCGCCAACTGAAGAAATGTGCCTTAGAAACCCCCTGAGCTGACTGGGGCATGGAGAACAGAACCATTAGCAGGTAAATGTGCTTATTAGATATCCGGTCTGCAAAATTCAGGTCACCACGTTTTGAAAAACTGGATTATTTCACTCGTTGCCTCAGTTTTCTAACTTATTTTGCTGGTGAAGACCCTGGATCTGCCTTTTCCACCCCATCCCAAAGGCCCCCCAAAGTACAGCAAAGTAGGACAGGAGGTTTATGGGTGTGAAATAGTCTCTCCAGTTCTATTTTGATATTATGGGCTAGTAGATTTTCCTCTTTAGACATATTGAACACATACCCCCAGATCTATAAAATGTCCAATTAAGAAACCAAATGTAAGTGTTCGGGAACCAATTCAGTTACACTGATACATAATGTAAGGCCTTAAAAAATAGAAGAGAATAACTTAAATATGTTTTTAAACTTATGGCACAATATTTCTCCTGACACTCCCCTCACCCAACTCCCTGCCAGAGACCCAGCACAGGAAAATACTAAGAGTGAATTTTCTAAATCAGGAATTGAGAAATGACCCACTTACTGAAGATCAAATGCAGTGGCTCTCACGTTCTTCAAGTACCTGAAGAAAACATACAAAGGGTCCTTTCAGAATCTGCCACGGAGAAGGCTCACGCTGGATCTGTGGAATCCTGTGCACCGAGGAACCCTCTGCTGGTGGCATGGATGTTGGAAGGAAGACCCCAAGGACTGGATCCTGTTTTCACTTGGGCTTAATGGGACTGGGCTTAATGTCACCCGGAGCTCAAAGACCCGAAGAATAGAAATATTATGTTTGGGATTTAAGGTGGAATGGTGACCTGATTGTTTATTCTAATTTTAGTTTCCTTCAGATTATTTTACAGAACAGTCTTGTATTACACAACTTGTACTTTTCTGTAAATAGACTCCTTTTGTTTGTTTTGAGGCTCTACTCTGGTTTCTCTTGCATTCCCAAGAAGGAAGTGCTACTCAGAGGCCAGTGACTATAACCCCAAGGCTTCAAAGGGAGCGAGTGGGGCCCCTCCCTGCACTCCCTGCCTGCAGACCCTCCTCTTTCCCAAGTCTATAACAGGGATAAAGATAGACATAGAAATATCTGGACTGTGCCAAAATTAACCTCCTTATATTTTCCTTAGCCAATTTCCCCGTCCTTTTCCTTCTCAAGAGGTGTCTGGCTAAAGGAAAATCAAGCTTTTATAGGTAGTCTTGGTGTCTTTGCCGTATGTAAGGGACAGTTCACAGTGCTGATTTACAAGCATGTCGACTGTGGTTCACAGCAGACATTCTCTTAAGTAATAACTTCAAGCTTTGCTGTGGTGGTGCTCCAGGGTGGCTCTACTCACTTCAAGGAGAGTCAAAAGATGCTTGAAAGAAATTATTTTAAATCTGGTTTCATTTGAACTTACAGATCAACTAGTTGTAGTGGCCTGGGAGTCAGGAGAAGAGCTCCCTTCACTCTTCTGAGCTTCATGTTTCTCTGTGTGAGATGAAATGCTTGGTTGCAGGACCTCTGTATTGCACAACCAGAGGGGGCGCTATTCTCATTGTAGTCTATATGGTGCTTCCGGGAGGCTCCATTTCCATAGCCACAGTGAGAGTGGTGTCCTTTAGAAGGATCATTGCTGAGGCTCAGGCTTGACCTCTAAATCAATAAATACCAATCGAGTACCCATCGTGCCCAGCAGCAAGCATTCCAAGTAGGGAGGATGAAAATTATTTCATGCATGTGTTTATGCACTTGTTTCACAGACATGTATTAGGAATCTACTAGATGCCAGAAATTGTACTAGGGTAATCCATATTTTTTCTTTTAAACTCAGCTCAAATCTGACTTCTTTCATGAAGACCCAATGCCTCCCTCGAGGAGCTCCCAAGCTTATGGAAAACAAACAGGAACTTGTGCTAAGTACCACAGTAGCAGTATGATCCTGAGACTTTTGGATGATCTGATGTTTTATATTATTCATGTTTCTATTCTCTGTTGAGGAATAATGGAGATGTCACTAAACTTCAACCAATATTTATTGAAGCACTGCTGAGAATGCAAAGGTGGGTGACATGTAATGTGTGCTGCTGAGAGTGAGGAAAGTCAGACTGACTTGTAAATAACACAAATGGACTTTGTTAAGGGCTCAGTGATGCTATAGGGGAGGGAAGGAGGGAGAAGGGAGAGGGAGGGAGAGGGAGAGGGGAAGAGGAAAGAGAGAGAGAGAGAGAGAGAGAGAGAGAGAGAGAGAGAGAGAGAAAGAAAGAAAGAATAGGCATATTGCTTGGCTTGGAGAATCAGAAAGGTCCCCTTGCAGGAGATGCCATCAAGATGACTCATTCTTGTTCCTCCAGCATTGGCCTGGGGTCTGTTTCACACTTTCCTAGCTCCTGGCACTTTGCCTTGATAGCATGTTTCCCAGATTTAATTACACATTATTTTATTATTTTAATACTGTCTATGCCACTAGACCATAAGCTCTTTGGGGGTACAGACTGTGTCCTTTTTGCTCACTATGGTATTCCCAGGTCTCGAATAGTGCCAGTTTATAAGGCAGTCAAAAATGTCCAATAAATGAGTGGGCATTGAAGGATGGGCAGAAATTGGGGCAGAGAAGGAGTCTCCCAGGCGGGGAGAACAGCTCACACAAGCCACACCTAAGTGGCCCCTTAGAGATGTTAGGAACGTTAGAAATGGCAAACTGCATCAGAGCCTTTTACCGAATGACTAGAGGACACATGCAGAGACTGTGGCAGGTGCACCGAGTGTCTCTAATCTCTCCTTCATAAACTCGGGAAAGACTTATCGCCCCTGATTTTCTTTAAGCTCTTCTTGAACCTAGTAGGTGCTCATTAAATATTTGAAAATGGAATTAGAGCATGGATAAATATACTGATGTTTTCTGTCCAACCACTTTCTGGAATAACAAGCTATCAGTCCACCACCCCACCCCCCACCCCCGCCTGCTTCTCACTTAAGCTATGTCTCTATGCTGTGAGAAAAATGGTGCAATATGGGGGGGAAAGCAGGGCATCTGGTTCAGCAGATATGCATATGGCCACAGCATATGGCAAACCCAGGGCATTTGACCATTGTGCTCATTAGGATGTGCCGGCAAACCGGATGCCGGGCGTTCACTGTGTCTGTGTCGTTTTTCTCTCAGCATGTCGACCTGGTGCTAATCCTTAGGACACACTTGCCTTTCCTCAGCAAATCCTCCCTCCACTCCTGCCACCTCGGTTTCTTCTGAAATCCCCTCCTCTTTTGTGTTTGCTTTCAATTGGCCAGTGGCCTTCAAACTCACCAGGCTGGTCTCACTCTATAGATGCCACTAAATCACACAACCAACAAAAAGCCACAACAGCAGCTCAGGGCCTTCTTGGGGGCAAGAAGAAAATGCAAGGTTTGTTTGCATTAAGGCATTAAGGAAAACTGTCTCTTTTTCTCAGCTTCTGGGATAATTAACTTTGCATAGAAAAAAGAAAACCTACCCCACCCTAGGACCCCTGATTTTGTACTCACAACTTCAGGAAGAGGAGGGCCAGCGAGAGTGCAACCCACTCACAACCCTGGCAAACCAAGCAAAACAAAACAAGCAATTCAAAGGATTGAGAGTGGATCAGTCCTCCCTCATTTTGTGTATTTGATAGTTTTCCCTAAACTGCCCTGGCTCCTGCCTTTCCAGGTCCAGCTGATGTTTCTATTCGCCTCCTGCCAGAGACTTCCACCTCCCACTTCTCTAAGGAAATGTCATTTTTCAGTTCTCATTGGCAATTGCAACACCATTCATTTAGCACATTTGCCTATTTCATTTTTGTCCAGGTTGCTTCTCTCCTGTTGCATTTATTAAAAATGAGAAATGAGATCAAAACTCACATTAACCCCAATGTCATCCCCTTTGCTTTTCATTCATTGCTATTCTGTTTATCATCTTTCAGCAAATTTTAAATCCATCTGACAATACTCCCATCATAATCAATTAGAACCAGTTTCATGAAATAGCCTGATGCCTCTGTCAATCTTTTCTTGAATTCCAGCTGTATACTGTTGATGCACATCCACTTTTTGCTAGATATACTTTATTCTTTTCATCTACTAACTATCAAAAAACAGTAACAAATTTGTCCGGAAGGATTTATTCTTCCCATAGTTCTCTTCTTCTCTAAGCATCGCTGATGATTTGATTGAACTCAAAATAGTTACAGATTTTTCTCATTTAATACCCACTCCATTATTTCAAGACAGGAAAAGTACAGATCTTTTTTTTTTTCTTTTAAATAGTTTTATAGACAAAGTGAAAGATTTTTCATTCTTGCTTCAAATTCATTGTGAAAACAGAAGGCAGTTTTCCCAGATGGAAATCTGTCATATCATTATGGAAATGTCAGATTTCCACCCGGGGCATATTGACAAAAAGCCATGGTTTTTGCCCAGGGGGTGGAATTTCACAAAATTTCCCCCGAAGAGCTGCACTCCCTGGTAGAAGACAGAGGCAATTTCTTTCCCCATTTCAGAGTTAGGAGACTGAGCTCGAAGAGCTTGGTTTCAGGCAAATACCCAAAGAAGAGAAAAGAAGATTTCCAGCTTGCCGTTACTGGCCACGAGGGCTTGGCTTGTTCGTGAGTCAGTCCTGGCTGTATTTACTTTACTGCTATAGTTCCCCCCAGCTGTACTCTGTTGGCGGTATCACAGAGAACGGGTGTGATGCATTACCGAACACAGGAGAGGTTTTATTCCTTGACCTACCTTATTTTGCCATGTAAAGATCTCCCCTTTAGATAATAGATATGCTCTTCTTAAAGTCTCTCTTCATTTTGGTAATTGTATTTTTTTTTCTCTCTCCTGGAAATGGAGCATTTTAAACCTCCGTTAGTGGAGTATTCATGCATGTGTTAGAAATATTAGCAAATCATGTCCATGTTAATGAATGATAGGACATTTAGAGGAAAATAAAACAATCCCCAAACATTTTCATACATTTATAGTCATCAGAATCTCACGCTTTAAATAGATGAAAGAGATTTGTGAGTGGCATAAGTCATGGCTGAAATAGCCTTGGGACATGAGTTACTCTATTCTATTACGTAAAAGTCTCGCTGCCTTGTATAATAGCCATGCAGATTAGCAAGTACAATGCAAGGGATCTAAATATTTTTCTAAACCAAAGATTTGCTGTTCTCAACAGAAAACCTCCTCTAAAGATTACGCTAGTGTAGGTACTCTGCTCCATTAATATAAATGACTCCAATGTATATATTTTTTTCCAAGCAGAAATACCTGCATTTAAAAAAAAAAAGGCAGCAATAACTTCAAACTTCAAAGGTCTAAACTTCAAAAGGTTTCTTGCATTCTGCTTGATGGGACAGCATCTTATGCACATATGCTTTTTTCCCTGCTAAATGCCTTAATAATGAGCTTGGGTTCAGATTTTGTGAATCGGAGCCAAGTAACTCTATTTTATTATATTTGCTGGGAAATGAACTAGCTCAGGGTAATTAGGAAAGCAATTTTATTAGCTTCTATTTCATAAAGATTGTTTTTTAATCAGAGTCAGAACTTACTAGAAATGATTCTGTGCTCATTGCTCGGGTCTCAGGAAATGAAGTCGGGCACCGTAGGTCCTAACCCCCCGTAAAACCGATGTGATGAAGACAGAAGCTTTGCTCTTAATCTCTAGCCATGCTGTAAAAATAAACCCAATCCGATGGCATTGTAAATAAAAGGGTCACAAGCTAACGATGACCTGCGTCGAGTTTATTATAGACTTAGAGCCTTGATACCTGAAGGAGTTAAAACTCTCTTTTAATTGAGCAAGGAGTCCTGGATTCAAATTGTGAACCCTCCGGATTGGGGCCTGGGGAGGGAGGACTGGGGTGAGTAGGAAGGGAAGCAGCACACGGGATTAGGTGAATGTGGCTTCCAGAGACAAATGCGAGAGGGGATTGGGGCTGATGGTGTATTTAGATAATGTAGTGCAGCTGTGAGCAAGACAAATGCTCTACTGAGGCCCACGGCCTGTGAGGGGGGTGTTGCTTATAGGCAAATGGAGTTCCTCTAATCACGCCTCTCCTGGCAGCCGCTTAGGGCACACCGCAAACTGTTTGGGCCCCTCATTAGAAAGGGAACATCAATACCGTAAATTAGAGAGGACTCTGAGAAGGGTGACAAAAAAGATAAAAGGATGAGAAGAGATGACCTATAAAGAAAGGTTAAGGGGACATAACATGCGAAGCTCTCAGGAAGAGGAACTGGAGAGATGGAAGCCTATGCTCACTGTCTACAAATATTTGAGCAATCATAATTTTAAGGGAAGCAGGGGCTTGCTTGTGGTGCTCCAGAATGCTCTAATAAGAAGTAACGGCTTGAGACTAAGGAAAGGGGGAAATGTCGGTTAGGAGACATTAGGAAAAATCTCTTCCCAGTAAGGGCAATTAGGCACCCAAGTGCACTGCCCAGGGAGGGGGCCGCACTTGGGGCAGGAATGGAAGGGGAGCTAGAAGGCTCCGGGAGCTCCTCTGAGGGGAAAGGGAGCCCTCCCTTTTCTGAAGACGTTCCTGTGCAGGAGAACTGGCTACAGACACCCAGGTCTTTCCCAATGGTCCCAACTGCCACCGAAAGCCTGTAAAGTAAGTGTGTGGAGGGCAAGGGTGGATGGGTAAATATCTAACAAGAGAAAAGAGCATCCTACATGGATGGGAAGTATCGTTCAAAAAAAGCGGTTCTTTTCTACTGTCGGTCATTAGTTTGGTGTTCCTCACTTCCCTTTATAGTCATCAAGACATTTGCATAAATCATCGCTCAGCCCCTCCCAAAGTCGGGGAAGGGAGGGACACCTCTGACAAGGAAGCTCATTTAAGAATGGATGGCGTGAGGTTGTGTGCATTGATATCTGTTGTGCAAGCGAAGGGAAATGGAGAAAATTGCCCTGGTTTATCATGTCGGACGAGCGGGAACAGGTGACGCCGTCATCAGGTGTGCATGCATAATCACTCCCCCAAATAACCACCAGGTGGAATAATTTCCCCCCAAATCTTGCAGCTTCAACTTATTCTCTGCGAGTGACTCATAAATCTTGGCCTTCAATGTGAATCCAGATTCCAAGTGCAGGCTCAGGGGTTTGTTGGATTTATTCAACTTTAGTCTTTACTTATAGACATAAAAGTGTATTATTGGTTGTAACATCCAAACAAAAGAAAACAGATTGTAAGTATCCATTAATGCTTCCCCAAAAGGGAAAGCGCATGTTTCTCTCGGGTCTTCCATCCTCTCCCTTGTAATATTAAGATGATGTCATAAACTTCGTAATTACTTTGTGATGTTCTTGTGCACTTTATATCTGTTGGTTCAGAGACGCAAATTCCCTCTCTGATCAGAATGCAGTGAACAATATGAGCAGGTGGAAGATAAGTCTTTGGTGGCTTGCAATTCAGAGGCCTCTGAAGTTTTGAATTCATACTATTTAAACTGTGTTCTCTGGGAGGGGTAATATGCATTTAAAAAAATCTTAGGTCTTGCCTTATATACATGAATAAGGCATTCATTTACTGGAACACTTACTCTTGCTACCAGAAAAGAACATTATTTGGGCTAACAAATGTAGGGGCTATATGAAAATGTATTATATTTATATGGCAGAAATTTTTTATCCACTAATCATATACAGGAAAGCAAAGATGCTTTAAAAGAAGGTGTATGTTTGTCTGCATATTATTGGATGTCAGTCTTTGAAGTACCTGAGACATTGGGATAAATAGAAAATTACAAAGCTTAGGTCTGTGAGAGAGAAAATGATCACAAGATGGTGACTTTCTATTTTCTTGGGCAAATCTTTGTGTTTTTGCTCCCAGCTCATCTCTTCAATTCTGCAAAGAAGAGGCCATAAAGTGTCTTTTTCCATGTCCTCTTTAAGCCTTGCTCAGATTTCTTACTGCTCATTGCTAACCATTTTAATTTCTGACCTCTTCTGGTCCACTAGTTACAGACCCATTCACTGACCCTCTAGGATTTCCAACTTAGTGATTTATGTCCTTGCCACATTCATATGAAGCAGCAGCGTCCGAGAGAGAGAGAGAGAGAGAGAGAGAGAGCTTTTTTTTACATTTCTCTTTCCTTATAATCTTAACAATGATTTTGATGCGGGCAATTTTAGATGTCCCTGGGGAAAAAAAGTCCTCTTTTGGGTTTTAATCGTTGCAGCTGTTAAAGACTGAGAGGCAGCATTTCCTTGAGTTCGGGGCAGGATGGAATGAGTAGTGATGCTACTGTCTCTAGTCTAATCAGTAAAGCTATTGACCTCTGGGAGAGTCAGACGTAGGTTCTGGGGAAGCCCAGTTCCACCTTGGGTTTGGGACTGTCTCTCTACTATGTAGTAGCAAAGCCCCCTTTCCTTTATTATCAAAGTATTGAGTTTTGAGTTTTGGGAGCCACGTGTTAGTAGAAGGGGCTGAGCAGCCTGGCCGGCCTGGCTCAGTGGTTGAGCATCGACCTATGAACCAGGAGGTCACAGTTTGATATCCAGTCAGGGCACATGCCTGGGTTGTGGGCTGGATTCCCAGTGTGGGGCCTGCCGGAGGCAGCCGGTCAATGATTCTCTTTCATCATTGATGTTTCTGTTTCTCTCCCTCTCCCTTCCTCTCTGAAATCAATAAAAAAAAGAAGGGGCTGAGCATATATGCCTGCCTCAGTCTTCTTCTAGGTTGACAAGTAGACCAACAAACGTAGCTGCCACTTGCCATCCTCAGCGGTGTCATTAGTGTTCAATGTTGAGTTAAAGATACTCTGGCTTTTGATCTCTGTTTTGGAGGTTTTGTATGTTTTCCTTTCTGTATCTTCTTCTCACCGTATGTTTAATTTCCAGTCCTTTCCCCCACTCTGTGAAACCCTAGGTCTCCAGCATAATGCCCGCTTCTCATGGGAGTCCTGCCCCAGGATCAGCTTTGTCTCTCTCCGTCCCAGGTGTGTGTTGTGTGGTAACATGGTTCACAACTGAACACAAATGCAGACTAGCAGACTTGCCTGGCACGTCAATCCTGTTTAGCTATTAGAACCTGAAAACTTAATCATACATTGTAGGAAAAGGCTCTGATAAAGGATTTTACTCCTGCATGTTCATTTAAGATTTAGACTTGATGTATTAACGCCAAATTTAAAATTGTGTCCTCTTCATTGCAGTCCTCTGTAGTTACAAGGTTCTAATAAATATTATGTCCTCCCATCATGCAATTAAAATTTTCCACCTCATTTCACAATGCAAAACAGTCACACGTTGTCAATCATTTTGAAACATGATTTTTTGACATCATGTAATTTCACTTCATTTTTTCAGACAGACATCGCACCAGGAAATTATTTCAGAAAGAATTCTATTATATCTTTATTTCTTCCACCAAATTTCACCTTCAGATGCAGTCATTTGTGTACATTTCAGTCATTTCAATAATAAACTCTCAAGGAGAGGGAATGGCAGCTTCTCAGACAGACGCTCACACACGGGTTTTGCCCCTCTTTGGAGGCTGCGGCCCAGTGGTGGGCACCCGGTTAGAAAACACCATTTCAGCCACGGGGAGTGTACGTGTCTTGCTGCACAAAGTGAAAAGGTTGCTGCTGAAACAGCTACCACCTGGGAAGCTGGGAGACAAACATGCGTGTGCGTTTGAACTTTCCTCTGTTGAATAACCAGCAGACACTAATGATTTGCCAAGCAGCCTGATTTAAAATGGCGGTCGGCAGAAGCAAGGCTGCCTGCTGGCTGTCAGGTAGCCCACCTGTTCTCCAAACCAAAGTTCCCCTGACCTGTGCCCAGTGCAAAGCTGTTATCCTTTAAACCGCTGCTCTGTGCACGCACACCTTGCTGGGTTCTCTGGCTCACATTCTCCTGTGCTGTCAGAGAGAGGCCCCTTCCTGGGAGCTCCAATTGCCTTTTTCCTGCAGGCAGATCCTTGGGGAATGATCTGGGGTGAGGGTTGGGTGGGGGAGAAGGGATGCTGCTCGTTTTGTCGTAGCAGCAAGGGAGAGTTAATGGGGGAAAAGTTGACTAAGGAACAACTCAATTCAGAATAGTGTAAGTATTACTTCCGAGTTTTTTAAAATAGCAGGGTGGATTTTTCAAGAAGGGTCAACCATATAACTTGTGATTTGGTTTCATTTCTGTGAGAGGAGAAATAGAAAACAGCTCGTGGTGAGTGTGGGGAAGGTGTGAACTATGGAAAGCAGTGTTGCAATCATGTCTGGAGTCTGGTAGGGTGAGAAAGGCGGTTTTGATGAAAACAAAGGGGCCTGAGGAGGCTGGAGAACAGAGTTTTGGTGTGACCTGAAGTGGAAAGGTGATTAGGAAAATTTATTAAGTACCAGTTTGGTTATCATCCATTAGCACAAGAAAACTTATTTAATAAGAATTCTTGTAATATTCAAAATCATATGAACTTCGCAATGGGCCAGGTTACTGTTTCTAGCCAACTACATAACAGCAAAAGCAAGGATGCCACTAGGCCTGGGCTCTTTTTTTATGTTCTACTGCTACTTGTTAAGATAGTCTAGGTTTGTATAGATACGTCAGTGTCAATATCAGTAAATATATATGAATGAAACATTTGTTAGCACAGGAAGGAAACCTTTTAAGATGGTGCGATCTAATATTGAGTATTATGTTAAAATGATTATATTTAGGGATTGATTAATCTGCATAAGTGTTGGGTATAGAATATATTTTTGAATACCTACTATGTACTATGCTTTACAGATAGGAACACCAGTCAAACTAAGTTGGTGTTTTCTTTTTTCTTATGCTGAGAAATGTAAGACTCACAGGAATCATATGGCTAATAAAGTGGCAGAGCTCAAAATCAAATCTCCCATATCCTAAATGTTTGTTCAATGAAGGTTGACAATTAAATCCATACCATATTCACTTATGGATCTTCATACACACTTATCCATTAATTACACCCACGCACATCAATCAGAATACTCATCTGTCTTTTGAGGGGATGATTAGTAAATTAGAAGAAGATTCTTTATGATGGGCAATAGCATGCTTCCCCCATCTTTCTCCTAAGTAAAGGCCTTTGTAATATTCTTTAGGCTTTAATCCAGAGGGGGTGTCCCTAGGGACCCGGGGCTGCTTAACTTTGTTCTCTACAGCCAGCTGTGCTACAAATGAAGAAAGCAGTTAGCATTCACTATCCTTGCTGATTTTTATCTCCCTCTCTGGGTTCACACAGTGCTTATCACTGTGGTACCTAAGTGCACTGACATGCTTGCCAACTTCTCACGAAACAGGACTGGGGGGAGAATAGCCCCTTCCTTTGAGCTGTTCAATGCCTAGCTCACAGACAGCTACTTAATTTTCTCAATATTGCAAGTCCTTCATCATCGGAACTCCTGTGTTTATACTTGCCCAACAGTAATGCAGTGAAATTCTTATGTGCTGGTGAGCAGCCCTTTGACTATCAAGATGATACTGAAGAGTTTATGCCATGGTGTGTCTACATACTACTCACCCCTTGTTTTAGAAATGATCTGGTCCAGGGAAGAAAAGATATTTGAATAAGCTGAAAAACAGCATGTGTATTTTAAAGGCTTCTGGGGCATCTACTACAGTTTTGCCTCACAGAAATGGGAGTGAAAGGGGACATCTACTCACTCCTGTCATCCATCATCTCTCCTCTGAGGCTCTCTTTGTTTCTGTGCTCATCTCTGATGACTGTTTTTCTGTGTGTACCTATCTGCTTACACATGTCCCATCATGGCTGCTTCACATAGTGGCCTTTGCCTGCACATCTATACCACTGTTCAGCTCATACTTCCCCACATCAAAGGTAGAGGAGCTTCTGCAGAGGACCAAGGAAGCAGAGGTACTCGATCTTAGATCCGAGGTCAAGAATCTTCATTCTTTCCAGACTGAAGTTTTTTAAAATCGGGTTTCATTTCTGTTTCCATGCACAAGTCCATTTGTTGGAATCCAAGGAAAAGAGCAAGTTGAATTTAGTCAAATACTCTCCCGCTCCCCTACTCCTGCAACCCTAGAATACACTGGAGAGCTACCTTTCTCCACTCTAACCTGTGCGGTTTTGATATATGCAGACACAGCCACCATCAGGTATTGCTGGCTTTGTGCACGTGGCCCCAAAAGTCCAAAAGACCCCTGAGAAATTCAGTTAGCTATGCAGATACTTCTATCAGGTGTTTGTAGATCATAATTGGGGCTTCTAATAATGCTGAATAGATTTCTGTGATTTTCTGAGGAAAGGTTAAATTATAATAAATTCTTGGGAAAGGTTTGATAGGAAGGCACCTTTTCTCGGTGCCTGAGGTCTCCCTCCTCCCCCTGGTAGCACCATCATGGCCTGGTTGTGTGTAACTTCACTCAGTTCAATTGTTTTTCTCCAGACTTGAGTTGTACCCAGGCAGCCAGTTCACTCTTGTGAAATGAAAACCTCTGTATCTGAACAGGCTGAGACATCAAGTGTCTTCCTTTCATTCTGAGATTCTAAGGAGAATCGTTATGCCATCTCAAGATGACCAGTATGGCCTATTAGGTAAAAAATATGATCCTACTTTGATATCCTATTTGCATATTTTCTTTTCCAGTAGTGCTTTTCACATAGATTGCTGGTCCAGAAGTACATGGCTGAAGGTTTTGAGGGACTGATTTTGGTCCAGTTGTAGAGAGATATGCCCACAGGAGCTCAAAGTACTGTGTTCTAGTTCTACTAAAAGGAGAGTTCTAGCACAGAACTTCTTTATATTTTCCCCGTCTTCTGAAAACTGTTTAAAGCATGAAATTTTGTCCCTACTGCTTCAGTTCTTAGCATCTCTCAGGGAACTAACCTTGGGTAATACTGACAGGTCTCCAACCATACATACTCTCAGATTGTTCTAGCAGGTAAAATATAAAAATCTAATGAATCCAAGCAATCATACAACAGAATCACTTGAAAGAGACGCTGGCTACCTTTTTTTTTAAAGTCTTGTTTTGCATGGGCAAAAGAGCCCAATAGCTCTAAGTTCCTGCCCTTTTCAGAGCCATGTAAACAAAATAAAAATAACAGTAAGCAATTTACTAGACACTGTTCTAAATGCTTCACCTGGACTATCTTTCATTATCCCAATTTTATAGATGAATAAACTGAGGTTCAGAGAAGTGAAGTAACTTGCCTGGAGTCACAGAGCATGAAAGGAGTAGGTTAGTATTTGAACCCAGTGTAAGTCCAAACTTTGTGTTCATAACTACTATGTTATATTGCTTTTGGAAAACAAATCCATCCCGTCAGTGGTAACATGAGCATTTAAAGAGGATGTCCAAGGTGACCTCCCCTTGTGGTCATTCCCTTCCAGTGATACCTAAATTCTCCTCCTCAGTTCTCAAACCTAATGATGCTTCCAAAACCATCTACTCTTGTGGGGTTTTGAAGGTAGGGAGAAAATGAAGGTGGGGTGGGGCGAGTTCAAGATGAGAACAAACAGCTAGGAGGAATTGGGGCAGGAAGGGGTGAATAGGAGGATCAAGAAGATTTTTAGGGCAGTGAAAGTGCTCTGTATGATACTGTAATAATGGATTAATGTCGTTTTATATTTCTGTAAACCCAGAGAATGCACAACACCAAGAGTGAAACCTAATGTAAACTGCAGGCTTTGGGTGATGATGATGTATCAATGTAGGTTCATCAATTCTAACAGAAGTAAGATGAGGTTAAATAACTTGCTTGAGACGAAGGGGTAATAGAGGCAGAGCTGAGATTTATATATCTATGTGCCCAGTTGTAGCTCCAGTGTCAACACTTTCATCCACTAATAAGGCTACCTCTCCAATATTTACTAATACTTTTGAAGTGTTGGTTATGGTCTCATTCAAAATCTTTCATAATTCTCTAAATCTTTACAATGGAAATGACAAAACTCATATTGGAGGATAGAAAGCTATTCTAACTTAGAAGAAAAGAAGTTTTCTGATTTGATTTGTTTTAATACATTGATTAGTATATATATATGTATACATGTGTATTAAATATATATATATACATAGATCAGAATATGTACACACATATACATATATATTCAAATGCTACATGAATATATTTTGCCTAATCCATACAAAGCTTCATCAATATTTCTTCTTTATTATCTTTTATGCCAGCAGCTTTCTTTATACATTTCCATTCTCCACATTTTTCAGAGTGATTGGATTAGGTTGCATACACTTCTCCTGAAATATTAAGAGTGCACAGTCCACATCCACATGCATTGGGTCTATAGTTATGATCTATCATTTCAAAATCCTACGTGTAAGAAAAGCGCAGAGCAGGTCTTGAGTGTTATGAAGTATTAGGTCCAAAGAACCCCCTGCCATTCATCTTTTCACTAATGCAGGGACTAACAAGACCCCAGAGTTTCTGTCTCATTGGCAAATCCTTTGTCCTGAAACCTCTCTCTCTCTCTCTCTCTCTCTCTCTCTCTCTCTCTCTCTCATCCACTTTTTGTATCCCAGATAATTAATCCAATTCATAATGAGTAAGCTGCTGCAGAGTCAATGAGGAGGATACCTCATGAGTGTGCCATTCTTGAACATTTCAGAGGGGATGGATATGTTATCAGCACAAATGTCAATCCATATTGTTGAGCTTTGTCTCCTGCATGATTTGAGAAAAAACTAGATACAGAAATGTTTGAGCGAGTCATTTTAAACTTTTAATTGCCTCCACCTGATGTTGTCTCTCTCCATACTCTTTCTTCTTTATGACCTTTACCATTAAATACTCCCAGCATTTAAATGTGCCCCTGCTGGATCTTCCCCCTTTATTTTTTTTCTGATTTCTTAAAAAATAGGATTAGTCAGCCTTTATTCTTTGACTTGTGGAAATTGGTCCTCCTGATTTGGAGTTGAGCCTTGTTTGTTGCAATATAATTTCCTGGTTGGTGATGTCTCACCTTGTTAACTTCCTGTACACCTCCATATCAGCACTGGGTTCACAAATTCATTTTCCCTCTTTAATTCCAGTGGATTTCTGCTATGATGTGTGCTCACACCTCTGAGTATACATTCACTTCACTTCTGTCTTCCCTTGAAAATCACTGCTCAGAACTTCCTAGTCTTTGTCCTCAGCTTTGAGAGATTTCACGACTGGTTTAAGTTGAAACTACAAGTAGAATAAAACCACTGACCCCTTCGGTATGTTTTTAGATAAATTCATGAGAAAAATCAATTTGGTTGAATTAGTTTGTTCAAATGGAAAAATCTTGTGTCCTGTGTAGACATAATGTTATTCCCTGGGTGTCTTAATCACTAGTCCTTTATGCCTATAAAGTGTACAAAGCCCAGACACCCAGATTTGGCCCCTCATTATTGTCTGTACAACTCTCCAAATAAGGATACTCTTACATTTACACACGTCCTGATGCTTCACATTGTGGGCCAGACGTCCTGATTATTTTGTGAAATGTTCACAGTTTAGCTGGAGGTTTTGGCTTTCTATAGACAGAGATTATAGAGTGCTTCCCAGTAGGTATCCCTTTGAATCTGCTTTATTGATGTAAAGCAAAGTTTCATTTGTTCATAGGTTTTAATTTTAAAAAGAAAAGCTAATGAATGTTGGATCGCATTCTTCAGTAAAGGCAATAAGCCTCCGATGTATATGTAAAAAGCTATCTCCCTCTGATTGTCAAAGTTTACTTCTTTCTTTTCAGATTCTTCTTTGTATTGTTTTACAATCTAGGTATATCTGTTTAACATGAAATGCAGAAAATGACAGGGCTCAGACAGCTACTGCATCCAGTGACAAAGATTACTGTCATCCTGGCTCATCAGTTAATTCATCATTGGCAATGGTCCATTCCATTTCCTGGTAGCCTAGCAACAGCCAATGATGGGGAGGGCTGTTTGCCATGTGACAATGGTATGTGGTACTTTCCAGAATGCTTTTACATAAAAATAGGATGATAATTTATAAATTTACATTTTTATTTTAATAAATGGGAATATTTGGTTTTAGGGGTTGACATTCAAAAGGGAGACAATTTTATTTTGCAGACCATGACTTTAAAGTGCTGGACTAGTGACTTGATAACAGAAATGGAGCTATCAATTTCACACATAAACAGGGTTTAAAGTTAAGCCTGTGAATGCCTTACTTTAGAATAAATGATATTCCCCCACAGAGTAACCATAAGAAAATAATATAATTAAATGAGTGCTGTTCTTAGTGCGCGCACACACACATACACACGGCATAGGATTTTGAGTCTGAACTTTGGCTCCTAATTTTCTTTATCACTGGATAGAAAAAAAGCAAAGAGATCCATGAGCAACAACAATTATTGTTGTCCTCTACACTGAAAAAAAATCTTTCATTTTCTCACAATCCTCCTAATGCTCTATTGATGATTCATGGTTCGGCAACTCATTTGAAAATCTGCTCATTTGTTTTCACTGATTGAATTCCCTGATTGTTAGTATGTATAAATGTGTTAGCTACTTTTGAAGCTATCTTCTGTTAAAGAATTGACAGAAAACCCTATTTAAGTGTCATAATGCTTTTTCTCTTGTTAGGACATTATCATTGAGTAAATAGTTTTATTTTAGTGCTATAGTTAAGAAAAATCTTTAATCACATCCTCATAAATCTTTTTTTTAAATGTATATTTAGTCCCATATGCAGAGACAGGAATGGAAAATAGGCAACTACCTAAGACATGAATTCCGTTAAATATTAAAGAGATCTCATCAATGATTTTATTAGTCTCTGAGCGCAGGAAAGGCCTCACTGACATCTAAAGCCTAATGATTTTTTAAAATATATTTAAAGTCTTGCACTGCACCTTTAAATATTGAACAATATTGAAAAATATTGAAGCCCCCTTTTTTGTATATTAGCTTTAGGCAGAACTGTTGTATGATTTCCACTCCTTTCATGACATTGTAATGATGTTACCACATACAACTTTATCTTGCATGAAAAGGTGAAGTCATGAGTGATTTCTCCAATTTAAAAGCACTCAACCCTCACAGTACTAGAAATGAATATTTTGCATATATTCATGCAACAATGATTCAATTTAAGATTTCTATTTTCAAACATTGCTTGAAACCTTCACTATGTTAGTAGTAAAATTGCCAAAATGTGTAATAAGATTTATTATAGATGAGTAGCATTTTATTTAGTATTTCATGTTAACACGCTTTTAGGGTTACCTGGTTTAGCAGGAGAATTCATCTTTCTTTTCTAATCAGAGATAACATTTTATTGTATTTTTAAAAATACTCTTCCCATACACATATATATTGTGGCACAGACTGAATTTTCTCTTGCTGGCAACACTAACCCAAACATTGCTCATGTCAAAGCTCAGTGTACCCTCACACAAAGCCACTCTGATTTTTTTTTTAAAAGGAGACAGACTTCCATTTCTCCTTTGTGATCCATGTCCCTCCTCTCAGAATAGCTGTACTGGTAAAACCCTTTTGCTATGCATCCTTCAAATGGGTGCAGGATTTGGCTGCACTTTCCCCTTTAAAGGGGTTGGTCTTGTCACACTCCTGTTTATACTGATGCTTCATGCTCTAACAGCTTAAAACATAACATTGTAAGTTTCCTAGAAGCCACATCACAGCATATGTTGCAGGCACAAAATGTATAGGTTGGCAGGAGCTCTGAATTGAGGGGCTTTGTTTGTGAAAGAGGCTTTCCCAGATGGAGCAGGAATTGTAGCAAAACATGGCTACCTATGGGCGTATATGAGAGAGAGGGAAATGCAAGCATATCATACCTGAGGTGGTCGGGGGAGAGGGGGCTATGAAAAAATATAAACTCTTACTATTTCCATGTTCATGATGCATTTTCAGACCCTTAAGTCTTATTCCCATTCCAGATTTTCAGTCATTTCAGCAATGAAAGAGGGAACTTCTCACAGACCCATTTTTGCAGGCATTAAAGCAATGCCCTACCTCTCCATGTGTATTTAGAAAACATACATGGACATACACACACACTGTCACATAAATACACATTCTTACACAAAACAAGGTTCTGTGGACATGGGTGAGCTTATACAAAAACAGCTTATACCCAAAGCACACACTTCTGGAAATACTAATTTGATTTTTATTTAGAAGAGTCCTATAGGTGCTGGCAACAGCCCCATTTGTTGGTGCAAAGGCACTCACAGATGACACATCTATTCAAATTCAGGTTTGTTTGTTTTTTCTGATTACTTTAAATTTTATAGTTAACAAAAGTTACTGACTACTGGAGACATATCATGCCAGTTAGTGACTTGTTCTGCATTTTGGGGTGGGAACGAGAGTGGACCAAATTTTCCTAATTACATGGAAACCGGAGTCAGTCCCTAGACCGGTATCTTACCTGCATGGAGTAACTCTCCCCCGCTGTCACTGATGTCCTATAAATCATGTTAAAGAGAAACATAATTAACATTTTTGATCAAGTCAAGCTTCGGAGCCATGAGGTGCTTGAATGAATAAGACTCCGTTTCAGTGTCGGGAGTCAATTAATTCTTCAGAGAAGGCTGAGCATGGCTCTGCACTCCTCCGCACCCACCCTGACCCCTGGGATACCCACGTGAGGCCGAGGGAGTCTGGATGAGGAAATCCTCAGCAATGCAACCACATTCAGTTTCGTGGATCTGAGCTCATCGGGCAGCAAGGGCATGGGGTGCAAAGAGTTAAGCTACCCCATGTCTGTGAAGAATGAGCAACTTTGTTTTATTTTTGTATTTGCTTTTTAAGCTGGTGAAGGCTATCCTTTCTGTACCTGGTCAGAATGGTTCTGTTTATCTTTCAAACCATTTAGAGAAGGCAGTATTCCTGGGTAAAGGTCAGGTGGTTTTGCACACATCCTTTTCATCTCCCCTTGTGATATATCTTGAGACAATTTTCATCCAATTGCCAAAGGTAATTAAAACTCAAGCTCATCGAGAGGTGAGTGCCCAAGGGGAACTATGTTTCAAAGGGTGCTGGTCACCGGGACACATCCATGTAGAACCCTAGGACTCCTGCTATGGGAACCAGCGCTTTCCTTTCTTCCAGTGACAGAGACTTCAGATGAAAATGTCCTTAGAGGTTCCTGTAAACTTGCATTCACAGCAAGGGAAGCAGTTGATGGCACAAACCTTGGTGAAGGAGTAAACAAAGGGTCGAGAGCAAAAGAGAGCCCCGGGTGCCCAACCAGACCAGTAACGGAGAGAAAGGCAGAATAGAAGAGATCGTGTGGTATGTAATACTACGCTTCCTAAACATCTCACTTTTGATCTGGATTTGGCTCTGGCTCTGTGAAGGTCTCAGTAAGCATCAATAACAACAAAAACGAGATGGTAATGGACCCTCCCACCCCCACCCCTTCACATCAATTCAGTGCAACTGGAGAAAGAAATTTGCCCTCAGTCTTTCCATTGGCATGGGTACCCAGAGAGGAATAGAAAATGCTCTGGCAGCATGGGATGCCTGGAGCCTGGGATTAGGGTCTGTGGCTCCTCTTGCATTGCTTTTGGTCCCTCTCATTGGCGTAGTACCGGGATTTGCCTCCTCCCAATATCCCAGCCTTCGGTGCTAGCTTCATCCCTCCTGTATGGGTTAGGGTGGAGCCTTTGAGAGGAAGTGGTCCTGGCCACTTCTGCTGCATCAGCTGGTTATGAGGTGGGGGAGGGAGGATATAGGGATGTGCCTGGTGCTAGGTTATGCTAAGACCCCTTATTTAAATAAATGAATACAGTGGGGCCTTGACTTATGAGTGTCCCGACTAATGAGTTTTTCGAGATACAAGCCGTCTCTCGGCCGATTTTTTGCTTTGAATTGCGAGCTAAAATTTGGGTTACGAGCCAGCTTCAGATACCCCATCGCTAGTTGGCGCAGCGAACGAGACAGTGAACGCCACAACATCAGCCCAGCATCACGTGTCTCACTTGTTCACTTTTGATTTGACATACAAGTAATTTGAGTTACGAGCTCCGTCACAGAACGAATTAAACTCGTAAGTCAAGGCCCCACTGTACAATACGAAGAGTCCAGGAGCCTAGTATATTTCTGCTAGGATAATATAGATTACATTGGTTTTGGGGGTATACTTACAGGAACCATAGGTTCTGGGTTTCTGGAATCTATTTCAATTTTAAAGTTTCAAATATTGTATTTAATGATATAGGCGTGTGTGTGTGTGTGTGTGTGTGTGTATGTATGTAGTATATGTTTTCAGTTATGTAACTATATTTTTTTAGGTAAATTTTAAAAATAGTAAGATCTAAGAGTGGTTTCAATTTTATAACCTGGAAAGGATTTTTATATAAGTTAATTCACAAATCAAAAAAGAATTCTTTATTAGGTCCTGAGTTCTAAATTCTGACTCAGGGGTCATGGTCATTAGAGGTGTGCATGCTGTCCTCTTCCTTCTTGGTCCAAGTGCCTGGAGAGCAAATGCCTCGAGAAGAGAAACCAGGCACACGGCTGTTTGGCTGCCCGGAAGGACCAGGTCCTGCTCCTCTCCCTCGTACCCTGTCCAGAGAGCCCACCCACAGTTTCACCCACTTCTTCCAATTTCTTTGTTGTTTTACTTTGTTGAATTCAGACAAACTAATCTCCGTTTAAAACAAATGAGAGAGACACAATTTGAATTATTCTGAGAAAAAAGTGTCTATTTCCTTTTTGTAAAGGATTCTGTTAACTTGAACTCCTACTATTGCCCAGGAGCTGCCGTCCATGCAAATCGTTCTTGGAATTTCTTGAGTGATTTCCTAAGGTTATGCTTTCAAGAGGTGCTGGATTGGTTTGACCAACTTTTTCCCCAAAGAGGAAAAGGTACTTCAAATAGATGATTTGACTCCGTTTTTATCTAAATGGGCCTATGTTTGTTGTTGAAATATTGCCCATTCAGGGAGGTCTTAATAACCGTCCTACTTAGAATTGCATGACAACTTCGCACCCCCCCCATCCCCCCCACACACACTCTGCCCTCTCTCCTGTGCTTTATTTGTCTATAGGGTACTTACTGGCCTACTGTATATTTTAATTATTTGTTTGTCATCTATCTCTCAACCCCAGCCACCTGCTTCACTCACAGCATAAACGATATGAGTGCAAAGGCTCTTGTCTGTTTTGACCACTGAATCCCCAGGGCCTAGAATAGTGTCTGACACATAGTAGGCACTCAAGAAATATTTGTCTAATTAATAAATGGAATGAATGGATTGGACTTATCAAGTCGACAAATTTTAATTTGATTAATTATCCAAGTTTATTTCTCCTTTTTGCTGTCTCTTCCTGTCTTTACTATTTTGGTTATTTTCTTTTCTAGGTCTTGTTCCCTTGACAATTCATGTGACACAAAAATGGGGGAAAATAAATAAAAAATCCATAATAAAAGTTATGATACTTCACATAGACCAAGAAAACTGGCTATATCAGCAAATTTTCCACCTTCTAACTGGTTCTTTTGACCATTTGAGGACTGTTTTATGCCCTGTCATTTAGTCCTCATGGTTTCATGGCATAAGATTTGATCATAGGACACTTGACATATTGCCCAAAGTAAAAGAACTGGACTGGGCAGCCTGAGGTCACTATCCTGGAGTGCTGAAGCCGGAAGTTGGAAAGTACTGTATTTAACGAAGCTTTTCATCTTTTGACTCTCAGTGATACAAATACAATTTGTAGTATATATAACTATTGACCATCAACAGTCATTAAAAAGCTAGCCACCATGTCTTACCCTTCCTTCATATATATATATGAGGCCCAGTGCATGAAATTCGTGTGTGTGTGTGTGGCGGGGAGGGGGTCCCTCAGCCCAGCCTATGTCCTCTCGCAATCCAGGACCCCTCAGGGGATGTCGGGCCTAAACCAGCAGTCGGACATCCCTCTTGCAATCCGGGATGCTGCATGCTTTTCATACAGGTGAAAGGCATCTTGCTGTTGTATGGGCAGCTACATTTTTTTGCCCTGATTATAAAAAGTAGTACATAACATGATCTTCCTGAGGCAGTAGTACCATTTTCCCCATCTTATGGGTGGAAAAACTGAAGCAGAGAGAAGTGAAGTAATTGGCTTTGTCACACAGTTATGTGTCAGAATCAGGGCTGACCACAAAATGTGCAAGCCAGAGTCCAGGCATATCATCACTGCATCATCATGTTTTTTCAGTATTAAAGTAGCCTTGCCTGATTTTAATTTTTAAATCTAAGAGACTGTTCCAAATATATAGGGTAGGGTCCCTAGGGCTGGCCTGCGATCAGGCCATCTGTGTGGCAACCGGCGGGCGGGGCGATCAGGGAGCCCCCCGCTGGCACCCACCTTGGGGCAGCCTGGCGCCACCCACTGTTGGCCCCGCCCCCCCCACCGCTGCTGCTGGTCACCCCCTGGTGGTCAGTGTGTGTCATAGTGACCAGTTGTTCCACCAGTGGTTCTGCCGGTCGGTCGATTTGCATAGTAGGGTTTTATTATATAGTATATATACATATATATACACACACATATATATATATGCACACACATACATGGTGTCCCAGAAAAACGTATACACACTTTAACAGTTGATAGCTCAATTTTGAAAATGAAATGTATTTTAATAAACACTACCTTTATAATTATTCAAAATGTGTGTATATATTTTGGGGACATCCTATATATATAGATGTGTCTATACTTTACACCCACACACTCATATATATGCAATAGAATATAAACATGATATATACATGAATTATGTGAGTGTGTATACATATACATGCACATATGTATATATATATATATATATATATAGACAGAGAGAGAGAGAGGGGGGGGGTAGGGAGGGAATGAATGAAGAAAAGATATGTTGAATAATGCTCGGAGCAGTGTGACTGGGCATAGTTACGCTTTTTGCTCTAGGCTGCTTTCACTCTGCACGAAAAATCCGCACCTCTTTACTTTCTGCCCCTCCTTACCTTTCTTCTGGTGGGAAAACATGCCCTATACTGGCTAGTGTGTTTTTATGAGATGTTTGGGATCTTCTGGGGTCTTCCCCAGAGGTGACTATGCTTTAGTGCTGAGTGAATAAAGCCAAATACTCCACAGGCTGTGTGCACTGAGTAATCACTGGGAATGCTTCAAAACAATCTCAGGTTGGTAAAATTTTCCATGGAAATTAATAATAATGTTAACAATAGCAGCACCGGCAACAATAAACAAGATATGCCCTGTATGCTTCCACCCAATTATTAGCTAATAATGCATAATTATGATTAATTCCACTCTTTAAATGCAGATTCTAAACAGCAATAACCGTTTATTTTATGTTTTCATGTTATTTTCCTGCACGTCCTTTATGTCAATTATGTGTTTCCAGGCACATCTGATTGTGCTCTACTGTGGTTTCGATGGTTTGGTAATTGTACATTAAAAAAAAATAACAACACGTGTTTAGTATAAAAATTAATTACGTTAAGCATTCCTACTAATTTTGCCAGGCAAAAGATGGCATCCCACACATTTTCAGCGTAAAGCGGTGGCCAGCCCACTTAGCAGCTTTATGATCTGTGGCTGGGTTTGGAGAGTGAGCTGTCAGGCAGTTTTCTCCAAGCTAGAGATGCAATACAGTGGATGGCAGCATGGCCCCGCTCTGGCCGCTGTGTTCCCTTAAAATTCATCTCGGGCCCTGGCCAGTGCACCAAGTGGTTAGATCACTGGCTTGCACACCAAAGGGTTGGGGGTTTGATTCCCAGTCAAGGGCACATACCTAGGTTGCAGGTTTGATCCCTGGCCCCAGTTGGCAACCAATCAGTGTGTCTTTCTCACATCGATGTTTTTGTCCTCTCGCTCTCGCCCCCTCCTTTTCACTGTCTCCAAAAATCAATGGAGAAAAAATATCCTCGGGTGAGGATTAACAGAAAAATAAAATAAAAAATGTTGTCTCTGGCTCCATCTCATCAACCACTTCCCAATTACAATGATAATAATAGCGCTGACAATATTTTAAATGCCCCTGCAATCCAAGTTGCCAGGTTTCTGCCAGCAAGCTGGACGGTCAGGACGTGGCTCCCTTCTTCTGACTGGGACCTGTTTGTAAGAGGTTGGCCCGAGTGATAGAATCACATCAGCTACGCTATACAAAATCTACCCAGAAAATCCATGGGGGCAGGGGAAGGGGGCTGTCGAGGAGGGGCAGAATGGGAGGAAAAAGTCTGCTCAATGTTGCAACCTTTGGGGAATATTTTCTTGTGATGCATTAAAAAGATCTAATTTTTAAGACAATTTTCTGCTTCTGTAACTCAAAATAGCACTTAGTAAGGGGGAGGGGAAATGTAGCAATTAGCTGGCTTTATTCTGAGGTTTTATTACTTTGGTTCCTTTTGATTTAATCAGCCACAAACGCAGCTACCAGCAGACGGTGACTTTTCCCTGAAATGTGCTTCTTGCCCAGAACGGTGGCTTGTGATTGTAGGTTAATGTTAATGAAACATGAAAAGGCAGACCCTTCTAAGGAAAATTTTTTATTAACAAATAAAGGCTTGGTAACATTTAGAATTACACCAGAAATCACACCATCAAAAATATGGCCAGAGCAGATTTGGGAGCCAGCCCGCCATGCTCAAGTGATAAATTTGTTTACATCCTTTAAAAGTTCTAACTCAGTACAGGCGAGGTGACGTCCTAGTTCTCACATTCATGTTCAATTCACAAGCATAAAGAGACTCTGAGCCATTAGGGAAGCTTTCATTTTGGCTGGGAAGGATGAAATGATAGTGGTAGTGGCTTTCATAGCAGAAAATAATTGTATACTTTTCTTATTATTTTTGGCAAGGCGCGCACATTTCGGCTTTCCGGTGTATTACATCATTACATTGTATAATGCATCATAATGATAGAGTGAATAGAGATGAAGAAATGCCAGCGTCTGCTGCAAGTTAAAAGAGAGACACTGCCTGCATTTTCAGCTGGGGAGGCTGCTGCTCAGCGAAGTGTTCTCTGAGATGAAACAAAGCTGGCTTCCCACCTGGCATTCACATTAATTGTGGACTTGCCAACTGGCCTGTTTTCATTGGTGTATGAATTAGTGGGGAATAATTTCACTTGTCTCAAAAACCAGAGTATCTGAGGAATGCTTCCTGAGGTGGTGACTTATTTTTTTTCTGTGGTTTGCACCCAGCTCCCAGAATACCTCCAGGATCTGCTAAACACACACACACACACACACACACACACACACACACAAACATACAAATCTCTGTGTTCTACCCTGGCATACCTGTGTGGGAGGTAATGGCTGTTATTAGGACAAATAGAAGTGTTAGGATTTTCAGCGACCTATCTTTCAGACGTATTAAAATAAATCATTTCTCAAGTCCTCATTATTAAAGAATGAAAATCCATTGGCATCTCCTGAGAGGATACTTAAACATGCTGATCGTTATTAATAATAATACTAATAAATGCTAATTGAGAGTCGATTATGGTCTAGGAGCCGCCAGTCAGGATGTGTCAATGGTAACCAGTTACCAAGGAAAAGAAATTTTTACTTCATTTATTTGTGATGTTTGTTTATCATTCTGTTGTATAATAAATGCTTTTTAGTGATATATATATATATATATATATATATTCATTCAAAATGTAGCCAAATCTATTAGGCATGCTGCCTCCTAAAGTGTCCTGTGTTTCTTATGTTCTACCCAGACAATTATCATGACCATCAATATATCCAGGGTTTCAATGTCCCTTTAACCTTTTATAATGAAAATTAACAGAATCTTCAGCAGCCATTCCTTCATCCCATAATTGTGACTGTATTGTATGCTTTGTATTGTGCTGGCACCAGAGATGCAAAGGTGAGCAACGGACTAGACCCCCTCTCCTTGGAGCTTACAATCTAGAGATCTAGGCGTCTTCACACCAACAACTTGACAATTCTGGCCATCCCTGGGTTTGCACACTTGCATCAAATCTATTCTAAAGGTCGCTTTCAGTTGGGCCAGTTAGCCTTGAACTTATTGAGAAAGGGATGGGTCTTAATATTTATTCTGTCACCATAGCTTTAGCAGAAAAGAAAACAAAATCAAAGACAACAAATGCTAAACTAGTTAGTTGGAGACAAAGTTCATGGATGTTTTTACTCTTACTTGCTTATTTGGGCATCAATGAGATTTTCTGTCCTTTAGATAATAGAATATTTGGAGTTTTATTAGTCATTCTATTAAAATTGGGATTTCTTGGTTGGTTAGTCAGTCAGTCAGTCAGTCAGTCACTCTGTTACTCTGTTGCTTGAGTGCTTACATGTATTCACACATTATGGCAGCCAAGTGCTCTACAATTTACAAAATGTTTTTGAATACACTACCTCATTTGCTTAATGGTGAAGATCATGGGTTTTGGAGTCATCCAGATAAATAGGACTGGGTTCAAAGAGTGGCTTTATATCTGGGTTCAAATGGTGGCCATATCTTTACTAAGTAACCTTAAATTTTGTTGGCTTCAATGACCTCCTTTGTAAAATGATGTTAATAACTGATTCATAGGATCGCCGTGAGAGCCTATGAGATAATCCATTAAACTATTTTATAGGAAAGACTCAATAGATGGTAGCTATTATTTTTACTGTTGTTGTTAAATAATTTTTAATCCTTACTACAACTCTATGAAGCAGAGGGGAACTCCTAATGTTCTCTTGAAATTCTGTTTATTTTTATCTCTGTGGCAGCAGAAGGGAACTCCTTTTCCTGAGATTCCAGGAGACTTCCCCTTTCTTCATTTAAGTATTTCCTACCCATTCCTTAGGGCTCAGGTAGAAGTCTTTCTCCTTTGGTTCAATGCGTTGCTCCACAAATGTTTATTTAGCCTCATTGTATGCATCACTGTGTTACCTGCTGCAAATACAGGACAAACATTTTCCCTGCCACCATGGCACTTAAGTTCTATCAGAGGAAACTGCCTTTCAATAGATACTGCAAAGATAAGTGTTTACTTTGGGTTGGATAAAGTGCTTCCAAGGTGAAGTACAGGATATTAAGAATGCTTATCCCTGGGGACTGACATTGTCTGGGGTTGGAAAGATTTTCCTGAGGAGGAGGTATTAGGTTGAGATCTAAAAGATGATGAGGATTAATCCAAGGGAAGAGGGTCAAGCAAGGTGGGGAGAGAATCTACTATGTTCTCCACCTGTGCAAAGCCTTGAGGAGCATGCAACCTGCCTTCTAGGATCTTCTGATTTAGAGGAACGCCTTCTCAGACCACCTTAGTGAACAATGCCTTTTCTTAGCAGCCCAGGAATGCTTACTGTTGGAACTATTTATTGGACTTCTTTCCAAATATTCTTTGTTCATCCATTCATTCATTTATTCAACAAATATTTATAGAACATCTAGGGAGATCCCATGAATAAAAATATCAGGCTTTACATGCATTTATATAACAAGCTATCGCTAAGGCAGTGTTTCTCAACCTGTGGGTCGCGACCTCTTTGGGGGTCGAACGACCCTTTCACAGGGGTCGCCTAAGACCATCGGAAAACACATATATAATTACATATTGTTTTTGTGATTAATCACTATGCTTTAATTATGTTCAATTTGTAACAATGAAATTGGGGGTCACCACAACATGAGGAACTGTATTAAAGGGTTGCAGCATTAGGAAGGTTGAGAACTACTGCTCTAAGGTATATTTTTACAACTCTGGCTCTGATCTTGTTTACTAAGTTACATTCCTGACTGCAAGAGACATATATTTAATCACTTTCTGTCCCATTGAGTAACTTGCACACAGTAGGCACTCAATAGATGTTGACGGCCCCAGGTGACCTCTGTTCTGATCTCTCAAATGGCTATTATATGCCATACTTTTTAAATCCCTGGCAACATCCTGCGATGTTGAATGTTTCTAGCCTAACAAAAACCATAATTAGGAAGGTAAATCTGCTGAAGCTGAAACAAATCATTTAATTCATTCCACAAGCCAAATGGAAAATGATTTTGAGATTATCCACCGTATTGGGTTATCTGCTCTACTGCTCTTTACCATTAGCTCAGGCAGTTGGGAATTGCTTGCAATTCACAAAGAAGCAGATTGTGTTTGGTTTGCGTTGGCTGTGTACCCTCCTCTGAAGTGGCTGCAAGTCCTCTCCAATTCAGCTAAGGCAGCCAGTCAGGGTGGCCAATAAGCCAAGTAGGATTCTCCCATGTCGTTGCTTCTGTGGAGCGTGGAGTCCTGTGTGCACGTGTGTGCCCACTTTCCTCCACTCAAGTTCCGAATCAACTGAAGGTGGTGCCTGGTTGATACTTAGTCATCTGAATTTCTGGATGACATGATGGCTTCCTGTTAACCTTGCATCTTTCTTAGGGGTAAAAGTGACCTGACACCATCTTATCTAGATTCATTTTTCTTTCACAAGAGGTGGATTCTGCCTCTGCTTCCAAGAGGTTTCGGAAAGGCATCCTGAAGCTCCCTTGACCAGGGGAGAAAGTAGGGTGCTGAGCATTTAGCAGTTGAAGCTATTCATCTGCTTTAATGGGGTACACACTTGAGAGCTTTTCCTGCTCCTCTTGCTTTTGAAAGTTTTGAGTGTAGAGGAAAGAGAAGGGTAGTAACATCATTAGACACTTGGTGAACCTACGCTTAGGTCAACTTGCTTTATTCAAGGACAACATTGCTTGTGAAAGGTACAGTTTTTAGGTGCGTAGGCGGTTCTCAACCTGTGGGTCTCGAACAATGAAAATACATCCTGCATATCAGATATTTACATTACGATTCATAACAGTAGCAAAATTACAGTTACGAAGAAGCAACGAAAATAATTTTATCGTTGGGGGTTCACCACAACATGAGGAACTGTATTAAAGGGTCGCGACATTAGGAAGGTTGAGAACCACTGTAAGGTGACTGGGGCCCAATGCTGCAGTTATAAAGAGGGTTCGGATGTCTATTTATGGAACCTAGGAGTAAGCCCTTCAGTAACTGATTGACAGTGAAAAAGATGGGGAACACATAGGTGGAAGGGTAAATAGGCAGGTAGATGATTATTTTCATTAGCAAAGTCACCAGGAACTCCTGCAGAATTCAGTGTATAAGACTGCACTTGACACACCACTTCTGGCCTATACCCATTACCGTATAAAGCAAGGTGCTTCTGTACTCCTCTGACACTCAACTGCTTCTCCCACCAAGGGAGGAGCACCAGCTCTGTACCTGTGAAACACTGGCCCATCCCATGGTGCCCCTGCTGTTGCAGGCTCCCTTCTCAGTTGTCTCAGCACAGACACATTTTATCCAAGCAGGAATTGTTAGTCCTGAGTGGAGGTGTTCATGGTGACAAGTCTCCTTCCTCTACTCACAGCCCTAACCCTCCTGGAATTTCAGCTAAAGCTGTATATTGAGAATCCACAGGATTATTCAGACAGACTTTCATGCCAGTCCTTTTCTGTTTTGCCCCAGGGAGAATCTGGCCAACTATATATTCATTGCTATTTTCCCCATTATTTATTACCTAGACAGAATAGCATGATTAATTATTGATCATAGGCCAGTAACTGATTAAAGTGTGGTTCTGATCAGCAGTCAAAAGTCATTTGTTTCCAGGCAGTCGTAGTGGCTGCATAGAGAGTGGCAGGACAATGCTCTCTTTTCTGTGCATAAAATATGACACCTGTAGGCAGGCTGTAGTTATAAGCCAGCAGCAGAGCCCTTCAACCATGCTTTGTCTTAATAAATGGGAAATAATGGTTTGCCAAAACAGAGAACTGTTTGGAAGATTTACATGTGGAGAATACGATGTGAAATATAATAGGAGGATTCTAATTAGAATTGTTTCTCATGGACTAAATGCTTTGCTGAAGGGAAACTCACTAGGAATAGCTCTTTACCATCTGGGAAGAATATCAAATTTTGTGTCACTCTTCCTTTCTTTCTGGGTTTATTCTCCCTCTCCACCTTTCTGTAATCTCTCCCTTCCTTTCTTGTTCCCTCCCTCTTTTCCTCCCTTCCTTATTTTTACATTTTTCATTGGATTGTCTATGTCAGGAGATTCTAAACTATGGCCCCTGGGTCAAATCTGGCCAACCACCTGCTCCTGTAAATAAAGTTTTGGAGAACAACGGGCTCATTTGTTTTCATATTGTCTGTAGTTGCTTTTGCACTATAGTGTCAGTTCCAACAGGGGAGATATTATCCACAAAGCCTAAAATATTTACTATGTGGCCCTTTACAGAGGAAAGTATGCTGACCCCTAGACTATGTGCCAGGCAGGCAAGAGGGACACAGTCACAAAGAAGACACAGTCCCTGTCTTCAGTGCCTTCAGTTATGCGAATATATAATTTTAGTATATCGTGGAGCGTAGGAAAATGGACATCTCATGAAGTTTCGTGGGAACCAGAGGACAAACATTATGTACTTAGGAAGCAGGATTAGAGGAAGACATCTCAGCAAAGATAGTATTTGGGTTGGGAGTTTCTCGGCAGTTTAGAAGTGGAGGAAAAGAATCAGGACTTGAAACCTATAGCTCAAATATCTTATTTCAACCCCCACAGCATACCCAATCCAAAGTTACAGTTCCTTCTTTGGAGTATGTACTTTTTTTTTTTCTTCTGGCCAGTACCTAAGTAAATACTGATCTGCTGCTGAGAAGTATCTGTAGACACTGACAGCTTTGTGGAATCTAATTTTCCTCTTAGATAGTAGACCCTACCAAATTGGGGGGAAATGGGGCTCCTGATAGTGGGAGTGGCAGGAGGTTGTGATTGGCCAAATTCTCTCAGACCTCTAAGGATTTCTGCAGAAGCTACTGCTTTTGTCTGGAAAAACTATAAGAGGATGCCTCCCTTGCTCTGGTCATTGCAAAGGGAGTAGGTTGGCACCAGGTAAGGAGGAGAGTCCCACCCACCCACAAACAGGCGTGGCCTCAGCCTCCCAGCAATATTGGCTGCCAGAGGGAGGTGTCCCGAAATTCTGGCAGTGGCCCCCTTTCCGCTGCCCAGCTTTGAACTTGGCTGGAAGCTAAGTTCATTCCAGAAACAAACAAATGTTATGATTTTTATTTTCCCGTCTAAAAATAAATTGTTCAAACTCAAAGTGAGCAGTTCATTTCAAGAACCTAGTTTCAGTCCACTTAGGACAATTTCCAGGAAAAGCAAACACACACACACACACACACACACACACACACACACACACACAACCATCCAAACAAACAAAAAAGAAACAACCAAACCCAATTATGAACATCAAGTAAAGACCAGAAGCCACTATGTCAGATTTATGAATTCTCTTTTCCTCAGCGCAGAAAGTGGAACTGGTACCAGTTTGCTCTCTAGAAAAAGGGAAATAGTAGGACAATGCTGGAAATTGTGTGAAAATGAGATTTTTAAAAATTAGGCAGCAAACCTTTTCCAAAAAAAGAAGAAAATCCACTGGAACATGTCAAACTATTACACTTGACCTCCCAGTTGCCTTCCTGTATGAGAGGATTTTAATCCAACATTTCTACAGCAAAAGCAACTTTTCTTATTGACGGTGGAGGAATGACGGTAGAGGAATGATGGTTGAGTGACCGAGCTTATTTTGACTTTTATAGTTAAACTAGAGGCCCGATGCACAAAATTCGTGCAAGGCTAGGCCCTCTCAGCCCCAGCCACCTTGGCTGCTCCCTTGCAGTCCTGGCCACCTCGGCTGTGGCCCAGCCCCCCCCACCCCCACTGGTCATTCAGGAAGGTCATTCTGCCATCTTATCTAATTAGCATATTAGCTCTTTATTATATAGGATCTCCTCCCTGGAGTTTTTAGGTTCTCTATTCCCAGAATTGCAGAAGCTTCTGGCACACCTGGGAAGGGTAACAGGTCAGGTTATGAGCTAGGACATGAGCCAACCCAGCTGGTGCTTTAATCCCTGTTCTTCATTTCTTAGCCTGTGGCCTTGATCAAGGCACCTAATTTCTCTGAAACCTGATTTCTTCATTTGTAAAGTGGGGCTAGTAATAATGGTGTTATGTGGCGATTGTGAGATTTTTATGAAGTAATACATGTAACGCAGTTACTAGCATGCCCAACACATAGCAGGTGATGAATAAGTCTTAGCTATTTTTATTTCTAGTTTGATGTTACAGTAACTTGATTTCCTAGAAAGTTTAGGATATTAGAGAATGATTTGGATGTTCAAGTTCACACATTTGCCCACACACATTTGGAACGTGCTCACCAAGTCAATTAAAATCAGAATGATGCTTCTGAGCAACTTGTGAGCACAGGTTTCTGAATGTCTGCTTGAAGAATGGACACCAGAAAGGACAATAGAATCTTTAGAAGACAAGTCTATTTGCTCAACATCCATTGACTAGGCATTACCAGTTAGACATTGGGCAATGGCTCGGGAGACAAAGATAAATAAAATATTGTTCTTGGCTCAAGATTTTATAGTCTAGTTAACCCTATGAACATGTTAACAGAAGATTATAATTCTGTGTGAAAGTGCCATCGTGGAGTCTATGGGATTCAGATGGCAGCAAGGGGGACAGGAAAGGCCTCATGGAAGAAGCTTCTGAGCTAAAATTCAAAGAATGAGCAGGTGTTTTTCAGGCAGACAGGTGAGGGGAGGACATGCCAGGCAGAAAGAAGCATGCAGAAAGACACAGTAGTAGCTCAGCACTGCTGGAACATGAAGAACGAGTAGGAGGTAGTGGGGGGAGATGCAGCTGGACTGTTGGCTGAGCCACAGATGCCCCACAAGGTGTTCTGTTTTAATCCTGTAGGTGAGAGGGAGCCATTGAGAAATTTTGAATAGATGAATCACCTGATCCAAATTGCTTGTTAGAAAGATAATCTGGTTGGCAATGTGTAGGATTAATTGGAAGCAGGGAGTCAGGGAGATAGATCAGTTATGAGGCTACTGCAAGTACCCAGGCAAGAGTTGATGAAGTTTGACCCGGGTGGTGAAGAGGAAGAGGAGGAAAGGCATGTGAATGGTATCGAGGAGGTAGGAACTGATACAGATGGACAGGCATTAATTATTATTTGAAGTCTGGTTTAGGTGTGCAGATAATGCCCAGTATGGACAGGAATTTGATGCATCTATTTGAAATCTCCTGTGATCTGCAGTGGGATTGGTCCACACTATGGTTTTGTCTAGGAGGCCAATGTTGGCCTGCTCATATTAGCTCCTTAAAGCTATAAATGATACCAGAGCTTCAGTCTTCCAAGGTCCATTCTTGTGGATTGATAGCTGGTTGTGTGAGTCGGCCTACGTCAAGGTTGAGTGCCCACAGTCTATGGATGTTAGTTTATCATCAAAAACAAATAGTGGAAAATTCACAGTATCTCTACAGATTTTGGTTTCTTGGAGACTCTAAATGAAACCTTCAGTCTGTGAGAGATCATATGTAAATATCATACTGTCTACTGCCTACCCATTCATCTATCCATCCATACGTCTGTCCACCCTTCATTGATTATCTTCGACTAGCCACAAAAGTCACCTGTGAGTTTTAACAGGTAATATGAATTAATTTACCAACCATTGCCATCATGAAAGAGGACAATTCAAGATCTAAATTTGGAAATATGTTTTGTCAAATTTAAAGTCCACAAAGTCTGTTTATTTGCTTGCTCTCATAATGCAAATGTGTTTGTTTATGTCCAGTATGCAATTTTGTCAATATGACATAGCATTTTGAACATATACGATTGTGTGTGTGTATGTGTGTGTGTGTGTGTGTGTGTGTGTGTGTGTATGGATAGAATGTTTTTTTTAAAAGGGTACTTGCTAATGAAATAATTAGCAGAGACAAATATTTTTGGTATATATGTGTGTATAAATATGCGTATGTATATATGTGTGTGTATACTTATTCAATCTGATTCTTAATATATGCTAATCTCCATAGCACATGTAATATTAAAAGAAAATTTGGTAAGGCTTTAAATGTCCTACCATTGTGAATTCATTTTATATTCATTGTAATAGCATTGATCAAAATGAATTCATTTGGTATTCATGTAGATGTCACATGTACTTCCATAGGTGTTTCATTGTAAATTAGCATTTCTCAGAGGACACTTAAAATAAGTGTTACTGAAAGTCCTTATTACACATATTGCCGAGATTAGTACATTAAGGATCATGTACTTACATAGTACTAATGCATTTCTGCCACTTAAAATACTACATTACCCATTTCTGATATCTAGCAAATATCTAAGGCAATTTTGAGAATTACTGACATCCTAGAGGAAGTGGTACTTTTATGATTAAGCAGGTTGTCTATACCTTGCTCTGTTTTTTTTTTTTTAAGCTAGAGGTCCATTAGATACAAAAATGGGGATTAAAAATGAAATTTATATGATGACAACAGTGGTTTTAAAATGATGTTCATATAGTCAGGCACCCAAAGAAAATAAAACCTTATCTAATTTTATTTTTGACCAGTCATGTTGTTTAAAAAAAAAAAGTGCAGTGAAGAATTTATGGACCAGGTTATAGATGTGCCAAGAAAACATTGAACTCCTGGCTATTCCATTTTTGAACTTGACTTATCTCAGAAGCAACAAATAAATACAAGCAAATGAAGGATCATCCATAGTTGCTACTTATGCCTTTCTTTTAACGTGCCCATCATCATTTGGGGGCAGAAATTTTGCTATGATCGTAATGGACATTGGGAGGAAATAGTAGTGGCTCACTTGTGTGGCAGTTGGTTATAGGGTAGTTCATGAGTAAGTCAAGAAAGAGTGTTTTGCTTATATGCATGCATACAAATCCTTTGGTTGATCTCTTACCTAAGCATAACCAATGGACACAAGACACTAGCGGGGAGGGGGGAGGGCATGTGCCGGGGTGGGGAGGTGGGGGTAGGAGAGGCCGGGGGAAGGTCAATGGGGGGAAAAAAGAAGACATATGTACTACTATCTGTAATACTTTAAACAATTAAAAAAAGAAAGAAAGAGTGTTTGGGGCTCTTGTCGGCTGCCTGAGAATTCTGACAGAGAATGGGGGAAGGTTTTGGTGAAAGGTATGGCAGTGGCAAATGGCCTTGCAGATCAACCAGGTGAAACTCTGGGATTTATCAGGATATTCCAAGTGCTGGTTGGGATGTCTATTTTAGAGTCACCCTCCAAAAGGATGTAAAACATGCTTTGAAAAACAGGGTTTCCCAATACACTGGTGGCGGGAATTGAAAAAGTGTTACAGTTAGTATACAAAACAGTATGGAGGTTCCTCAAAAAATTAAAAATAGAATTACCTTACCAGCAATTCCACTTTTGGGTATCAATACAAAAGGATTGAATCTCACAGAGGTATTAGCACTCCAATGTTTACTGAAGCACTAATCACAATAGCAGAGATGTGGAAGCAATGTAAATGTTCACTGAGGAATGAATGGATAGAGAAAATGTGGTACATACCTACAGTGAGATATTAGCTTCAAAAGAAGGAAATCCAGTAATATCCAACAACATGGGTGCATCTTAAGGACATAATACTAAATGAAATAAGCCAGTCACAGAAGAACAAATACTGCATGATTCCACTTATATGAGATATCTAAAATTGTCAAACTTACAGAATCAAAGAATAGAATCGTGGTTGCCAGGAGTGAGGAGGGGGCAGGGGGTAATGGGGTGTCACTCATCAAGGAGCATTAAGCCTTAGTTTAAGCAAGATAAATTCTAGAGATCTGCTGTACAACGCTGCACCTATAGTTAGCAGTATAGTATTGTACCCTTAAAAAACTTGTGTTCTTACCACAATGAAATAAAATTTAAAGAAAGAATAGGGTTTTTCAATAAAAAGCTGTGCACTGAAGGGACTGAAGGTCACCCAAGGGGGAAATGGAGTTCTTCCAAGACCTGCCCAGTCATAGATTGTAGGTCCAAGGTTCTATTTTCTTTTTAGATTCATTTGTTTTGTCTTCCTCTCTGCACGGACCTTCCACTTGCTGTCCACACCTGGTACCACATTGAGGGGCTGTCCCCTCAGCCGCACTGTCAGGAGACCACACCTTATTTGGTGCTGACTCAGTGGGAGCCAACTTTGCAGCAGGCTACCAACTCACACCTGCAGAATTTGCAGGCACATCCGTTTTGCAAACACACAAAATGGGTAATTGGGCACACAAATGCCTATTTGCATTGCAATTTGGCATTTGTATACACAGTGATGGATTTTTTCATGTGCAAATGTAGGAGATGCAAGTGCAAAATAGATGTCCTCAAGAAGGAGGGGTGCCTTTAAAAACATATATCTTTTCAGAAACCTGCTAGAATGCTGAGGAGTGCCAGGGTAATAGGTAGGTAGATGGATCTAGTTTATTTTTCTCCCCCCATTCAGGGGATGTCCTGAGAGAACACAGTTCATTTGTTACATTTTGAAGAAAGGCTACTTTTTTCCAATTAGGCAGAGGGACATCCAGGGTTTTTTCTACCCTAATCAAGGACTTTTCTAAACTATCATTGAGTCAGCCATTACTTCAGCTCTAATAAAATGTGAGTTTTTACATCCTTGGAGTGTCTGACATTTTATGAGGAGTGCCGTGCATTGGTTTTGAGGTGCATTGTTCTGTTTAGTGTTAAAGTTACACATACAAACACACTAAGATATTTGGAACAGTCGATTTTTGTAACTTATCGGAATGATGCAGAAAAGAATCGGGCCCTGGACAGGGAATGGAGGCAGAGTATCCAGGTACTCCATGTATTCCAGCTCATTCTCTGGTTTCTTTGTTCCTCCCATCTGCCCTTGGCACTTTAAGCCTCAGTGTTGCTCACTCATCATGTCCAGTGGGGCTCAGGCGAGGAGCATCCTCCCCACTACGGGATCCGAGGCTATGGCCCAGGACCACGCCCTTTTTCACTGGTCACTGACTTGTCCCAGGCCCCTGGTTCCACATCAGAGTCCATATCTTCCTCTGATGCTGTTTGCTGATGGCAACTTGCAGGACCACTTTGTGGCTCTTTTGGATGCTGGCTTTCCTGCCTGGGTGTGGCTTCAAGTCCTTCCTTTGTTTTGGCAGCACCATAATACTCTGTGGAATCCGCTTCTAGAGAGCCTGACCGGTGGCCAGGAGATGGTTCAGACATAAATTCTGTCTAACTGCTATGGGTATCAGATCAGGGCTTTGTCCCTGGCTCTCTGCGTCTTCCTCTGAACATTCTTTTTGTGAGCCCACAGGCACTTAGGGCTTCCACAGTTGCCTGCAGTCTGTCCTACACCACCAGCGTATGTTTGCCCATACGCTGTCCTTATCTCGAATTGAACATACCCAAACCAGAGTTGGTTTTCTCTTAGTTTCCTCCTCCTTGTGTGTGACTTTCTGTACCCATCTGTCCACCTCTCCCAGCTTTTTCATCCTTATTGATATTTTTTTCCCCTCCCACTCTTATCCCAAGGGCCATTAAGTCCTGTTGATACTTCATTTGAGATGTCTCTCAGGTCCTAAGCTTTTCTCAGTGCTACAGCCACCACTGTCCAATCTTCTTATGACTGGATGGTAGTAGTATTTATTGTCTGAGATGTCTCTTTGTTTGATTATTGTTTCATTAAATGCCTGCTTACTATGGGTTTCATCTGATTATGAGCTAAAGAGATTTCATGTTTTTAGATCAACAGATCAACTTCCAGCTCCAATCTTGAGCTTCAAGGCACACATTCAACATTATTTCCCACAGTGATAGTGGGACATTCTTTGACAGTATTTTTTTACTCCAAACTTTTTTTTAAAAATATGTTTTTATTGATTTCAGAGAGGGAGAGAGAGAGAGAGAGAGAGAGAGAGAGAGAGAGAGAGAGAGAGAAACATCAATGATCATAGAGAATCATTGATCAGCTGCCTCCTGCACATTCCCTACTGGGGATTGAGCCTACAACCTGGGAATGTACCCTGACCTGGAATCAAATTGTGACCTCCTAGTTCATAGGTCAGTGCTCAACCACTAAGTCACTTTGGCTGAGCATATTCCAGACTTTCTTCTACCATCCCCCCCTACGTCCCCTACCCCATGCCTTTCTTACCTGCTTCTGCCTTTTTTATGTCGATATTCCCACTTGGAATGTCCCCGCCCCCCTCATATTTATCTAAATCTCCAAACAGCCTTTGAGGGCCTCACCAACCCCAGCTATTTAAATGATCCTAGCCCAACACACGTTTTGCCCATTCTGAATCCTATAGCATTGAGAGCCTTATATCAGTGGATCTCCATGGATCAAGCATTTCCTAGAATTATATTTTCAGCTCTTGCACTAGACTAGAATCTCCTTAAGGATGGTCACTATGCTTTATAATTTTATGTCTTTTGCAATACTTAGCACAGTTCTAGTTATATGGAGAATGCCTCTATACTTCTTGACTTGTATTTGTCTTCACATCTTGGAGGGCTGGAGCTTAGAAGAGAAGCCTGAAGAGTTAGTAGCAGAGGATAGTCGTGAAACTCCCTTAAATATTCTCTATTTACAATGCTGCCAGCACACTAGGTTATTATGATTGTTTTATTTAAACCCCGGTTCCTCCCCTTTCCTCCTCCTCCAGAGTAACAAGGGCCTAATGGGCTTCATGTATAAGTGCCTATTTTTATTAAAGACAAGTGTAATCTTTTGTAGCCCAAATGTCCCTATCATAAATGCTAACGGAGAAAAATATTAGGACTCATTTATTTATGAACCTGTTAATAATGAGGTGCAGTTATGAAAAAATGCCTCCTCAGCAAAAGCTCCTGAACAAACAATGCACACTGGGGAGAAGAAGCTAGTTAGCCTTCCTGACTTAGATAAAGCTATGGAGAAATGACAAGTGCCAGTAATTAGCGCAGCCTCTTCAACAAGATAACCCTATACATCTTTGTCTATTTCAATCACCGAAGACTCCGATTCAGTGTAAAATTAAACCTCGGATGCCATCAATTTCTGTTAACCTCTTTATATTGTTCTGTGTTCATGCCTATGTGATAGATAGATTTTGTCATTTTATTAAATGGTGACATCTCTACAGACACGTGACCTAAAAATCTGTTTGCTCCTCAGCAAAGTATTCTTAATCATCCCCTGGTATGGGGATGACTCACAACCAGGGGACTAGATTTATCCCTGCATCCCATTGGTGAGCTCCTAGTCTTAAGAACTTGACACTGTTTGGGTTACCCTGCATTTGGCTGCTCACCCCAAAGTGTCCCTTTCCCAAATAATGTAGTGAGAATAGTCATCGAGGTCTAGACTCTGGATCTGGCTGCTTATTATATTCACATATCTATTAATACAACTGTGATTTGAAACATCTCCCTCTGTATTTCTTTCTTTCTTTTCACTCTGTACCAGCCTCTAGACTAGTTTAAAGGCTCCTGACTCCCCACAACTTCAACAGTTAGTTTGAATCTGGGCTGTTTTGAAATTTTACTCCTTAATATCCTGAGCTGCCAATAGGCTTTTATTCTTTCATTCATTATTGCAAGAAATATTACCGTAGGTGAAACCTTTATTGTGGGTTATCATCCAAATTTGGAAGTGATAACAATTCACAGTTTAACTGTGGGTACAGGTTTATCGCCAGTAAGTCAAGTGTAGACACGTGATGAAGTCTGTAGAGCCAATGAGCACTGCGAGCTTTAGGCTGTCCTGCCAGGCACTGGCCGAGGTTGGCGTGTTGTTGATGTAGAGGCCGCCTGTGACTAGCGCATAGGGGAACATGACCTAACTTAGAAGAAAAGCAGATAGAGCTCTCCCCATCCCAACATGCTCTCCTTTCCCTACTCCCCTTCTTAAATTCCTTCCAGATTTTATTTCAGTAAGATATTTTCTACCACATAATTTTGCCCAGGTCTGCATTCCCTTCCTCCTCTTCCTAGGAACCTCACGTCTCTGGATGAATAATAGTTTTGTTTTAATGTGCTTCTCCCACCTTTTCTTAACTATGTTGTACTGTTTTTTTTCTTTCTTTTCTTTTTTCCATTCAGGAGACAATAGCACATGCTTAGTCCCTATGGTGAGAAGGGCGCCAAAATTCAGCTTCTGTAAACTTCTTATGTTGAGCCCTGATTGCAATGGGTCCCTGGGAAATATTACAAGCTATCATTTAAATAGGTATTTACACAATATTTTAAGACACACATTATCTAGCCAGTAGAGCAAAACAGCTCACAACAAGTAAATGGACTAAAGCACATTTAGACAGTGTTTGAAAGCACAGGTTGTTTTGTGGTACACGGTGAGGGAGCCGTGCAGACAGATGCTGTTTATCAAGGAGACTGTTCCGAGTCTTTACCTTGTTTCTGTGATTGTTTTCCATGACCTGCAGCTTTGCCCTCTGGCTTAGATAGAAAGGGCCATTGAGTGAAAGTCACTCTGATCTTTAAATTTGTGAAGTTTTCAGTGGTTGAAAGAGGTAGTGATGGAGAGAAAGAATGGCAGAAAGAAAATGAGAAAATAGGCAAGAAGATGAGAGAAAAAGGACATTGATACTTTGGAAACAAAGAAACGTGACCTCTGTATCTATTCTGAGCTAAAAAGCAGTATGTATCTCCTTGGGAAAGACATACCAAAATGTGCTCTTTACTTGTACGTGACTACGACTGGGGCTATTCGGATTACTAGCCAGGCCCTTGAACACCATATCAATCAAATCATTAGAGGAAAGCCCAAATTGGCACATATATGAATTTTATTTGAGAGCTTCATCAGAAAAACAAGAAAAAAAATAATTTTTAGAGGGAGCTGCTATCCAACCTACATTCCTAAATATTGAAAAGTTCACAGAATAGAATGCTCCAAGTCATATTCAAGTTTTCCTTTGCTCAGTTCAGGCTCTTCCCACTTCCTGCTGTTTTTGGTGATCCCCATTTAAAACCCCCAGGGGGGGACCTCTATAATTGGGGCGCCATTTCTGCCCAGCCCCTGCCTTTTTCTCTCCTTCCCTTCTTTTCTCCCCTGTGACCTGAGTTTTAACTTTCTTCTCCAGACACCTCCCAACTTTTCAGGTGTGTTCTGAGCGTCTCTACCCTAATAAAAAATAAAATGCAAGAAAGGGAGAAAGGAAGGAAGAAAGAAAGAAAAAGAAAGAAAGTAAGAAAAAAAGAAAGAAAGAACCTCCTGTGGTTTAATTTTCATTATTTTTAGGTGTTAAGTTTTAGATTAGCGCACCATGTCTTAAACCACTGTATTAGAATGCTGCTTGACTCACTTCCAAATTGAAGACCTTTTAAAAAAATTGAAGCAGTCCAATAATTTTAAATCACTCTACACTGTGCATTGCAATTTAAAATTATTGGAGTGCTTCAAATTTTTATAAGCCCTTGAATTTGGAAGTGATCAAGGTTCTAGGCATACTCAGTGTAGAGCAATTTAAAATTATAAGAGCTGTCAAATTTTTATATAAGCACTTCAGTTAGAAAAGGGATTTGGGTTCTGGGCATGTGCAGAGAAGAGCCATTTAAATTATTAAAAGTACTTCATTTTTTTTCCCCCCAAGCACCTGATTTGGGGAGAGTTTTGGTTTGTGCAGCCTGAAGTGACAACTTCCTTTGAGAGAGTCTGCGTATAGAGACGTTCAGTTTTTGAAATAGGGGATGTGAAGCAGGCAGCGGCTTTCCAGGGGTGACCTGGAGGACACCAGGAGAGTGTGTTACCCTGAACAACTCTATGGCTTGGAATCTTGTCACTGTACAGTTCCTTTTTTGGGTAAAGGTGTTTCCAGAAGGCCTCTGTTAGAATGCTGATTTCTCACAATAAATCGCTGATACATTGATGAGATTCATGTATCAATGAAGAGCATGGCCCTGGGGGACTGACGCTCACAAACATTTCGGTGGAAAGGATGGGAGAGGCAGGTCTCTGACACAAGCCCTGTCTCCTGGGGAGATGGTAAGGGCATGGGCACACAGCATGTGGCTTCTTGGCTCCTCAGGCTGCAGCTGAGAATATTGCTGGTGGCTCCAGAGTAGGAAATAGGCAAGAGCGTCAAACTCTCTTTGTGTGTCAAGATTTTACTGGGCATCCATCCCCTCTCCCTCTTAAACTAATCATTAAAAAAGGTGGATTCTCTGATACTTTTAATGTTCATTTGCATTATGGCTTGCCCGGGATATCAATTTTCTCTTTTCTCAGAAGTGGAATATTATTCATCTGAAGCATTTTAAGGAGAAAATGGAAAGGAAGGTGGAATCGATAGGTTCAGCTATAAGGTTGATTTTTCTTATTTTATCTTTTGCTTGGGAATTTCGGTGATGTGAAAGAAAAAGAAGGGGATAAATCTAGCAAAATGAAAATAATGTTTCCCTTTCAAAGGTTTATTTACAACAAAAGGAAAGGGAAGATAAATGATGTAAAATTTAGGCACTTTACAGTTGTGATTTGTATTAATTTCTCTCGGCCATGAGACTTGGGTGACCATTTCAAATATTTACCTTTACAAGAAACATGCCAGTCATGTTGCCATATGTGCCTGTGACATTTGGAAAATGTTTGTGGGTCCTCCAGTTTCTTAAAGGGGAGGTGGCTTTAAATCAGGAAACTTGAACATGAAAAAAACACACACACCATTTATTTGCAGAACTTCTTCAGAGGGATGCTGCTTCCCTTTGAAAGTTGAGACCCTCCTTGTTGTAAAGTATGAAGCCATTCTAGTTTTCTTTATCTGTTAAAGCCTGAGGTGAAACTTTAAAGGGCTCCATATTTATCATTTTGTCTCCCAGGCACACAGCCAAGGCAAGGGACCAGCAGATACTCTGCCACCCCACAGAACCCAGTGTTCGGGCCACCCTCTTAGTGGCTGCAAGTGAAAGGCACCCCCTTCCTTCTTTCCCCTTAGAGCTGAGCTGATGTTTGGAAACTGGAAACCACTTAACTTGGTAAACTGTTTGTACTTCCTTAGAGAGTAACAAGAGGCATGCTTATGTCCGAGCCTTTGTTAGAAGTCAGTGTGTTCATCTGGGGGCTGTGGGAATGGATTCAGTGGTGGTGTCTAGGCTGTGGGCACAGGCCAGTGTGGGGCTCGCCAATTTTTGTCCCTCCCATGATGGCATGAGAGGTTGTTTCAGAGTCAGCAATGCAAGGAGAACTTTCTGCGTCTATTAGGCCGCTGTCATACCATCACATGAATCCAAGAGTTCACACATTAATAAACATATTAATTACTTAAAACCACCATCTGTTTACTGAATATGAGTCATTGTGTTAGGTGCTAAGAGATATACAGATAAAAAAAGAAATAGTCATTCTCAAGGAATAGCAGTAGAAAGACGTGCACAAATGGCTGGAATATTAGGTATCATATTTTATTATGTATTTTTAAAGTCTATTATAAAACATGATAAAAGACTTGATATACATTCCATATTATTATTATTTATAATAATAAAAGCATAACATGCTAATTAGACTGGACAGCCAAACGACCTTGCAGACATCCTTCCGGACGACCTTCCGGATGAAGCTGGGGCTGCAAGGGCCCAGGCGAGCCACCGTGGCTGCGAGGGCCAAGCCCCTTGCACAAATTTCATCCATCGGGCCTCTAGTTTTTTATGTTAGGCCTGACTCATTGTAGTATTCCCACGTGGAGCATACTTATTGCACCAGGTATATTTGCTCAATAAATAAGCACTAATTAACTGTAAACAGTAGAAGGGGTACAAACCAAATATTGAGCAGGGCTTCTCACAGTTGGGCAACATAGAAATAACCTGGAGGCTCTTAAAAAGTGCTGACCCCCCAGGGCCTCATTCCTCAAGATTTGGGTTTAATTAGATCACTAAGTCAGCATTTTTCAAAGCTCCCCAACTTTGAGAAGTACTTTCCTGGGGGACCTCAGAGTGGGTGAGCAATGAATGGCACTTGGGGAGCAAGCAAGGGGCTATTTTTCCAGAGGAGGGAATGTTGGAGCTGGAGCAAGGGTCTGATTTGGACAGGATTGGATGGGGGCTGGGAGTAGAAGAAACAGCATCCTCAGGAGAGCAGGTACCATGGGCCAGGGCAGAAGCAGGGAGTGTGTAGTATGTGCTGCCAGAGTCACAGCCTGGGTGACCCCTTCCTCTGCAGAGTGAGAAGGTGTAGTGGGAAAAAAGAAAGGGGCTGAAACAATGGGTCGGGGTCAGATTGTGAAGGAACTACTATGCTTCTCCAAAAAGTCGGAATTTATTCTGCGCGTGCTGATGAACCATTGGAGATTTGGAAGCCGACATGAGGCACGATCAGACCTTCATATTAGGAAAGCATGGTTGCATGATGGAGGATGAACTAGAGATGGGGAAAACTGGAGCAAAGAGAACCATCTGGGGAGCTATGGCTCCAATAGACTCGGGGAGGAGGAGGCAGACCTGTGCTAGACCAGTCGGCTGGGATGTTTGGGAGTGTTCGGAGGAGAGTGGACCTGGGAAACGTTTGTGAGATAGCCTTGAATAGATTTGTTGGATGGTTGTGTATTGAGCTTGAAGGCCAGGGTACAGTCCATGAACATCCAGAAGGAATACGAAAGAAGTAGGTTCTGAAAGAGACAGCCGTGGAGGCAGGGCTGCCATACAAAAGGGTCTGAATGGGCACCTCATTCTAGTCCAGAGCTCAAGGGCAGGAGTCAGCCTACTGTGTAGATGTCACGACCCAGAACCCCTTCTTTCTCATCCTTTGGGCCTTTGCTTTGCTTTTCCTTTCATCCATGTCACTTGAAACAGGTGCACACTTCATTTAACTGCAGGCATCCAAGGCCAGTGCTCTATTTTTGATCACCAGAGCTGCCGTTTTTACTCGGGGCATCTAGAAGAAGGCCATTTGCAGCTCTTACACTTTCCTCGAAAATGAAAGTTTTGAATAAAAGCCAGTCATAGAATTAAGTCAGGGCAAAGTGGTGTCAGGGGTGAAATTCAAAAGACAATACGTAATAATTGGTTTTAAAACAGGTGCCAGATGAATCATAAGGTCAGCTACATGGAAGGAAAAAGCTCTCTCAAGAAGACTTCGGGGCTAAGGCTGCAAGGGGCGGTCAGAAAACAAATCGTGGTTGAGCCTCCGCAAGAGACCCGCCTGGGAAACCGCTCACCATTTCCAATGTGTCTGAAAATGCTCAGTGAGGAGAGAGAGATCGGGCTCAACCAGCTGTTTATGGCTTCTCCGGAAAGCTCTTTCCACTCTGTCTGTAGTCACTGCGTCGTTTCCTCCAGAGAACCCCTGGGTCAGAGAGAAGGAAGACAGGGCCTCAGGAAGTCAGAATGTCAATGTGTCTGCTGCAAACCAGGGGTCCCTGAGGGGAGTAGCTTTGGGAGGCAAGTGTGGATCTTAGCTATTTAGAGCTGGGAGGGGGATGAAATATTATCTTACACCTCAACTTCACAATGGTGGGCACTGAGGCCAGGATGTGTGGGGACTTGCTCAGAATTAGCAGGTGAGGAGCAGTGGGGTTGGTGGTACAACCAACTAGGCCCCAGCTCATCCACCTCCCTGTTGCCCCAGGACTCAGTGCCTGGATGAGTGACTGCAGGATGGGAGCAAGACAAATCCCATTCATTAAAAGTCTTCGTTTCTGTTCTTTTACTCATTTGTTCCACTTTTGATCGGTAGTCTTATCCTGTTTCATTGACCTGAAGTGCAAATTTCAGATGGCATTTTGGAGTTGGGGTGCAAAGGATTAAAATAGGATTTTCCTATTGCCTGGTCATGGGTTGCCTCTACTCCTGTGGCTTCTTCCCACTTTCCTCCTCCTGCCCCTTTTGTTACGTGGGTGGAGAGTGTTTGAATGACTTTTTGTTCTATGAAAATGTTTGCATGAACAATGCTTACCTCTTAGGGCTCCTCATACTCATGCTCTTTTCTTCTGAGCATCACCCCTGCCGCATTAGGTACTCCCGCCCCTGACCATGGTGAAGGGCATAGGGGACACAGGCACATCTCAAGCTGACCCATTTGTTCCCTCTTGGGAATCTGCAACTGGGAGAAAAGCGTTCTCCTTAGCTAGATCTGGAGGGTCATGGGAACAAGGGCAGTGGGTTCCGGCTCGTCACTGCTGAGAGCACATCTTCTGGGGCTGGTCTGCCAGGGCCCACACGCCAGTTTCACCGCTCCCAGCTGTACAACCTGAGGCATGTCCTCTCTCTGCCCCAGTTTCCACAGGTTAAAAACAGATATCATAATACATAATAATAGTAAAAGAAATAATAAATGAATAATATAGATGAATGAATGAAAAATAAATGACAAAAATAATTTGTGTTAAATAAGTTATGTATTATGTGGCTAGTAGGTATTCAAATGCTGCTATGGTTATTGTTAATACTATGAGTAGTAGTATTTGTAGCACCATCATTATGGTGCCTTTAGTATAGTGTGTGAGGAAAGACAGCAAAGGAAGTGGGGTTGTAGAGAAAAACAGGGAATGCTCAGATATCAAGAGAGAAACATGGTCAAAATCTCTGTTACCAAGTAAGAGAGAAATATATATAAATATGGAGAGAATAAGAGTTTGGAGTTTGACGCCTCTCCAGCCCACATTTCTATTATCTCTTGAGGCCTAAATATATGTCTCCCCCATGGGCCCTCTGAGCTCCTTCTGTAATAAAACTTCTCCCCTGAGTTTCTTTGAATGAGGGTTTGTTCTACGTGACCAGAGGCATTGCAAGGAAGAACCAAGTGAAATCATGGGGGGATGGAAACTGCCAGCCAGCCATCTCCTCCCTGCACCTCTTGCTTCTCAAGGGCGGTGTCCTGGCTTAGCTCATTCTCCATGCTCAGGCTGCTCTCTGCCAAGCCCCATTTTGGGTAATTTTATTTAAATCAGCAAGGCCTGATCTCAGGGCAGCAAGTGTGGCCCTGGCCATTGTGGTGAGTCCTGTGAGCTGTAAGATGTGGCCACGGGGCACTGCTTACCTCCTGGAAAGCAATACTAGCTCCATCAGAGAAAGTGTGTCTTTTTTATTTTCAATTTATTTTATTGATTTTTTTACAGAGAGGAAGGGAGAGAGATAGAGAGTTAGAAACATCGATGAGAGAGAAACATCGATCAGCTGCCTCCTGCACATCTCCTACTGGGGATATGCCCACAACCCAGGTACATGCCCTTGACCGGAATCGAACCTGGGACCTTTCAGTCCGCAGGCCGATGCTCTATCCACTGAGCCAAACCGGTTTCGGCAAGAGAAAGTGTGTCTTGTTCAAGGTTGTATCTCCATCCCCTAGCAGAGTACCTGGCACACAGGAGGGTGCCAGGAATACTGGCTGTGGAATGAATAAAGAAGCGCTGTGGCCTGAGGGCCAGGCAGTAAAGACACAGGAAGTCAGAGAAGGAAGCTGCAGCCCTGGGGCTGGGGTAGGGGGTGAGAACCACTCGTTCCATGTTTGTGTGTTAATATCTCTGATGGGAGTGTCGTGTGGCACAACTTTTGGAATGTAAATGTGGTCGCTCCATATCCCCATCCCTAGACCTCTTTTATTCTCTCAGTCAATTGCTATTTCAAAAATGTCCCCAAAAAATCAAAATGGAAAAATCAGGACTTGCACATAAATAAATTTACTTGAGATTTTATCATTCATTTTAAAATTAATTAAATGGATTTCATAGTGGGTTGGGGTTTTACAATTATCTTTATAGTGCATAGGGTGCCTCTAAGCTTTTAATGAATGGAGATTCATTTCTCCTCACCTTTGCTTCCTGCTGAAGAGGAAGGACAAGTGTGAAGAAAATCTTGACCTAGACATTAGCCTTCATCTTCCTAGACTTGCCTGAGGGGTGCTATTTCAGACATTGAGCCACGAGTACTGCACAGGCCCCAGGAAAGGGGGATAGAGGTGACTCCCGTCAGAAGGGGGCTGGCTGTGAATAACCGGTCCTGTGAGTTCTCACTGAATACCAGTCTTGTTATCCCAGATGTGGTTTCTAAGGATTTGGAAGGAGTTTTATTTTTTTCCAGAAACACATTGATCCCCGCGCTGGACTTCTAAGCGTGATCTCATTTGAACACTGTAAGTGCGCCTCCCAGGCCGGCGTGGAGGGGTCATTGCAACAAAGCCCATTCCCATAATTGAATATAATCCCACTGATACTTTGCATCTCTTCTGGTCAGGAAAATGGAGGCAATTTTCAGCACTTGCCTTCGTCTCATTACTTAGCAAGTACATGCACGTAGGCAAAGAGGGGAAAAAATGGAGCAGAGATTTCTGTAACGTGGCCCCTGGCCTCTGGAGTCTCTCTCCACCAGCCTGTGCACAGCGATCACGTCATGCACCCGACGCAGATGCGTAGATAGAGAGAGAGGCGTAGGGGAAGGACACGGGCCCGTTCAGAGCCCATTTCAGGCATGAAGAATGAGAGTGGCCCAGCGCCTGTCCCCACCTCTGGTGACATGCTTCACGGGGACACAGCCAGTCCCAGCTGCCTCCTTTTTCCCTTTAACTGAAACTTCCCTCCTTGAAGGTTTCACTTCAGACACTGCTTTCCCTAAACCTCTCCTTGCCTAGAATCATGCTAATGTTGACAGTTCTCCCCCCTCCCCCCAGCCCCTTTGTTACATCCCGCAACCAGGAGAGAGTGTGAGGTGAGCTTGTCGGAGGAGATGAAAGATGGCAAGCAATGGGTGTTTGGGGACCCGTTCTTTGGTGACATGGACTCCGCAGTCCTTTTTTCACCCCCGTCCTCGCTCCCTCTCTCGCCTTCTCCCTCTGCCTCGCTCCCCCTGCTCTCCCTCTCATTCTCTCTGAAATGGTGTGTGCCTCCCGTAATTTACATAATACTCTTCTGACACCTTTACTTTAGTCATCAATCACGGTACCTTCTCTCAGTCTATCTTTTGTCTGAGCATGTCTCTTCTTTATCAGGCCATGCACAAAAGATTAATTTCACAGTTTTTCTCTCTTCTTTCTTTCCTTGCAAGATACAAAGCTCATGAAATGACAGAAGCAAGATAATGAAAACAACAATGCAAGCAATTTTTTTTGTTCTTGCAGGTTGGATCTCAAGATACTTTTTCTACCTCATTGTGTGCCATCTGTCTTAGAAAAAGTCTGCTCTGTATTTTTTTAATACCTTTCTGATGCTGCTCAGTAGACTACCTGGGGTGGGGGTAGGGAGATTACATATTTAAATCAGGTCAGAGGCTTTGGTTTTGAAAGTCTTTGTAACAATTAAAGCAAGGAGCCCATCTCTAATGGAGGCATGGGCTACTGCACAATGCCCACGCCCCAATTAATATTAATGAGCTCTTATGCATAGCCAATTTATGACATTTGATTGACTCACCCAACCACCCTTCAACCTGTCTTATAAAGTGAAATATATGGCAAAGAAGGCCTTATTTGCATATGCATATGTTCTTAATATTAATTAGGCTAATGGATCTAAGGACTTGGAGACAATTTGGGCACTGGCAAAGGGGGAAAAATGTGCCACCCACAAAACAGAAAAGTGTTCCATGTCCTGTCCCTGCACTTGCACAAAAGAAGTCGAACTGGAAGAAAAAAATAACTTCTGCCAGTATTTCCTCTTTTCCTTTTATTTCACAGGAATCATAGTTTTATAAAAACCAAATATTTACCATGGGCATTAATATTATTTATCTTCTTTCTTCCATATAAATTGGAAAAGGCTAAATAGATTATGAAAAAATATAAAATAAAAGCCCAGTTCAACTGTATGTCGGTGGCCACAGGTCAGGTTGCTCCGTCAGCCGGGGGATGCTGAGGCTTTAGGATGATGCAGTGTCTCACAGGGACGCGTGTGGGATACAGGACAAGGGGCTATGTCAGGGGAACTGTTCCCAAGGACATCTGCTTTAGCAGGGTCACTGATGGAGCCTATTTCCACAGTGGAGTGGCTGGGAATTCTGCTTTGATGTCGCCTAATTAAGCCTGGAGAAGAGAGTCAAATTACATGGGTTTTGTTGTTGGACTTGGGGGCAACACATACTCTGATCTCTTTCCTTTCAAACCATCCTTTAAAGCCAAACTGTGATGATCTTTGACTTCGATGATATAAGGGAAAACATTTCTGTATTAGCTCACCCTTTATATGCTAAAGGACATTAAAACCAGGTAACCATCAGGCCTTAGGTAGCTTTAAGGTGAGTAATGACCATCATAAATAATAACAGTGCCTGTTACTTGAGTGCTTATTCTATACCAAATATTATGGAAAGAATTTTCCATTTTCTGTCTTATGTCAGCTCTGTAAAGTCTAGATTTAGATCCCTATTCCAGAAATGCCTACTCCGGTGAATTGGACCTCAGGGAGATTATGGGACATGCCCACGATTACACGACCAGAGAGGGTGAGGCCAGTATTCAGATATGGGTGGATGATAACTCACGTGTGATTTTTTTCCGTTGGCCTTTTAAGGTCAGGATCACTCAGGGATATTGTAGAGTGGAAATAACTCAGCCTTGCATCAATCAAAACAGCAACAAGTGCTATAGGAAGAGGGACATGCTGTGCTTCCTTTTAAGATAGCCAATGGCTGGGCTCACTCCAAGATGTTCAAGTAAATAGTTACATTCAACAGTAGAAATAATGATTTGTTGCCACACAGATAAAAGAAAGTGAGATATGGAAGGACATTTGATTAATGGGCAGGTGAATAAAGTGCTTTAGAACAACATGATATCTATTTAACTTTCATGAAAACTCTTATGGAATAAATTATTTTTTGACAAAAATCTTTCCGAGTTTGATAAAATGGTCACACACACACACACACACACACACACACACAGAGAGAGAGAGAGAGAGAGAAAGAAGAGTGGGACCCATAGGTGGGGACTGGATGAGGCTTGTGCTGGGGGAATCGAAGGTGGCAACATTAGAGACCAGAAGTGGAGGCCTCCAGAGCCAGGAATGGACCATGGATTCTTCTATGTCAAGTCCCTACCCCTTCTCTGAAACCTGGTGGCTGGATGTTAGAATCCCAGGTGGATTTTACCTTCTGATAAAATTTCTAGTGAGTATTATGAGCTGCCACACCCTTCAACTAGCTCTCTAATCCAGATCAGTAGGTCTCATGGGAACATGCATTTGGGAAGAGCGGGGTGGGAAGAGCAGCGAATAGTGAAGAGACATTTGAGAGGAGAGAAGAGGAGACCCCTTCTTCCCAGAGGTCTCCAGCTTGAGCTCAGCACTTACAGGACTGGTGGGGACCAATATGACAAGTCCTTTTCTCTGATAACCATTTATTCTGCCCAAACTTGTTACTTTCTTTTTTTCATTATCTCTGCTGCTGAGAATGCTTTGACTGCATTGTAATGATGTGACAGGTAGTAAAAGCCTGTGTATGAAGAAATCATGGAGCTGATACGCTTTATTCTCTCCTCACATTAAAAAGATGTTCATTAAACAAGGGCTTGTTTGCAGAGAGACAGTAGGAGAAGGAAGCAGAGTGGGGAGAGGATTGAAGGCAGGCTGCTAGTTTATCTCATCTACATGTAGCTCAGCAAGAGCCAGCCTAGCAGAGTGGTTAAGTATATGGGTTCTTGGTCCAAGTGCCTAGAATTATGTCCCTTAGGAGCTCTATACCTCTATGTCCTAGCTGCCCTTGGGTATATTACTCAACCTCCCTGTACCTCAGTTTCTCTTTCTGTAAAAGAGGTTCAGCAGAGCACCTATCTTATACTAGTATTGGATCATTGTGAAACATAAATAAATATACAGAGCTTGGCACATAGTAAGTGCTCAATATGTTATTATTATTATTATTATTATTATTACTACCCCCTGGTTTATCCACCCAGTTGATACACTAAACTGCCTATCTTTCCCATGAAGCAATCTTGGAATTTACTCAAGAATATTTTCTTTCAATAAATATGTATTGCCAATGCCATTTACTCGTTGCTGGGAATAAGCAGGATAGTGTGACTGCTGCCCTCATAGAGCTTGAGGTCTAACTAAGCAGAAAGGTATTTAACAGCTAAATACAATAGAGTGTGATGAGTGTTAAGAGGCAGGATTTGTGTGAGTCATGGGAGGGGGCAGGACAGGAACTGCCTGAGTTTAGGGTCAGGGAAGATCCCAGAGGACAGGTCAGAGACAGCCATTGGGAGGAGGTCAAGGAGGAGAAGAATGGGCATGTTGCAAGGGCAGCATTCATAAACTCCCAGAAGTGGGAAGGGGCAGAAATAGGGTCAAGAACTAAAAAAGGCCAGAGTGCATAGACCTGAAGAACTACATGAAAGAAAATGGCAGAGGGAAGACAGGATGTGGCAGGAGGAGCCAGCCATATGAGGTGTGATCAGCCACTCAAGGAAGTGGGATTTCTGCCATGAGTTATGGGAAATCACTGGTGGATTTAAAGCAGGACAGTTAGATGGGATGAGATGTACATTGTGAAAAGATTGCTAGACTGGAAGGGTGAGAGGCAGAGGGAGCGGGGTGGGGAGCCAGCTGCTACGATGGTAATTAAGGAGAGGAGCAGGAGGTGAGCAAGCTCCAAGGGTAAGTTATCTTCCAGGAACCACTGACCAAACAGTTATCCCTTGAACAATTGCTAATGCCCATTTCAAGCCAGCCCAGCGATGTCAGGTCAAGTGCTCCAGTGTAAGAGGAACCTTCCTGAAATTCAAAACCCTTCTGTGAGCTCCAGGAGCCAGCTCAAAAGCATCTTTACTGAGACCCTCCGTTCTAGGTTCCTGCCCCCACCTGCCAAAAGGAAAATGTGTCAGGAGCAATTTAGGAGAAAGCACACCATGATTTCTCTCCCTCACCTTCTCTGTCTCTGTCTCCTTGACAGAAATACCTGTGGATTCCTTTGTAGTAGGAGGAAGCATGTGGTAGAAATGCCAACCATTTCTTCTCCCAACTGTGCCAATGTCAGGGCTAGACACATAGTAGGTGCTCACTCAGTGCACATGGACTCACTCGTCCCAGTGATCACCATTTTCTTTCTTTTAAAAATATTTTTATTGATTTTTAGAAAGAGAGGAATGGAGAGGGAGAGAGAGAGAGAAAAACTTCAATCTAAGAGAGAAACATCAATAAGCTGCCTCCTGCATGCCTCCTACTAGGGATTGAACCCCCAACCAGGCATTGATCACCATTTTTTCTCTCCTGAAAAGGAACCAGGATCTAGGGACAGTGATGCTTATGTGATTGCCAAATCCTCCTTCTCCATCTGCTCAGCATTTACCAACGTAGTAGTGGTCCAGCTTCCGTGGAGGAGTGGACATTGCAAGGGGAAGTCAGGTCTGCCTCACCCAGGATCCTCGGCAGCAATCAGAGGATGTTTGATCCCAAGTCTGTCATTCAGCTCAGCTGCCTGTCAGGCCCATAGGGTTCCCAGGCCTGCAGGCTGCCATTGGGGCCAACATTTGGGAAGCAGGATGCTTATGGAATCCATTCTAATTTTGGCAGCCAGAACAAAGAACCAGGCTGGAATGGAGCAAAGAGGTATAAATGTAGCCCAGAGCAGGGTGTCTCATGGCTGACCCTTCTGTGGCAAGGGTGGGGTGTTTGGAGGGGGGAAGGGTATGTAGAAGGAGACCATTTACACTTCCACAAGAAGCCCACAGAGGGGGAGCCAAATTGCAAATGAGGTCTCAGACAGCTGCCTCCCAGAGATGAGCAAGCCCAGTTTTTGTGTGTTCATCTGCAGGTCAAGGGGTTTTAGCGCTGCACTGTGCAGTTATGCTACTCAGGAGCTGAGATGGGCATGCTGCATGGCTACGGGATCCTGCACAATCCCCTTGGGCCCTGCTTCTAGGATGTGCCATTTCCTGGGAGGGCTAAATCAAACCTGGCTACTAGTGGTCAAGGAATGTGGGCATTTACAGGCAAAGCTCATCCATGTACCCTCATCCCAGCCCCCACCCCACATGCACACACACACACACACACACACACACCCCAGTGAGCTCTGTTCTGCTTGAAAACACTCTAAAATATTCTCCGTCCTTCATATATGGGGGGGATGGGGGGGGAACCCTTTAGGCGTTAGATACTGCAGTAATTACTATATAATGGAGTAAATACTATACTATAATAATTAACTTGTAAACCTTGAAATAACATTTACTGTAATTTAGACCAAATATGAACTGTGAGTAATGAAGCTCGATCCAACGTGAAATCATTTGCAGGCGCTTTAAACATATGCCTGGGAAGAGAAAGCAGCAGTTTCCCGTCGTTATCGAAATGGGCCCAGCCGAGGCCCTCACACGCGGGAAGGGCATGCAGGTGCCATTATTTTGAAATATCTTGTTAGCATTTTTATTTCTTTTTTCATAAATCGCTTTCCTCTCGCCTCTTCCTACACCGTCCTTTCAGGCTGTCAGAAGTAGCCCTGGGTTGGGTTTGGTTTCGAATTTAGTTTTTACTCACATGATTGCAAATGCTCTTTGCAAAAGTGACATTGAAAGCCTGGGCAGGAGTCTGGCAATTGGGCAGAGGGCAAGGGGGTTCTTGGGTTGCCTACATCAGCAGCAAACTGCGGATGCTTCTGGAAAGCGTATCAATGAGACAAAGCTACTGTTGACCACAGTGGTGCCAGGGGCCTGAGACGCCTAGAAAGTAACAAAGCCTTTTGTGTACACAACAGGTCCTGCCTTGGCTTCCAAATCCCTCCCACATAGGCTGGCTCAACTCTGACCAACTCCTGGTGGGCAGGGGTGCAGAGGGCCCATTTGTCTCCCTCCTCCCCCACCCCCTCCATAGCCCACCCTACCTTACTTACGCATTAAAGGTAAGGAAGGAACTTGCATTAGGTTGAACCAAATGAAATTGCTTATTTTCTAGGTCAAAGCAATGTAATATCGGCAACACCATCTGGTTCAACCTAATAAAAAAAAAAGGATGGTGTGAGCCTCCTGGCATCAGACCCCTGTGCAGTTAGGCTTCAGATTCGGTCAGTAAGGGGCCTCTGTTGGTCTCATGTTGCCCAGCTCCCAGCCTTCCTTCTCAGTCACACTTTGGAAGGCATCATCTGTCCTTCACATACCTTCCTACTATTTCCCTGGGGTCAGGCGAAACCACTTGTGTTCTATTTTAGCATCTCCAGCCTGGTACCTTGTGCTTTCAGCTCCCCTCTCTCCCAGAACAATCTTTTGGCTGGCTTGCATTCTCTCTATCCTTTTAAAGAGACAATTAAACTCTAACTTTTCTCTAATGCCTTTCTTAAAGAAAGAATATTTGAGTTGAGAGTAATAATAGCTGACATTCATTGAGCCCTTACAATGTGACATCGAGCATTGACTGGGGGCATCACATGGATTATTCTGTCTGATCTTCACACAACCCGTAGGAAACAGGTACTCTTCCTCACACTATTTTGGAGACAAGAAGACTGACATGTACACTGAGGTTTGGTAATGTGTCCAAGATCACACGACTAGTCTGTCAAAGGATTTCTCTTTGGCAGTCATGGCCTTGAGCTGACAACTATATCCTTGCAAAGGACAGCCCAGTCCAAGGGTCATGAAAACTATCGCCAGATACTTCAAGGATTGAATGGATGAAAGGGATAAGATGTTTGCACATATTGCAGAGATCCAGGACCACTGTGAGGTGTCAAGTTATCACAATATCCACGTATTTCCAAGTCTTTTAAAATGGGCTGCCTATCTATTGAAAATGAAATGGGTTGCCCAGCAAGGGGGAGTGAGATGCCTATCACTGCAGAGATCCAAGTAAAGACTGTGGATATGGAATTCACAGGCAGGTGACCTCCTCAGCACAACAGCTGGTGGCTAAGAGTATGGGCTCCCCAGTGAACTGGGTGGGTTCAGAATCCCAACTCCACATTGGCAGCCTGCTCCTCACATTTATTTTCTCATCACACACTCCTCACATGCACTCACTTCCCCATACACCTACATCTAGTTTCTTGAATTCATAGATACTACTTGTACTTCTCAAACCTCAATGAAGATATGAATAATTTAAACCTGGGACCGTGTTAAAATGCAGATTCTGATTCAGTGGGCCTGGGGTGTGACCGGAGAATCTGCATTTTAACACATTGCTGGGTGATGCTGAGAGGCTCTGGCACAAGGCCACACTCTGAGTGGCAAGGTCTCGCATCGTATGCCCAACCTCCTCTTCAAAAGGCTGTAATATTAATTAACTATCATCCCTATAAGGTTTTAGGTAAATAATAATGCTTGATTGATTGCTTAGATATACTCTCCAATCCAAGAAGGCCAAGTTTTGATGATAAGAAAAATGATTCTGTAAGTGCCCACTCCCAATAGGGTCCCCACCCCCGTATCACTTTTTGCCTTCATGCCAACTAATGTATTGTTGAAAATTCCATGCGATTTCCTTCCTTGACTCTTTTCTGAAAATTGCTCTGACATCTCTCGTAGTGTTTGCCAGCAGAGATTTTAATTGGGACATGGATAAGGCTTTTGAACAAGTGGTAAACAGTGGGAATTTAGATCAGTTAGGCCAGCAGTTTCGACCATGGTCATCTCTGCAGACATCAATTATTTCAGGGGAAAACACGCATTCAGATCTGTCCAATTGTTCCAATGCATCTTATCAGTCTTTGTTTTCACACACCTCACCTACGTATAAGATCCTTCTTCACCGTATGTATTTAGAGCCAGCGGCCACTGTGCTCTCACTTCCTGAGGGACCTGAAAGCGTTAATGTGCTTCTCATTGTCTACCGCAAGTTGTTGGCATCACAGATGGGTTTTTGCTCAGCGCTGGATCCCAGAGACTTCTGTGTGTGCATCCTGATATTAACACAATGGATTGAAATCATATTTATTGTTTTCTTCCTCAGAGATGGAGGAGTTGAATGCTTTTAAGCAGTTTTTCAAGAAACAAAAGGCTACATTTTTGAAATGCCAGCTATTACCAGTTCACAGTTCAGACTCTAGGAAGACTCGTTAGCACTTGCACGGATCCCTCCCTCCCTGGAAACAGTGCAGGATTACACTGAGATCTGACCGTTGAAACAGACTCAAAGTCAATGTGCATAATTACTTCCCACAACACACAACAGTGGTTAATGTGCCCTGAAATATTCCTAGCTCCCCCTGGCCTGGGGCTTGATGGTGGATATTCAGATTTTCTTGATAAATGTCTTGGATGTTTTGCTCACACCATTTCCCAAAATGCTTCTGGATTATAAGGCATGTGCTTTCCCTTGCTATCTAGCTGTTGACTGGATGGAGGAAAGAAAGCCTTAGAAAGCTGTCACATACAGCTGTGGTGGGGAATAAATACGGTCCTAGAATGTTAGAGCTAAAAAGGGTGATGGAAATCATCTCCCTTTAGTTCAACCCGCTCATTTTATAAATGAGGAAATGGAGGCCCAGAGAGGTAGAGTGACTTGCCCAGGGTCACACAGCTAATTAGTGGCTGAGTCAAGATGAAAACCCAATTGTCCTGAATCAGGAGCTCATGCTGTTTTTGTATCAAAGTGGACAGTTTCTACTGTTGCCTTGAGAAGGGCTGATTTCTTGTCTGGAGTTGCTGGAAAGCCTGGTTCTCCTTGCATTACCCCGGGCCACACACAGAGGATTCTCAAATCCTCAGCCCCAGGGCGGGTATTTTCCACATCTGCCCCTCTTTGGCAGTGTTGCCCTCTTTTGTCCTAAGCTTAGGGCTCCCCCCTTTCCACTGAGGCCTTCAGAGCGGCCATTGCCCTCAGCTGCTCTCCTTACTCTGAGCTTTATGTCCTACGGTTAGGTTGGCTTTTGTTCCTTCTATGTCAGGACTTCTCCCTTCTCTGTCTCATTCCTTTAGGTCGTGCTCTCTATGGTGACACCGGAGACAGTGAATGATGTGTTGTCACCCACCCGAATAATGTACTTGCCCTTGAGTGGCACCTCTGGCAATAATCCAGGAGTGACCTTGGATCAGGGCTCGGTGCACCGGGGGGCAGAGGTGGGCAGGAGTGAGGATGGAGGGTGATGCGATGTTCATAAAACATCCTGACATGTCCCTCTGTGTGCAGGCCAATCCTGCCCGACCACATCACTACAGTGTTCATCCAAGGAGTGTTAGCCTCCTCGATGCACCAGGCACCGGGAGGACCCCTGTAGAAAAGACGTGGTTCTTGCCATTCAGAGCGCACAGAAGGGAAAAAAGAACGCACAGAAGAACAGGGCAACATGAAAAGATACCAAATAACTGTCCGGCAGAGAGTTGTGTGACCACAGGGGAGAGAGTCGGAGCAAACTTTGCAAGAAGGTGGTGGTTGGGTGACAGTGAGGGTCTTGTTGGTCTATCTGTTGGGCTGGGAATGCTGAGGAAGTTTCAGATACCAAGGGAAGGGGTAGGGTGTTGCAGGGATGAAGCAGCTTGGACAGCCAAGAGGCAGGGAGGCACATGACTGCTTGGTGGGGACAGGATGATATCCAGGGTTCTTGGCTCAGAGTGACTCTTGTCAGTGTATTGACACAATGTGTTGGCAAACCAGGCCTTAATGTGCAGCGGCCTAAAGGCAAGCCCACATCTCCTGGTCCTGGAGACATAGCCTCTTCAAACCTTAGCTCCCTGCAGGCCTGCACTTGAACTTTGCTCAGACCTCATGCTTTCCGCTGTCCTCACAGAGGGCCCCTCTCTTGCATCTGCCCAAATGCTCCTGTCCTTCTTCTGCATCTCTAGCCTGGACTCTTCCTTTAAGTGCCCACTTTCCTCCCTCTTCCTCCGTGAAACCTTCTCTAAACCTTTTATAATGAGTGGGAGACTCAGACCATCAACACAGGTCTGCCCAAAAAACACCCCACAAAGTCATGATTTTCTTTACATCAAATACAACCTGACTCTAAGCCCTAGTCTGCCCAGAATGATGATAAATTCAGTCTCCGTGGTTGTTAGGGCTTCCTCCTCCTTCTGGAGAGTTACAGTCCAACATGCTTATTTCAGAACTCCTCTCTCCACGTCCATGTCCTCCGAGAAGTGGGTGACTGCCACTATTAGGCTTTGCAGAGCGTGCAGGACCTCGGCTCAGGGTCCCAGTGCCCAGGGTCTAGCCTTCCTTGGGAGACGGCACAGCTGGTCCTCTGAGCCTGGAAATGGGGTCTCTGCCTTCCCAGGACCTGCTAGCATCTTCCTTGTCTCGGCCTTGCTGTCTTTCTTCCCTCTAGCTCCCCCCAAACTACCCACCCCTTGGGACCCAAGGGCTCTGGTATAACCTCGTCGGTGAACTTAGGCTTTCAATGATGACAACTTGCTACACAAAACTTCTGGCTTTGCTCTTAGGAGAGGTAGGATTTCTGCAAGAGGGAGAACACACAGGGAATGAAACACGAGCTCAAACTAGTGTGTCAATACGGTATCAGAGTCACAATCTATTCATCCTGTGAATCCTAGATTCGGATGGGTGTACCTGACTAGACTAACTCTCCCTGCCCTAGTTTCATTATCTATAAAATAGCAACAATATTAATAATGACTTCCTAGGGTATTACAAGAATTAAACGGCATAATACCTGCACGTTACATAGATCAGTACCTGGATCATAGTTAAGCTCTTAAAAACTGTGAGCTGCTTCATTAGTTATTATCCGTTTGAGCATTAACATGCCGCAGAGGACTGTTAATGATTTTATTATGAATGGCAGCCAGTGTGCACATGTGATATAACCCCCTCGCCCATTGCAATGCTCAATGCATTCCTGGTGATTCTGACTTGACAGAAGGAGCAAGCTTTGTCCCGCGGGTCCCAGAGGAGAGTGCGCCCTGAATAACTATTCCAACTATTGCTCACCATATGTCCACAACCAAAGAAAAAATAATAATTTCGGAGGGCAGGAAATGAGCCCACATGTGCACGTCTGCAGAGAGTCGCCTGCTGAAATCGACATGTAAGACATATTTACCGCCGAGGCAAATGCCTTCATGTGTTTGTAAGTGGCTAATTCTGAACACCCAAAAGGGAAGAAGAGAGAAGCCGAATTCCAATGGCATCATGTGTTTGTTATTTGGGGGCAAGGTCCTGGGGAAGGAGAGCTTCCCTTCTGCCTGGAGCACCCTAAGGGGGAGAAATGAAGTATTTAAAGGTATTTTAATGATCATGAAAGGCACTGGCTTAATAGGGCAGGAAACTACGTTTCTCTTTAGTCCCTGAAGGAAAATAACAGGGCTGGAGCTTGTCCTTCCCTGTGGAGTCATAAACTGGACTGCAAAGAGGCAGCCCCTGGAGACAGCCTCTTGGGGTTTCTGCGGCCCCTTAACTGTGGGTCTGTCTGCTTAGGTTTCCGACGTGTTGATTACTTACTGGTCACAGCACTGAACTTAGGTAGCAGCAACCTGCGTGGGGTTCTGGGAGAAGCCATTGCCTATGGCATGCAGGGTTAGGGACCTCCCAAACAAGCTGGCCTACGTTTTCTGCTGGCTTGCCAGGCCTCCTTCGTTGGGTCCCCCATGTACCGAGACATCTTTGTCTTCTATTCTTTTCCTGCTCAAACATGGCAGTGCCTCAGGCCAGTCCCTGCTTTCACCATCAGCATCACATGACTCCTCATTATTCGCAATAGCTTTATTCTATAAAGTCACCTGAAATATTGAATTAGTGGAGACTGAGCCATTGCTCCTAGGGGAACTACCGGATTAGGTTCCTGCAAGCCTCTGGTCCTAATATTTTCATTAACTAATATATATGTAATCTGGTTATGTCTGTTTTTGTTTAAAGACGCCAGCCTACTAAGCACTCGGTGCAGGGGGGGGGGGGGGGGGGGGGGAGGGGCGGGGGGGTTTCAACAATCCCTGGCTCAATGGAAGAGAGCCTTGGGCAGGCAGGCCCTACTGCAGACAAATGCTCCCATGAGAGGCCATGGCTGTTAAACACAGTCACATGTATAGGCTTCTGGTCTTCTGCTAAATGTCCTCCTGATTATATTTCAAATCCTGGTTTCTCTATACATGTGACTGCATTTTAACAGCCATGGCCTCTCATGGCAGCATTGATCTCCAGTAGGGCCTGCCGCCCAAGGCTCTCTCCCATTGAGCCAGGGATCATTGATTAACCCCCGAGTGCTTAGTGCATCTTCTCTGCTCCAGCTGTGGCCCTGAACTCGCAGCCCAGAAGCTCTCGTCCCTGGAACTCTGGGTGGTACAGGTTTTGCCTCCACTGAATCCATTCCCTCAGACCCCAGTTTGATCATCTGACCCTCAAATCTGTCCTCGGCTTTGCTTGAGGTCTCTGTTGCCACCCACTCTCACTTGTGTCCCAAAGCCTCCTGAGCAAACCCTGTCCATCGATGACCCCGGGCTCTTCCTTTGGACGTCTCCCCCTCTGGGATGGAATTATTTTTAAAAAGTGCTAAGCGTGTATTTTTCATCTCCCGAGTTCCTTTCATCTCCAGAATCACTTGACTCTTCATAAAACACGAGTTGGAACTGATGGGGCCCTCCAGCCGGCATGTTAAGGACACGTGTTGCAGACCTCATGTGGAGGTCATCAGCAGGCTAGGAGCCTGGCTAGCATCAGCCTGCATGCCTGACAGCTCCACCAGCGGCTGTTCCACAGAAGGCATTAGGAGAGAGGAAGAGAGTCCAAGCAGTAAACTTCCCAATGAGATGACATCACTGGGGAGGCTACACTGGGCGCATGGACGACAGGGCATCTCGGAGAAACCAGGACTGGAGATATAATCAGCAGGACCTTCAGCAGAAGACCAGGAGGCTATACATGTGACTGCGTTCAACAGCCATCGCCTCTCAGGGCAGCATTTGTCTCCAGGTTCTTCAGAATTATCACACCAGAGTCCCGATGGCTTCTCCGACAGGCACCTCTGCATTTCCCAAGTGAGTGCTTGCACTCTGGTATCTTGAGTTTGATTTCATTTGTGTTTTAGTTGCTTTCTCTCCAGCTGGCTTTTCCTCTATTTCCATTCATCGCAGCTCCATCTTACTTTTGAGTTCCTTCCCTTCCATTCCACTATATCCTTCTGCTCCGTGCTGCCATGCACATGGGGATACGTATTTGGGATTAGAACCGAAAGCCTGTTATTCTTCAAATGTGTGAGGAATCCATTGCCTACAAATGGCCTTCAGTAGTGCTTTCTTTGGAGCCACATTTGTGAAAGCACATGGACTGTTCTTAAGTTTGAGAAAAAATACGAACTGGGAAAGTTTTGTTGTAACTCCAGAAGACACACTCCGTGCAAGAATGACACCCTGTTTACGGGGCAGTCTGGAGGACAGTCTCATGATTATCCCTGGAGGAGGATTTTGGAGGGCAGAATTTCCAACCTTCGTTGAACAGAGAGATACATGGAAGTGCAAGACTATCAAGTGCCTTCTCAGATCCACATAGCAGAACAATGGCTGGGATCCAGGGCTCTTGCCTCCAAGCCAGGCCTGACCAATCACAGCTGAGCCTGCATACATTGTTGTCCCACCACGACCAACTTCTTGCCTGGAAGGAGCTGCCTTTGCACTTGGCCAACCCAGACAACCAACCTGTTCTGTCCAGAGACCCTGACATATCTATCTTTGGGTATCTCATAGGCCCCATCATCCCATTTCGAGGAACATCCCCCTTCCCAGGGCCAGGGTATCCAGACAGATGCAGAAATCAAATTAGAGTTCAGTAAACGGAGCCTTAGCATGTGCATTGCCTTCTGGAAAATCGGCCTGTGCAGGGGCTAATGCGATTGGATTAGAGAGTGTGCATCTTCTTAAGGTGTATTATGGTAAATACAGTTCATGCTGCAGGAAACCTTTTATCTGGAAAAGTGCTTGCCTCATCCCATTTCCCGCAGCCTCTGTTTTCTTAATTTTGCACTGAAGGATCAATGTGCCCAGGGTACAACCATCTCCCCTCATCTCTCTCATTGGCTCATCTTCTCAAAGGCAATGAGGGCTCCCTCCTTCCCCGCAGGGGTGGTGGGAAGGGAGGGAGTACATATACTGATTTAGCCTGTAAGTTGTTTTGAGGACCTCAGCAATGATGGGTTCCTCTGCTCTGCCTTTAAAGCACGCACAGTGCACCTTGAAAATGACCGCTGAGCTCATCGTCAGCTCTATAGCGCAGGTTCTGGGGCCTCTGCTTCCAGGCAGCCTCCTGGTGGCGCTGATCAGAGAGGCAGCTGAAATCAAATCCCTCTCTTCTGGAAAGGTACTTGGTTGGTGGCGTTGGAGCTGTGCGGGAGAGTTTCATTTATGGTATAAATGAGAAGCAGGCATTGCTAGTGACAGTTATAGCAAATCAGGGTACGGTGGATGGTTCCAACCTTTATTCACATTATGTGTCATAATAAACGTCTCTTTAGGAAAGACAGCATGTGCAGAGTCAGACGGAGTCGTCCGGGCTGCGGCTCCGCAAAGCAGGAGGAGGAATCAGCATTGTAAAGGCAGAGGGTGGCCAGAGCATGAGATCCCACCTCCAGCTGGAGCCCTGGGATCTCCTCCCTCTGTCCTCCAGGAAACAGGGCGCATGGCCTAAGGTTGGTCCATTGTTTGTTAATGTCACAGCTAAGGAAGATCCAGTGGCTTGGCTTATTGATTGCAACTTTGGGGCAGAGCTGTGAGAGGAAGATATTTACCAGTCTTGATCTGGCTTTTTGCATCTCCAGGGTGGGAATCTCAAGGCTTGCAGAGTCTATAGGCTACAGTCTCCTAGTGGCCAGCAGGAAAGCTGGTCACTTGCCATATTTTAGCTTCGAGGAAGCCAAACACATGAGGTTCCATGACATACCTCAAGTTTCAGCTAAGTGACCAGCAAGGCCTGGCTTCTGAATCTTGGTCCTCTAAGAAGAAAAAGCTTGGCTTCCCAGGAGTAGAGGATGCACTCTATTTCAACATATACCTGATTGTCATCCCCAAAGATTCTATCTCTGATTCCATTTATTCATTCATACGCCAGCAGAACTTAGGGCCAAATATACCTGTATTCGTCCCTCTGGGTTTCCTTAACTCAGACGAATTTGGTGATTGGAAAGGTCTGTCACTATCACAGACACAAATGGTCTAACATGTCATAGTCATAACGATCTGTATATTATATTTAAACTACATTTCTTCCTAGAACTTGACATTTCTTTGAGGGTTACTTGGCAGAGCTAAAGAAATAATCTTCGGGATTCTGAGAGGGGCTCAGTCATGTCCCCAGGACAGATGGAGACAGAAGAACTGTTTATTCTGAACCAGAGAAAGCACACCCTTAGAAATGGAACTCATTTTACTTTCTCCAGGAGTTAAATAGCAGTAACTATGCGGTTGGCAATTACAAATGATATCAACAGGCCCAGAGGCATTGATAACTGGTTAGCTAGGTTCTGTGCCTGCTCTGGAAGCCAGCATCCTGCCTTTAGCATTCCACCAGTTCAAGGAGGAATTCGAAAGTCCCAGGGAACAATTTCCATTGGGCTTGAATTCTAAGTTAAAGTTGAACACACAGGACTACCCCATTGTGTCCATTTCAGCCGTAGTGAAATGACCAGTGAACATGGGGGTGGAGTGTTCTGAAAGGGCAAGGCCAACACTAGGAGTGGGCACACTCTTCAGTAAAGGCTTCAGAGAGAGTGGTTCATGTGGTCTCTGTGGCAGCTACTCAACTTTGTTGTTGTGGGGAATAAACAGTGGGCTGGATTTGGCCTAGGGGCCATAGTTTTCTGATTCCTGATTTCCTTTCAAAAGCAGTACCCCCTCCACCACTGCATGAGGATTCTGGTGTTTTTCCAGGTGAGTTTAAAGGGATGGGGAAGAAAACGTGGGACTGTTACAGTTCTAAAGAATAGCACTTTTGCTTTGTACAGTTACTTTTTCCTCTCACTATATTCGTTGTACATGTACTTACTAGTACGCAAGCAGCCACAGATATCAACCCCTGATAAAACCCATGAGTGCAAACACAATCCATACACAGATATATCCAGACTTGCGCAATACCAGATGCGTGTTCTCAAACACATCTGGGTGCACATGAGCATGTGCACATAAAAGCACTCAGTAATCCATCTGACTTGATTCCCACACTGGCTATTTCACCCAACTCTTAAAAACCATAACTGCTTAGAAAGTCCTCAGGTACCCAAACTCTTCACCTGGTTCCCTTTGTCACCTATTTCTTGCTACAAAGAAACCTGAATGGTGACCCCAGAAATAACATTCTGTATCAAAGGGCAAACCTTCTTCTCATTCCCACACCGTTCCTTTCCATCTCTCTCTCTTGCCTGCAGGCTGCCTTGAATAAAGGCCAGGAAGCAGCAGCTTTCCCACTTCACCCTCTGTGCACAGGGCTGAGGTCCGGGCGTCGAGAGCTGCAGAGGAAATTGGTTTTCAGGTTCTAGTACAAGGCTTTCTACTCCTGTGGGCCATCTACATTGTTTCCTTTTTCGGAGTGAAGGACTAGGACAAGCTGCAGAGTCAAGATGCTCATTCTGTTTCCAGACACATTTCAAAGTTTACTTAGGGCAAGAAGCAGAGTTGCCCTGGGAGCCTGCCTGCTTTCTCTTCTGGGCTCTGCAGGTGGGGAGGAAGCACAGTGGGCAAGGTTGAGTGGTTTTTATTCCAGGATTCAGTCTCCTGGCCAATGCAGGAATGCAGAATTTAAAAGTCTGCAAGGACGTGGTTGGGCATGGCGATGTCCATGAAGAATGGAGTGTCCTGGAATTGAGGGCAGCCGGGTGGGAGGATAATAGTTCCCTAGCAGAGCTCTGTGTTGGGTGGGAAAGGAGGAGCCATCCTAGCACACTTGGGCACATCAGCAGAGTCACCTGTGACTCCCAGGTTACTTTGGGGATGCTGGCAGAGGAGTGGCATGAACCAGCAAGGTCCTGCTGGAGATGTCAGTGGCAAAGTTTTGTGAGTTCAGAGTGGAGAGGTTTGGGATTCATCAGCAGGTGGTGAGGGCCCCTGTCCATCCAGGGTGAGAGATGGGGCTCAGTGAAATTGAGAGTAATTCTCTACTTATGAATCTCATCCTTGTAAAAAAATCTGCAACCTTCAACATCCACTTCTTCCTCAACATGCAACTAATTCTTAATACCTGCTATTGAAGAAAACTCCCAAAGTTAGTTACATAGCTATACATTTAATGCATTGCCTTAGGCCACAGTTTGCTAAACTTGGTTAGGCTTTAGAAAGTCAATGTCCTGACACTGTATACCAAAGTATAAGGGAATTTTTCTATGTGCATATATGAGTTTGTGTGAGTGGGTGTGGGTGGCTTCATAGCTTTGACTCAGTTCTCTAGGAGATTTGTGATGTCTACATCACAAATTAAGAATTAGTTTCTGAAGCCAAAGGAGTCTTGCCCTAGTGGTTGAATTTCAGGTGCCATGGCAGATGGGTGCAGAAGGTGCTCCTGATCCAGGAGCTATGAGCTGGGTGCTCCTCACCGCCCTGCATAGACAGTCTCTGGTGTACAGGAAAGGTAGGATAGGTGATAGATTGCCCAAGTCAGCAGGGGATGTGCCAGTTTGTAGCAAAGAAAGGGCTGAACTAGATCCTCGGTCTGTGATGGCAAAGCTAAAACCAAATGCATGTTCCAGCCATTTATGGACTCTCTTTACCACTTTGTAAGATAAGAAACACCAATGGCAGCTTGAGCTCTAAGCACCCTGCATGTGTTAACTCATGTAATCCTCACAACCGAATTATGAAGTCCCAAGTCAATTTCACTTTGCAGCTGAAGGAACCAAGGCACAGGGAGCAAGGTAACTTGCTCAGGTTCATTCAACCAGGGGAAAAGTTCCCTCTCTCGTGGCTGGAAGGGCCATTGGCACACAAAGGGCCTTTTGCCCAGGTCCTGGGCAGCGCCTCTCTCTGTGGTGCCAGGCTGGGCAGGCACCCCGGCACGCACGGCAGCCCATTCTCACACGTGAATGTGCCTTTCAAGAGCACACAGCTCCTCTTTCTCTGACCTTCCCACCCGTGGCTGCTTCCCCGGTGGCTTGGCCCGCCAGGTCCCTGGTCCGAATAATCTAGCAGGAGCACACTCCGTGCTGCCTGCCAGCATCCCCGCCTGGACCTGCTGACTCCCGGTTTGCAGTTTCATACAAAAGCTGGAACCTGCTCAGGCTTAGCCAGAGGGAAGGCGGTGATTTCTCCCCTTCATATGATTGACTGTAGCCTGAGAGGACATCTTTCTGATACCGTCTCCATTTGTATTCGATTTTTTCCCTCTTTCAGAATCCGTAGATGTCCAAAGTGGACGTTTGGGAGAATGTGCCTTAGGGGAAGTATGGCTGTGCTGGGGAGGTGTGTGAGATTGGCACGTTCCTTTACCTCTCTGAGCCTCGATTTCCATTTCTCTAAGTGGAAAAGTAAGAATAATAATCGTTACTCTCTTGGTTGTTGGAAAGGTTAAAGGAGATCGTGCAGGTGAAACATGATTGGCGTAGACGTGGCCAGAACAGTTCATGAGATGTTTTCGTCACTTAGTCCAAGGTTGTGGTTTGTTACTGAGGAACAGAGAATGAGAGGTCACTCTGGGCTGGAGCGCCAAGGGTGGGGATTTGTAGGTTTTGATGTTGGCAGAGGTGAGGAAGGGATTCCAGAGTAGGGAAAAGCCCGAGGCAAAGGCACAGAGGTGTGGGGGAAAGCGTGAAGGGGAGGGACGTTCCTGTAGCGACCGGGCTCAGAGGGCAGCAGACCAGGTGGTTGCAAGGAGCCTGGGTCACTGAATGGTTGTGTGGATCAGAGCCCCCCTCTCCCCTTGCTGCCTATTAGACTTTATGTGAATAAGAAATAAACATGTGCTCTGTCAAGTTACTAAGAGATTGGGATTGTTTGTTACAACAGTTAGCCTACCTGACGAATATAGGCTGGAATAGAGACGGACCACAAAAAGAATCAGGTTCACTGACTTAGGGAAGAAATAAGACACTCTGGCTTGTTTGGTAGAGGTTGAAGTGAAAATAAGTGAAAGGTGTTCCTTTGGGCAGATTCACATGACTTGATGACTAAGCTGTGTGTGTGTGTGTGTGTGTGTGTGTGTGTGTGTGTGTAAGAAGGAAAAAGAAGAGAAATCCGTTTTAAAATGCCTGTGATTTTCAAGTCCAGTTATTAAGAAAATTATAGCATGGACATGAATTAAGATATCAGAGGATGAAACGGGTCTGGGAAAAATGAAGGTGAACTTTACTCTATTTGTGGTGAATTTGCGGTGACAGTGCAAAAGGAAGTATCTAGGCAAGAATTTCTCAACCTTGTCACTATTAATATTTTGGGCCCAATGATTATTTGTTTTCGGGGTTGTCCTGTGTATTGCAGGGTGTTTAACAGCAGCCTTGACCTCTGTCTGCCAGGGACTCCCCTCCATCTCCTGCCAGTTATGCCACCTCACAATGTCATCATGTCCTAATGTCTGCAGACATTGCCAGATATCCAGGGAAGCAGGTTAAAAAACTCTGTTCTTGTTGAGAACCGCCGGTCTCAAGGGACCTGGAGATGTGGGTGAGTCTGAAAGAACCATATGCCATCAGGGCAATAGTAGTTCCGCAAGGCTCAGGTACTGGCTGATTGCCAGAGCTAGCTGCTCAGTCCAGGTCCCATCGGACGGTGTCTGCAGGATGTCAGGCCGCATTTTGGCGAACACCCCTGTGCTCTGCATTCGGAGCATCAGAGAAGGATGAAGTGGGAGGACACCTGGGCCCAGGCAATGGAGAGCCCTGGTGAGGACCAAACCTGCCTTTCCTCCCAACATCCCCAGGTTGGGGCAGCGTGGCCTCTCTCAAGCCCAGGAGAGAAGCAGGACCTCTGAGGCATGTGTGTTGCTTCAACATATCATCAGCTGAGCCTGGAACAAAGCTTTCCAAATGGCATGAGCAAATCTCCCAGACCGCAACTGGCCGCATGGTTTGGGAGGATTCCCTTTTCATTTCCTATGTTTTATGGATCTTTTTTTTTTCCTGACGCTTTTCAAAGAGCATTTTTACAAGCTAGTATTCTATATTGCTCTGCCTGTACTCCGAGAAAAGATAAATATTTTCAATGTGTTTCCCGAGGCATATGCTCCCATTGAGAAAATGTATCCCTTATGGACATAGCTATTTTGACCTCATTAGCTGGGTAGATCAGAGGAACTTGGACAAAAAGACCCCCTGCATGCCCAGAAAGTCTCCATTCGTTTCCAGGGGAGCTGGAGAGTTGGTACCACTGGGGACGCCCTTTTGTGTTTCCTGGAGGGCTGCAGCAGGGAGCTTAGGGGAGCCTAGGGAACAGCTTCATCAATGCAGAGGCCTAGGAGAGTGACCTTGCTCCTGGTTCCAAGCTAAGGGTCCTCCTTGGCAGGATTTGTGAGGAGAGACTGGAGAATAGGCTCAGAATTCTACAGAGGCTCCAGGACCCACCAGGGAAGCTCACACAGATGGCAAAGCCTCCAGCAGGGAACTGTGGTTGCTTCCTCCCAAACGGCATATGGAAGAAGGTTTCACTCAATGGAGGGTGACCAACTCCCTGACAGAGACTTTCCCAGTTTCAGCAGTGAAAGTGCTACATTCCAGGAAACTCCTCTGCCCTGGCTCACCCAAGAGGGTTGGTCACCCAACGAGATGAATGGGCCCAGGCGGCAGCTGTTTGTGCCCTGAGGCAAGTGGGCAAAGCCCGCTGCTCCCTTCAGACATTCAGCCTTTGGGTCTTTCGGCCACCCTGAATTATATTTTGGATCTGGAGTCCCAGTTTGAGACTTGCTAGCTGGGTGACTTCAGATGCATCACATAAACTTTCTTCGTCTACGTTTTCTCATCTATGACTTTATGTCGTTATACCTACCTCAATGGTTGTTGTGTGGATCAAATTAGATTATTGTATATAAAATACTTGTCATATAAAGTGTAGATAATCAGAGAGAGTTACTATTTCTATCATTTATATCTGGTTCCCAGGACCCTTTATTAATAGGCAATAAGTCTAGAGAAGGGTGATCTTGAAAACCAACATTGGCTAATGAGCCAGGTCAGTGTCATTCCTCATCGTATTTGAATTACCACCAGCCTTAATGCAGTTGATAGCACAGTCCTGGAAGCATTGTGGACCACTTTCTCTACTGGAAGTAGAAGTCTGCTTGATTTCTTCTTTTTTTCAGCCTCCTTTAATAGATCAACCTGTACATGCTGGGGGCCCCCACCGTTTAGTCCTTGGAATTTCCTATTTCTGTCTATTCTCATTTTTAGATGATCTTAGTGGCTTTAAAGACCATCCTGACACTTAAATTTTTGAATTCACATCTTAATCCCCGACCTCCTACCCTTTGAGTATTTGCATGCATGAGTTCCCTTTGTTTCACATCTTTGCCAAATCTTATATTGTCAGACTTGTGTGTTTCTCGCCTCCGATGAAAGTGAAATGGTACTGCATTATTTACTCCTTGTCCATCATTCTATCACCTAACCCCATTTCCGGTCCTCGAAGGCATTCTCGTTCTCAAGCCTCCTTGCCATGAGACCATATTATGGATTGATGTGTCTGAGTCTCTAGGATCCTTGAGGGCAACTTTGTAGTTTTTCCTTGAAACACAAAGGACTGAGGCAAGAAGAAGCCAGCTTCCTCTTGTCTAGAAGCCAGGACTGGAACCATTATGTTTCCTCCAATTCTGCCCAGGGACATTACCTATCTTGATTTATTTATCTTTTACTGTTGTTTCCTTTATCTTTTAAAAATTAAGGTGTGATGGCCAAATCAAGTATCTGACTTTTACACTCATACACAAGGATTCAGTCTAAATCATGTAACATTGCTAAAAGTTTTATCATCATCACTATTTTGCAGTTCTTGTGGAGATGCCTTTCTGAGTATCTTAACTTATTTATGGACCAAGGTGGGAATAAAAAGAATAAATAAATATCTGTTTATACTTGTGACCTATTTTTTGAATAATATTAGAAATTGTAAATATTGTTTCCTTGGGGGTGAATATAATGTTTGGAAATCACTGAGTGGTGACACATTAGTTTAAGTGGCTGTGTGACCTTGGACAAGGTAACCTCCCTGAGCTATTTGTTTTTACTGTTGTGCTAAATAAAGGGGTCATGTTTTCCAATTATCAAGGGTCTTTCTAACTCTTCTATTCTATGGTCTAGAGGGCCATTTAGTTATCTGACAGCTCAGAGATTAATGCTGACCCCATGTTGTCATTTGGGTATATATATTTTTTGGGATGTACATGTGTATGAGGGGTGTGTGCTGTATATGGGTATATATGTGTGCATGGGGCCTGGGGATTACAGGGTTGCACAAAGACTGATTGGGACATTGAGGTACCATCTAGTTCAGTCCCTGTCTTTAGACCAAACCATACCCAAAAGTTATTTAAAGTGACCAATCTACATTGAAAGTCACAAGTCTTGGAGTTTTTTGTTTTTATTCATTTCTTTAAGAAATTCATTCTCAAGATTAAACTGAATCTCTCATGCAGTCATCCCATCATGTTCTCCCTTGTTTGTTTTTTGTTTGTTTGTTTGTTGTTGTTGTTTTTTTTTGGAGATGGGTGGACTTGAGATGAAATATGGAACTTAAAAATGTGAATTTGCATCCGTGATCTACCTCTTTAAGAAGAGACCAACATGAAAGAATGATAGGTGTCTGGTAAATATGAGAAGAGCAAAAACTTCCCCTTGCAAAAAAATGAATCTATTTTTGCCTGTCTGTCTATCCATCCACCCGTCCATCCATTGACCTATATATCTATCCACCCACCCATTTGTCTATCACCTGTCCATCTATGCTTCTGTCTTAGCCTCAAGAACAAATAGGTAACATTTTCTTTGGCTTGCCTGTCCCATTGTTTTGTTAGTGGTTTTTGTCTTCAGAGGGAAAGTGATGTCAGAAGCAGTCATCCGTGCTAATACTAGACACACCACCAAACAAAAACTCACACAGAAGTGTGAATTTGAGGGCCATTTAACACTGTAAATTTCCCCCTTGTATAACAATTATGGAAACATGCATGCTAATTGACAATGCAGTGTGGCACCGTGTGAATGTGAGCAGTGTTCACTCGTCCTCATAATTCCTCTTGTTATGGCTGGTGGTGAGCCGGTCCAGAGGATGTCTGACGTACCAAGCCTCTTACACAGGAAGCTGTCTGCAGCTGAAAATTGTCCAGTATTCCCCACACGTCTGCTCATACTGTTTGGTCCAATATCTGACTCATTGTGCCTACAACTTAAGTTTCAGTCTCCAATACACGTAGCCTTATTTCTTGGTTTGGGGGCAGGTTATTACTTTATTTTACTTTCCCCATTTAGTTTAGGGATAACATACTCAAGAGAGGAGCCTTGAGAGGCCTTAAACTACCTGGCTCCCTACAAATGGTGGTAGTGGACTATATTTCAGTACAAAAATCACTTACTGGGACATGGGAGGGGTATCCACAAAGACAGAATTTTTTAAAAATCCAAATCAATCCTGTTTAAAATCACCAGGATGTTAATCTTCCTAAAGAACTATGCTATCTCTTTGATGAGTCCAAACAGAGTTATGGCTAAAGGCTGGCTGACCTCCAGGGTTTTAATCTGACTTTGCCCTAATGGTTACTGGTGTGACCTTGAGAAAGGTACTCAGTCACCTTGAATATCACTTATTTCATCTGTATAATGGGCATATGATTAGAGTTGTTTTGAGGATTCAATGAAGATAGTCTCTGCAGAGCACTTTACAAAGTATCTGGGGTATGTTGAGCCCCCATAAGAAACATTAAGTTGTCTCAGCAGGAATCTGGAAAGGGAAAGGAGGACTGGGGTCAGCCAGGTAGTCCTGAAATTCTAATTCAAAGTAGATAGCATGTTATCTCACTTGACCCTTGTTCACATCAACCCTATGCAGATGGACCCCAAGTTCCAGACACAGAAGCCTCCTTCCCCCTGTCTCTCATTGCTGGGATAGTCCCTGCTGAGCCCCTTACAACCAAAAGCACCCACTCTGCCAGCTTCATGCAATTGTTCTGAGGATGAATGAGTAAAAACATAATGTGTTTGAAAGTTTTAAGTATTATATAGCCCTAGCCTGTTTGGCTCAGTGGTTAGAATGTCAGCCCACGGACTGAAGGGTTCCGGGTTTGATTGTAGTCAAGGGCACATGCCTAGGTTGCAGGCTCAATCCCTGGCAACCAATCGATGTGTTTCTCTCACATCAATGTTTCTCTCTCTGTGTCTCTCTCCATCCCTCTGCTCTCTCTAAAAGTCAATGGAAAAACAACCTTCGGTGAAGATTTAAAAAAAAGGAAATAAATAAGTGTTACATACACATCATTCATATTTTAGGCATTGGGTATTGTGTTTTATTTCCCTGAAAGTCTTCAGGGTGAAAAATGTAGGTATGAAGATAATGTGTGGACCCCAGGTGTGCACAGGGCTTTGAATTTGATCTCATGCCCATGGTGACAAGAAGAGAAGCAGCCAACATGCAGGTTGGCCTTGGCGTCCAAACTCTCTGGGTAGGTTCTCCAAACCTGCCCCAGGATTACTCCCAAGACAATGGCCTTATGAAGTCAATAGCACTTTTTAAGAAAAAGACTGATGTCACAGAGAAGAGAACAGTAAAGGAGGGTTGGGAAGGTGAAGGAGAAGAAGGGGAAAATAAATACTGTAATTGCTAGTAGTGTTTCAAATTGATTTTAGTTACTATTAAAATTACAACTGGATGTGAATTGCCAATTTCTTCCCCTTAAAGTGTCCTGGTACACAGGATAAATACTTAATTTAGTTGATTTAGAAATTCTCTATGACACATCACTAGCAGGCAGATTCTCACTGCCATGTGCTCACAGATATACTTATGAATGCGGAGGTATCCCTCTTGAATTTGTGTTTTTTCCCTATTTTATTTTGTGCTTTTGTTTATTTTGTTTGTATAGTCTCTCTAATCCAGCCACAGCCAGATCTTTTTAACACCACTCCTGTTTCCCTTCCACCCCATCCCCAATTCTCTTTTTTGCGTAAGGAGTTCTCAGGGGAAATGGAAGTTGGGGTTTGGCAGAAAAAGAACCGATTAGATGATAACATTTTATGGATTGTGAAGGCTCTAATGACATTAGCCACCTAATGGCAAGGTAAGACCCTTTGTGATGTCCTATAACAGGTTGCCATGGGCTTGACAAACCTTTGTGAAATAAGCAAGAGAAAGGAGCTGAAAATGCCCACAACACATGCCTCTCCCCACCCCTGAGAGTCCATGGGCACCCATGGCCAGTCCCTTCTTGCTTATTAGCCCCTGGAGGGCATTTTAAATATAAAATATATATAAAGTCTTTCCAAATCAGAAAGGTCTCCAAGTGTCCAATTTAATTGGAATGGAAAATGCTAACTAATTGGCATCAAGATTTGATTTGTGGGAGAAACCTCCTTTTTTGTTGGAAACACAACAGCGTGTCTGGGAACACAAGCCCAGTCCTTCAAAAAATCATCCGTGAGCGCCGCCGAGGAATCAATTAAAGTTGATTTGGCATATCTGCCTTTGACAAATATAAAGAAATCTCTGATTAGGCCGAGAAGAAAAGCAGCTTTCTCTTTCTTGCTCTCTCTTCCTCTCTCTTTCCTCTGCCTCTTCCTCTCTTCTCCTCATTTCCCTTTAAAGGCAGTAGGTGTCAGAAGGGGGTGGGTAGTGATATGCAAAACATGGCCTCCATAACCAAAGTAGCCTGCAAAATTAGGTGTCAGCATGCAAAGCTTATTGATGTATGAATGCGGAAAATGAAAGGCGGCAGTAGACAGCCGGGGCTAAAGGTGAGACAGGCACAGCGAGAGCAGCTGTAGATCCACGTCAAGGTGTTGCTATATGAGCTCGGGTTTTTTCTGGAGGGCCACAGCCTAACAAGGTAAGCCTGGCCATGAAATGATGGAACAATACAGTATAGGCACACACAGTATGAATACCAAATAAATTGACATGGTGTCTCACCCCCCCACACACACACACACACCTCTCCTCCTCCTGCACTGCCACCCCCCTTCAAAATATGCCTGTGTATTCATTAATAAATTCATATTCTGAGTTTTCAATAAAAGAGGAAAATGCAGTGTAAACTGGAGTTACTTAGTGACACCCAGCTCATTGCTTTTTATTGTTGCTTGCAGCTACGGAGCCTTCACAGTGCACTAGTAGAATTTATTACTGTCTGTCTCTCTAGCAAGTTGGCGAAGTGCGCCTTTTGAAGAAAATTGACCCACACTTCATGAATATGATGAAAAATGCCAATAACACTACAAAGACGAAGCTCTTGACATTACTCTGCAAAGAGCTAAAAGACAGTAATGAAAGTATTGCAATTACAAATCATTACCTCCTCTCCAGCCAATCACCACCTTCCCTCCTCTTTTTTTTTTTTGGACCTCTCTCCAGCTCTGCCGGCTGCCCCAGGTGCTGTTTTGCACAGCGGGTTGGGAAATGGAGGGTGGATGAAAGTCCCAACTGACTTCTCAAAGAAGGGAAAAAGGACACCAGGAAAAGGATGGAAGGGTTGACGGGAATGTGCTAAAAGTGCCCCTCCTGTTGCTCCTGAAGAGGAAAGTGTAAAAGAAAAGTTCTTAAAGTCAGTGGTCAGAGGTCATGACTGTATGTGGCCTCTTCCATCTGAAAAGTGGGAAGAACACTTCTTTGCTAGAACTGTTCTGTCTTGGCAGTGTCATTAGTCGTCTGGCTTTAGGGAGAGCACCTGTAATCTTTTTTATTAATAATTAGGACTCCAATTCAGACATTGGAAAATGAAATAAATGATCAAAAACATATATTGCTGTACGTTCAATGGAAGAAACTGGCCTATCTTCATTTCCTAGAGGTGATACTGAAAAAGTGAAAACAAGAGGAGAGAGGGGGAGGGAGAGACTCACTTTAGAGTTTAACCTAGACTTTAATGCGTGAAAAGGATGGAGTCCCTTGTCCTTACTGTTTTGACAGCTTTCTGACATGGGCCTTCTGTTGCATATTCTTATACTGTTGATCTTTAGCGTCTTGGTTTGTTTTATTTGTAATTTATTTGGGGGGGGGGTTGTGGAGGGAGTATGTGGATACATGCATTTTTAAACTCTCATCTGTCTTACCTAGAAAGCAGAATTATCTTCTGCTTATGCTATGTATGACAAAGGCTATTAAAAAATTTGGAACTTTATGAAAGTCAGAAATAGAAGCAGTGGAGAGATTATAAAGAAAAGAAAGTAGCAGCTTAGAGACGGCTTTGGGGAGAGGAGAACAGAATAAACACAGATACTGTGGCTTAGTTATTTGACGTTGAGGTGGTCCAGATACCCTTTCCAAGCTCCTGCTGAAAGGTTCATTTTTCTTTGTGATGCTGCTGGAAAGTCTTCTAAATAGAGAGTCAGTCTAATTCTACAATACCCCATTAGAAATGCAAATTCCTCTGGGAAGGATAGACTATAAGTCATTTATACACTAGTAAGAAATAGCTAGATCAGATTTATTTTCTTTCTAAAATCTAGCTAAACTTTTCTTTAGCTCTAGGATATAGAGTATCTTGCAGCATGAAACACTGAACTAAGGAGAGGGTGGAGACTAAGTCTCGGTGGATCTGAACAATGCAGAACTTAGAATACCCTGAAAGAATTTATTTTGGGGAAGAAGAGCAACAGATGGCAGAGATATATCTAGGCGAGATGGTGGAAGTGGGGCTAAAATAACTTAGCCCATTTCAACTGTTGTTTGAGGTTAGCCCTTTGACCAGAAAATGGGCAGAAACATACTTTCTCGTCCTCTTTCTTCTTTCTCCTATATTAGATGTTTCTTTGCCTTTTTCTAGGACTCATAATTCAGGTTAATTGAAATATTATTGTGAATTAACTTTTGTGGTCTAGTCTGGGGACCAAGCCATAAAACAACAACAACATTATTTATATGTTAAAATGCATTGTAGGACCCAAAAACCCAATTTGTTAATTGAGTGAAATCATGACACTCCCTGCATGGGGTGGGTACCGTGAGCTGTGAGGGGGTGGTTGGTTCTAAGTGCCTAATGAGTAGCCATGCCTGCCAGATGCTCATCAGATTGAGGAACAACATGGCCATTTAGCCCATCAGCCTTCCTTCAGGCAAGAAAATGCTTACACACCAAAATACTGAACTTTTATAGCTTTTATTTCATCTTTTATAAAATCTCTTACATTTATTAGCTCATTTGCTTACCTATTGGTCTCAGAGCTGAGAACATCCAGGTCCAACAATCTCTGCCTATGGGCCAGATTGGCAGCTAAGGACCCGCAGCAGGAGTGATACTAACTGGCATGCACAACACATCTCTACCGTATCCATGGCATCCACACCAATAGACCAAATAGTCATCTTCTGCTAAGCCTCAGAACCTTTCTCACGCTGTGTTCCAGGGAACTCCTATTGACTGATCAAAATTGGTGTGCCAGAGTAGACTTAGTCATCCTTGGGCTCCACCAGTTCATCAGTCTCAATATCCCTAGCAAAATATTCTTTCTAGGAATAGCGATTAACCAATGCATCTCAAGGGAAAACCAGATCTCTGAGTGGTCAAGCTAATAACATAAGGTACCCATTTCTCATTCATTTGTTTAGTTCCATGTAAATACAGTGGGTACCTATGATTTGCCTGGGAACTCTCCTGGGCCATGTAACTACATCTGTGAAACTGGCTAAGGTTTGACTATGTAGCAAGAGTTACTAGTTGTGGCTAAGCTGCATGGCACATTGCCAGAAACTGGCCTACCAAAGAGCAGGGCCCTCTGGGCAGAAGTTAGAATTGGATGGAGCCCCTTGCTCTGTAGGGCAGCTGTGCAGTGGAGGAGCCTGCAGTAGGAAATGCAAACCACCACTGGGCTCCTGACTAGCACCTGGATTAGTATTGCATGGAAGCTTCATTTTACTTTTTAAAGATGAGATTTGTAATATATTACTTGCTAGAAAAGGACAGGATGACTAGGAGAATATGCAACCACTAAGCAACAGAGCCGAAATGCATACATAAATACAATTATGACACAAACTGTAGATCTACAAGTATCCATGTTGCTAAAATTGCCCGGCCATGAGAAGATTTTGCATATGCTTTTTGACTTTCTGTGTGAGTCAAAACATGTCAGATCCTCTCTTTCTTATAGAAAGAGTGGTAGAATGAGGCTGGAAATGGAAGTCGAACAGGCTCCTTGGGAGAGAGGACTGTATTCGTATCACCAGGTCTAGCATAGTGCCTGGCACATAATTGGTCCTCAAAACATGAGGGTTGAATCAAATTGGTTAGAGGGTCAAAGGAAATGGGAGTGCCTTGAAGGGTTGATTTTCAAGTCTAGTCCACTGGACATTTTATGGAAATGTGGTAATGGAATTGAATTTGATACAATGCTAGAGAACTTGCATTAAAGCACCAGGAAAGAGTAACTAAGAATTACAGACCCAGTTACTCATAAATATAGGTTCATTTTCCCCACTTCTTTCATATTCTCTTGACCTGGTGTAGCTACATCAGAAAGTAGGCTAACATGAGGTTAGGCTGCTGTAAACATAACTCCCCAAATTTCAGTGGTTGAATACACTAGAAGTTTATTTCTCACTAATGTAATAGTCCTATGTAGGTGGAGATGGTTATTTTAGGCCAAAACGAGCCCAGTCTTCATAACACCCTTGTCAGTGGCCTTTTGCTTTCACCTATTGTTTCTGACATGTGGAAGTTTCTCAGACCAAAGCCCACTGACTATACTTCTCCCCTGTTTCCTAGTAAGGCAAGCCCTCCTTATCTGGAAGAGGAAGAAGATGGTACTGGAACAAATGATGCAGGCAAATTGGGAAACCTTGCTGCCTCCAGACCAAACAGACCTCGAGAAGTGCGTCTGAGGATTCTCTAACTGGTGCTACTGCCGTAGACTGGAATTGGCATGCGTTTCCCTCAAGCATTCTCAATTGTTTTATCAATAGCACTGACCTAACAGGCCACAGCTTGGGAGAATGTCTTCTCGAATAATTCCATCAGCTTCCTGAAGACACTACTCTTCTTAACTTGCATTCCACATGGTGTCTGGACATTGAGAATGACCCTGGACAGACTCTAAAGTTGGCCTCCTTACAGCTTATTTCTTGCATGGTACAGCCAGGGGGTCAGCATTCTCTGACTGCTTTCCTCAGTGTGATCTACCTAAATGTGTTATTGCTTCTTTAATTTTGGCCTAAAGCAATCATCTCTACCCTTCTCATACTATTTTTTATATATGTTTTTTTTTTAAAATTGATTTTAGAGAGAGAAGAAGGGAGAGGAAGAGAGACATAGAAACATCAATGATGAGAGAGAGTCATTGATTGGCTGCCTCCTGCACGCCCCCTACTGGGGATCGAACCTGCAACCCAGGCATGTGCCCTGACTGGGAATTGAACCAGTGACTGCTTGGTACATGGGAGGACACTCAGCCAACTGAGCCACACACTTCTTTTGCCAGCTTAATCTGTGTTAAAATTGTCACTCAGAAACTAGAGAGACGGTCCAATTCCATCTTTGGGGTGCTTTTTTTATTTTATTAGGCTCACATACTTCTTGAACTTGGATTTTCTGTAAATAATATTTGAATGATTTCCACCAAGGCTGGGGACCGTTTTATGAGTGGGAGGTGAGCTACCCTCATTCTAGGGGTGTGAGCAGCCTTAGAGCTCAGGAGGGGTTGCTTTACTGGGTACAAATGCCACACTTCTTGGTGGAAATAAACACCCAGATTATTGAAAGAGTGTAGAGATTCACTGGCAGTTCTAGGTCAAGGTAAGTCAGTAGTTATATATTTTTTATATTTAGAATTGCACTAGGGAGAGGCTGGCCTTGCTGAGGTGCTCAGGTAACCGGCTATACCTCCTTTTCCCTTGGCCACAGAAATTTGAATGGGTTTGTATACAGGGCTTCTAATATTTCAGGCCACTTACTTGCTTTGTAAGTAATGCGGCTACCCCGTCAAGTTTTGCATTTGCTCTAACCTAGATGGCCATGGTGCCTTGGCTAATGCCTTTTAATATCTAAGCCGTGTACATCTAGCGCTTTGTTAATAACAGGGGAAAAGCTCCAGTGACTCACCTTGACCTCTAGAGGGGAAAAACATCCTTTTAATAATCTGTGAGTTTATTTGGATCGAAGGCTTACTGCATGTTACACAATCTTCCTGTAGACCCACACGGGTCACAAAGTGGCACCCTTGTTTTTTATGAAGTCAGCAAAGATGAATAGGGGCCAGGCTCGCTGCTTCCCTGAGAGCCTTCAAATTCATCTTTAATATGTAACCTACCGGCAGAGCAGAAACCCTCCCTAAGTTTAATGGGCTTTTCTCTGAGAACTTTTCTAAGTGTATAACCTTTGTTGCAATCAAAGGTACATTTTCTAAGTGTCCTTAAAAAGGAGTGTGCACCCATCTACACTAATAAAAGAGAAACATGGTAATTGGCGTACGACCGCTACCCTTCCCATTGGCTAATCAGTGAGTATATGCAAATTAACTGTCAGCCAAGATGGCGGCCGGCAGCCAGGCACTGAAGCGAGCAGGGAGGCTTGCTTGCTTCAGTGACTGCGGACTCCAAAGTTCCCTGCCTAACTTGCCAGACTCTCAACTGCAACTCTAAGCAACTATTACTATGTTGCAAATAAGAAGCTAAACAAAACCGGCTTTCAGTCAGCCCCGGACCGTAACATTGTATCCATGTTTTCAGCAGCGAGGCCTCAGAGCTAAAGCTGGCCCAAAATAAAAAAAAATAAAAGAAAACAAGGAGCGTTGGGAGCTTTTAGTCAACTGCCAGTGGGAAAACAGCCCTCAGCCCCTCAGCCAGCCTGGCCAGGCACCCCAGTGGGGACCCCCACCCTGATCCAGGACACCCTTCAGGGCAAACCAGCCGGCCCCTACCCGTGCACCAGGCCGCTATCCTATATAGTAAAAGGGTAATATGCCTCCCGGCACTGGGATCAGCGTGACAGGGAGCAGGGCCCAAACCCCCTGATCAGCCCTGCTCTGTGCCTGATAGGGGGGAGCTCCCCAATCCCCCAATTGCCCTGTGGCTCTGTGTGTGACAGGGTGCAGCGCACCAACCCCCTGATCGGCCCTGCTCTGTGTGTGACAGGGTGGGACCATAACCTCTCCATCGGCCCTGCCCTGAGTATGACAGGGTGCAGTGCCCCAACCCCCTGATCCGCCCTGCTCTGTGTGTGACAGGGGGCGGTGCCACAACTCCCCTATCGGCCCTACTCTGTGAGTGACAGGGGGGAGCTCCTCAACCCCCTGATGGACCCTGCTCTGTGAGTGACAGGGGGCAGCGCCCCAACCCCCTGATCGGCCCTGCTCTGTGAGTGACAGGGAGCAGCGCCCCAACCCCCTGATTGGCCCTGCTCTGTGAGTGACAGGGGGCAGCGCCCCAACCCCCTGATTGGCCCTGCTCTGTGCGTGACAGGGGTGGCACCGCAACCTCCCCATCGACCCTGCCTTGAGTGTAACAGGGGGCGGTCCAACCCCCCAATCAGTCTACCCTGAGAGTGACTGAGGGTGACATTGCAACCTTCCAATCCGCCCTGCTCTGTGCATGACGGGGCGGCGCCCCAACTCCCCAATCGGCCCTGCTCTGAGCCTGACCAGGGGCTGCACTTAGGGATTGGGCGTGCCCTCTGCCACCCGGGAGCAGGCCTAAGCTAGCAGGTCGTTATCTCCCGAGGGGTCCCAGACTGTGAGAGGGCACAGGCCGGGCTGGGGGACCCCCCCCCCCCCCAGTGCACAAATTTTTGTGCATCGGGCCTCTAGTTTTCTTATAAGTCAACTGATAGGCTTTCATGTCTTATCACTTAAAGTTTTTCTCTGACATTAGACTGGGAACTACCTGAGGGTAGGGACACATATATTGGTCAGTGTTCGAAAGAGAAGAACGGCTAAATACCTGAATCATAAATGAATGGAGGAAAGTTTATGGTACACCTGCATCATTGGTTCTCAACCAGGGGTGGTTCGCCCTCAGGGGTTATTTGGCAAAGTCTGGAGACATTTTTTGTTTGTTTGTTTGTTTGTTTTGTTTGGCATCTAATGTGTGGAGGCCAGGGATGCTGTTACCTTCCTACAGTGCACAGCACACCCCCCACTGGTCACCTGGCCCAAAATAATAGCCTTGAGGTTAGGGAACTGCCATATGCATCCCACAGTACCACATGCACTCAAATATCTGGAAGATGGCCATTGGTCTTTGGAAGATTCACTTAGTAAATTGCTTGTTCAGCATTTTTCATGTTGAAATTCAACCAAGGTAACTACTCAGAAAGTCCTCTGACATGTTCTTTTCCCCTATCCTCTCTCTCTTTTGCTTATCCCCCTTTCCTTTCCCCTCGTCATTTTTCAATATCCCTAGGAAAAAATGAAACTCTGCCACAGGAGGGAATGTCTGGAGTCAAAAGCACGGCTCTTTTTAGTTGCTAATTTAATTGTAGCCAGGTCTTTTTTGGACCATTCCTCCTGAAGGTAAATATGTTGATGCTGCACGTGCTGCCTCGCACAGCTTGGGAAGCCCTTTGGAGATGTGCATCGAAGGTAGAGAAACACATTCACAGGATGGTTGCTCTAATGATGCTCTCAGAAGCATTGGGGATCTTTAAACATATGCTTCCAGCATCTCTCTCTGTCTTCACATTGCCGCTAAATTGTAGAAGAGCTGTAAATAGAACTAATAGACTCAGTTTGTTTTTAATTAGAAGGCTGCTGCTTATAGCTGAAATCATGACACTACCAACCATGTCTTCCTCTCATTTGGAAGGAAAGAGTGGAGAGTGCCTAGGGTTTTGAACTTGACCCAGGTTCCCTGAGTCTCTGGGTCTCTGAGTCCCTGCATATCTAATGCCATTCATTGGCATGTGGCCAAATGATGATTTTGTGCACTACTTAATAATGTCTTTAGATATAGCAAGTACAGATCTCCCCCTGCTATCCGACAGTCAAGCGTTCCTATAGAAACCTTTTGAGCCCAAATGATATAAAGTGAAGAAGCAATTAGTGAACGGTATTTTTGATTTTTTTGTAAAGTGGAAAATCTTCTTTGGATTTCTTGCAGTTAGCAAAAACAGATATGAATGTAGGTCTTTCTTAAGTGAAGTGGCTTACCGTGAACTTCACAAAAGCAGGGGACACCCGTCATGCTGTTTTTACTTTTAGAACTAAGAAACACTTTGAGGAGCTGTTTTATTTTTCCTTTTTTCCCCCATATCTAATTGTTAACATTTATCTCTCAATTCAATAAAACTTGTAGGTCATATTTAAATCTTTTTTTCCCCCAGGGAAGTTTCTATTAAATTTTTTAGGTATGTGGATAGAGTAATCTTATCATGTTGCTCTCTATCTCCCAAATACACTGTATTTTGGGAATATAATATTTATTTGGAGAGAACATTTCTGAAGCTGGTTATTTTCCCCCAACTGTAAGCTGACACGGTGGGCAGAGCTGCCTGGTGTCCTGTTACTTTAGAATTCCCTGGGTTGACAAGAATCTTCACTGTTGTCTCAACTTTCTATACTAAAGGGAGAAACTGCCCATGTAAACAACGCCCAACCTGGCATTCCTGGTGGTGGGACAGAGAGTAGCCACGTGAAGACCCAGCTCTAGTCCCAGATGTTTCCCAAACTGTAATGAGGACTACCTGCGTTTAAAGAGATCTCTTCTTTCCAGATATTTGAATTTTTTTCCTACTGGGTTAACATTTTCTATTCTTCAATGGGATACCACACTCAAAGTTACTGATCCATGAAGTGCTTTACATTCATACTATAATGAGAAGGTCTAAGAAGAGAGTTTGATGGAACACAAGAATCAGCATGTTTACTGATGCCTGATTAGGTTTAAATGGATATAATGGAAGGGAGTTGGATTTAGAGAAAAGGAAACATGAAGAGAGGATTTAGGACTGTGCTATCCGGTATGATAGCACATGTGGCTATTGAGCCCTTGAGATGTGACTAGTCTGAATTGAGATGCAATGTAAGTATAAACTGCACACTAGATGTCAAAAATGTAGTATGAAAGAAGTGAAATACCTAATTCATAACATTTTATATTGGTTACATATTGAAATAATTATATCTTCGATATGTTGGGTTAGATGAAACATATTAAAATTCATTTTACCTATTTATTTTTATTATATGACTACTAGACAACTTAAACTTACAGATATGGCTCACTTTTGTGACTGGCATTATGTATTCTATTGGGGAGAGTGCTTTCTAGGAATGGCATGCCTTCCAGAGTGCATATCCATAGCCTACAAGTGAAAGTTTTAAATTTGCCATAATTTGGTTTAACCTAAACTATACTGTAGTTTCAAGTTCTATGAGCAGTAAATGCCAGTGTCACATAAAAGCCTTAGGGCAGGCTTAGACTCTTGGGTAAGTGAGCCTTTAAATGGCTAGTGGGTGGATGCCATTGTGTCTGTGAAAACTCTAAAATTACGTAAGATAATTTGTGTGTGTGTGTGTGTGTGTGTGTGTGTGTGTGTGTGTGTGAATTCCACTGAGGAGAAGTTTCTTGACTTTTGTTAGATTATCCAAAGGGTCCTGTACCATCATTTGCACCTTGTAGCTCCTGGGGACCACCCAGCCTCTAGAAGTGAACGGTGACTGGCATTCCCCATTGGCGCTGGGCAACATGGTGGGGTTAGCTTGATCCCAAACTGTTTAAGAACTCTGACCCTTAGTGAGGATTCTCAGTGTGGCCCTGTCGGTCTATTGTTGTTTAGTTCTTGGCTTATATTATGTCCCGAATAAAACTCACATTTCCTAGGATGGCAGTGGAGGCCAATTATATATGAATACTGTTCTAGGTTTATCCCCATGTATGTTCCAACCACAAAAATTTCTTTATGTTCTCAGAGTCTAACCTCCATTTAAAAACCGTGCGTCTTTGCAGATGCTGTTCCCCCTTTAAAATTCCTTTCTCATCAAACCTTCTTCTAACTTCTATTGAATGTTAAACTAGGTTATAAGACAGGATGGGGAGAACATAGTTGCTTATTTCTTATGTAGGTTACTATAGCAAACATGAAGAGACTTTCATAAATCAGTGATAAAAATAAATAAAATACCAGAAATATAGGCAAAAGGTAAGAATAAGAAATTCAAGGAATAGCAAACTATGGGAATAATTGTGAAAAGATGCTCATCATTTTATTAGATTTTGATGTGCTCCATACTGTTTAAATCTTTTATATAGGCTAATAATTTAATCTCAATATCCAGTGACTCAAATACTTAAAAAAAGCAATAACAAATACTACTATTGGTGATGGCAGGAGAGATGGGCACCCATAGAAAATCTGTGAGTTTGTAAATTGTGCAAACCTTTTGAAAACTACATTGGTCCCATCTAATAAAAAATTTAAATGCACACACCCTGTGACTTAGGACGATTGCATAAAAATGTAGGTATAAGGTTTCTTAGTGATAATATGATTGACTACATAAATTCTGTAATAACCCTATAATACAGTCATTGAAAAAAACACCAAATTGACCAATATGGACTACTTTGTGAAATGAGGCATAAGCATTATTTATTGGAAAACATATACAGTATAATATCCATAGATAGCTTGATTTTACTTTTTAAAACAAAGTATATGTGTGTGTGTGTGTAGTAGTAGTAGTACCACATTTATTGAGTACTTACTCTGTGCCAAAAACTGTTTATATTCATTTTCTCATTTAGTTCTTAAAACAGACCTAGAATGTATACTTTTATGAACTGTACTTTTTGTACTGGAAAAGTAATAAACACAGAGAGAAGTTAATTAGCTCACCTAAGGTCACACAGCTAGTTGGTGGTTGAGCTAACATGAAGCTGGCCAGTTAGATTTCAGAGCTAGTTGTCTTAACCTCTGGGCACACCTGGAGAGGGGGTGGCATGGCATACTTACAAAGGAGCAAATTACAAGTCTTAAAGCCTGAGCATGGATGGCACTGTCAATCCTCTAGAATCTGGAATTGAAAGCAGGAAGAAAGAAACTTAGACTTTTTGTTTTATACATTTCAGTAGAATAAGGAATGAAGGTCAAATTAAGGGTGATTTTTATTTTGTGCCTTTCTAAATTTTCAGGCATTGTCTACTTTCTTCAAACATTATGTATGGAATAATGAATGTGTGGTGCTCTTGTAATTGAGAGCATGTCTATGACTGCTGTTTTGATGTTTTTTTTGTTTGTTTGTTTGTTTTGTTTTTCTTTTTGGTTAATCCTCACCTGAGGATATTTTTCTATTGATTTTTAGGGAGAGTGGGAGAGAGGGAAAGACAGAGAGAAACCTCAATGTGAGAGAAACATTGATTGGTTGCCTCCTGCAGGAACCCTGACCAGGGCCTGGGCCAGGGAGGAGCCTGCAACCAAGGCACGTGCCCTTGAACAGAATCGAACCCAGGACCCTTTGGTTCACAGGCTGATGCTCTATCCACCGAGCCAAACTGGCTAAGACTCTGCTCTGTCTGTGTGAAGCCATTCCTAGTCTTCTCTGTTAGAATCAGCAGTGCTCTGGCCTGTACTCCTTTTGGAACTTTTCTCATTGTGTCTTGTACTGGATTTTTTAAATATGTCTTCCTCCTGCTATAGACAGGAAGCTCCTTGAAGGCAGGGTTAATGCATAGTAGGCATTGAACTGGTATTTGTCAAATAAATGGATGGAGTGAAAAGGCAGGAATGCCACTGAGGAAGTTCCAGCTCAAGCTTCAGCTTCACTGCAGTGTTATCACCTTAGTTTTCTCATAGGTAGGACTGCTGGCAGCTCCCTACATCACCCAGTGTTGTGTCTACCTTGATGTTAGAATGAAGTAGGGCCACCAGTGGCAAGTGTTGTTTACTGTGATTTTTGGGGGCACACCTTTGGGCTTAAGAATAGGAAAAATGTGGAAATTAGTTTATTTGAATGTTTATCAGCTTTTAGTGGAGGTTATGAGAAATGGCCTAATCCTAGCAGAAAAAATTAAATTTAGGAGAAACATTAAAAGGTCAACTCTACTTCAGCCTCCTGTGTAACATTCCCAAATAAAGAGAGTATTTTGAAAGCTTTTAATAAAGTACCTAGCACTTAGTAGGTATTCAGAAAAGGTGTCTGTGTACATGTATATCAAAGGAATAAAGCTCCCATCAGTTTTTTCAGTAATCTTGCATAGGAAAAGAAAAAAAAAATTCATGGGAATCATTAATTATTTTATATGATTTGGAAATTTACTCAAGAAAACAGCTATAATCTATAAGGAAGAGAAAAAGAAATGGAACTCACTCGATTATTGATCTGTTCATATATTCTTTCTCTGTCTCTCCCCTTAAAGATAAGGGATTGATTAGTTAACTGGGGATGCAATCACACTTCCGAATTATCAGTTTGATGCCACTATAAATTTGGAGATATTATTTCCTTAAAAAGGACTGTGCAGAGTTGAAAGTACAAGCTGTGTCTACAGCCCTCAGCAATAGACTTAACTGGTGGTAGCCACGGGCAGAATTGGCCTCCTTGGTCTGCTGATCTTGGCTTAACCCCTTGAATGCCCATCTGATTTTTAGTAGATGTGTATAGGGATGGTACTTGCAGTGCTTTTCATTGCATGTATGCTTTCTGTGGGATCACTCAATTAATTATAATTGTCCTGCCTTAAAGAGCATGGCCCCCGGCAGACTAGGACGTGTGGTTCTCCAGGGGTTTTATTTGAAACCTTATTTTTACTGACGGCAAGTCAATCCATGGACTCTCTTCCTCAATATTTAATCAGGCAGCAGGAGCTTCAATGTCACAGATCTCAGTCTTCACTAGAGAGTTGCTGAGTTTTGTGGCCTTCTTCAAAAACAAGAAAGTAGGTTTGGTTTGCAGGTCAAGAATAAGCAGGGTGGGTATTACACCCCCTACCCCTGTACATGTTCCAACAAGGGCCAGGATATTTTGAATGAGCTAATTGCTCATACCCAGGAGCAGGAAACCTGTTTGTAGCATATGTTTGGTATAAGTCATTTAAAGGAAAAGGAGGATAAAGAGGGGATTTGGGGAAAAGGGATTAGGGGGAATGGGATAAAAAGAAAGAGAGGACAACTATGATGATCACCACTTTAAATAGAGCTATTCCTAGAGCTTTTGAACTATCCCTTGAGCAGGGAAGTTGTATAAGGCATTTGAGCTAGAATTTGACCCTTGGACAGAGTTTTGGTGGCCAGAGAGGAAGGGAAATTTCAGAAGGGGGGACTGCATGAGTAGGCAGGTGAGATTTCAACGAGGAGCCTTCATCTGTTAGAGCTTCAGGAGATCCTAATTTATCCTCTTATCTCATAGATGGGGCCAGTAAAAGGGAAAGGACTTGAATTCAGAACCACGGACCTGGCAAATGGTAACCCTTACTTAGGTCCTAAGAATTTCTTCTGCCTTTATTTCTTTATCTCAAGAATAGAGCACCACAGTCTCTGAGACGAGAATAAACCTCAGAGGTCCCCAATGACAGAAGCCCTGGCCCAGTCCTTCCGAGATACTGACAATCATAGAAACTTGGAATATATCAAAGAGTAGATGAAAATCAGAGGGAAAATAAAATGGAAAAAAAGGAGGATGGGGGGACATGAAGGAAGAAAGGAAGACAGAAACAATATGCTTATCATGGGCCAGACACTTTGCTAAACTCATTATGTGAATTGCCTCATTTAATCATCATATAAATCCTATGAACAAGGTGAATATTGTGTCCTTTTACACATAAAGGCACTGAGCTTTAGAGAGTTATATACCTTGCAATCTCACACACCCAAGAATCCAACTCATATTTATTAGACGTCTTAGTTTGTACTCTAACAAATGCATTGATGGCAAAGAGAAGAGTATTCAGACCACCGTACACATTGACCCCTAACTTGTCTGTGGGTCAGTGCCTGGCGTGGTTTTCCCTGCCTAATATTTTGAGAGAAGGCAAGAGTGCCAGATGTCATGATTTTCATTTGAAATTTTACTTGATCTGCATCTCTTTCTAAAATGTTATTATTCTTCCAGTTTTGCAGCATAGGAAACTGAAGCAGGGAGCTCAAACAAATGGATTCAGGTCACCTAGCTTGTAAGGAACAGAGTTGGAATTCAGACCAGATTCCTCTGACTCCAAACCCACGTTGCTTCCTTTATAGTATGAGTTTCCAAAGTATGGAAGGGAAGGTTCTCTTCCAGGTGATTGAGGGCCAACTATAGCATGTCTACCATTTCCATCTTGAGAACGGAGCCCAGAATCTAAGAATTTTATCAGCTTTATTTCTCTGCTTGCCCTGAAATTCTTCCCTTGTTTTATATCCTGGAGATAGTTTTGAAGAGTTGAATCTGACCAGTAATTCCAGAACAAGATTTCCAGGCTCCCCATGCCCTGCTAAAACCTCAACTTCATAGAGGTGTCTAGGTCATGCAATCTGTCTGCATAATATCTTTCCTTTGTAGAGAAAGATATTAGGAAAAAGATGACTTTCTAATGTCAAAGGACAGGACAGGCACCTCCGTTATCATATGATAACCATCTGCTTAAGGAGTTAGAGCTACTAATTGGTCTCTCACCTTCGATATGAAAAATACACCTCCAACTTGGGGTTACTGCACAGTTCACACATCAAAATCTACATTAAATGAACCTTCAAGTTGTGGTACAGACCATGACTTTTTTTTTTCCTCTCTCTCTTTTTTATTCTGTCATGGAAATTGAAATGAGTGCCAGGAAGGCATGGAGAAAGATTGTGTGACAGATGGAGGTATTGCTGAGGCCAGGGAAGTCTGGAATTTATATTTCTTAGGGATAGTTTAAGGAACTCTCCAAAGAGCCCTGCCTGGAGTGCTCCGGGAGGCTGGGTAGGGAGTTGCTGCATGTAAATCATTTGATAGCTTTAGAATTTCAGGGTGTAATGACCAAATAAAGTCCTTGTCCTCATGAAACTTATACTTTTCTAAGTTTTTACCTCTCTACATAAAGAAGGACTCTGGGGTAGAGTTTGAACTTACAACTAGACATTGTAAGTGGCACCCACATAGGATAATTAGAGTAGCATAGTCTTCCAAACCCACTTTCAACAAAGAGGGAATGACTATGTTGTGAACTGTGACAATGTCTGAAACACCAGCTTTAGAGGTGCATTGCTCTTCTGAGTTTTGAATTTAGGACTAATCCCTTAGTAAAACACACATACTTTCAACGTGGTTTTGTTTCTTTTACTTCCTAGTAGAGACATTTGAGATCAAAGTTCTGGATGCTGGGGATGACCAAATGGGAGGGGCAATTTAGGGAGGTAACAACAGTGAAAATAAAATGACTATAGTTCTGTCGAGGTTGGACATTCATGCAGGATTATCCACCTGAAGTTTGCTCATTTCTGAGGATGGGATTTGTCATTGCTGCTGGTCTGAAGTTGGGAAAGATTCAGAAGCCCATGGTAATGCTTTCATTTTCTTTATGAGGCTGATTTTTATCCAAGTCCTTAGGCAAGGCACTCTGTTTTCCCATCTCTAAAATGGGATAATAACTGCTCTGACAGAGATATTATGGAAATAAATCCCTTTGCCAGGCCCTGTCTTTGAAGTCAACAAGGATGTGTTATCAGTACTATAACTATTCTTTGAAGACATGGGCATAACCCATAACCCGGGGGCATCTCAAATACGTTTAATTGAGCCCATTTTTCTCCCAGCAGAATTATAAGAGGGATGGCTACAAAGCTTGAGTGGGAAGAGGCAGCCATAGGGATGGAGGCGGAATAAAGCGGTGAGGGCACATCTTCACAATCCTAATGGTATTCATAATCCCAGTAATGATGATGTTAATCAGGAGCACCACTTGACTTTTTAAAAATATAAACACCCTCCATGAGCATGCTGTAAGCATCAGTGAAAATTTTGGATAGCCTCTGGGGCTGGAAGCTGATTATGGTGGCACAGTTTACAGGTTGAGAAAAGGAGACCTAGAGAGCCACTGTCAGAGTCAAATGAGGATTGGAGGTGGAGAAATTTGCCTCATAGTGCCAGTTTATGGCCCCCTACTTCGATGGCAAAATGATAATTCCAAAGAGAAGTCCAAGTTTCAGAGGCATGCCTTTATTATCCAAGTTCAACCTCCACACAGAACCTGGGGGTGATTTTTGCCTCTCTTTTTTTCCTTTTCACTCTTTCTGGGCTGATTCTATTCATTTCCCCCAATGGCATGTGCAGCCCTGCACTGATGCTGCCATTGATGATTTTCTTATTCATCTCCTAGCAGAGAGGCCATTTGGATGAATACATGTTCCCCGTTTTCTTTGCATTATCAATTCAGTGTTGTGGGAAAAGGAGCGAAATGTAATGGCAAGGCCTCCACAGAGAAATGTCCCTATTTGAGAAGAAGAGCTTTATAGGGGGAGCCACTGACAGCCTCTCCGGGTAGTGGGCATATATTTCTGTACTCCTGCATCCCCACTAATGATAAATGGAAAATGTTCGATAGCTGGCTCTGTTGTCTGACAGCTACAGTTTGGCCAGAGGGCCGTGGCAGGCTTTAGACTTCTGTTCAAAATGAGTTAAACATATTAGGCATTATGAAGGCACAGAAGCCTCGAGAAGGAGTGCTGAAATGAGTGATCCGGGTAGGCTCCTGGGTACACAACTTGCAAAGCAGATGTCATTCTAATAATGTGTGATATAGAACATGCCTGGCCTAAACCCTGCTGGATGAAATATGAAGCCCCGTTGGTGATATTTAATACCATTTTATGAGGTGCCATCTTATAAAGACAATGCCCGCCGTATGTGGAATGCTTAAGGTATTTTGCCAAAGGCACAGGGAGGTATCTGGAGTAAGTAGAATTTTTATTATTTTATAAGCCTTTACTTTGTAATATTTCTGTTTCCACATTATTGTGGGGGCTTGCTGCCCTAACCCTTTGTCGAGCGAACTTGATGAGCGGCTTGCGGGTAGATTGACGGATGGCCTTCGCTGTTTCTGGAAGAAAAGGCTGGCTCCCACCTAAATGCATTCTTCAGAAAGCCCTCAAAGCGGAAATACAGCTTTGCCACAAGCATTCTTCGAGCAGGGACTTTGAGGCTGGCATACAAAAATATTGCCATTTTTCAAGTGGGCCATTTCGAGGGTAATAGAGGATTTGTGTGGACTGCAGCTGCCACAACACATTTTCACCTTCCTCTACAGTTTCTGATGCTAGGTTGCTGCCAAAGCTTCCAATTTTGGGGTCCTTTTCAGGGTATCCTAAGGTCATCAAGGCTCGTGAATCTTAGCCACAGCAACGAGGTGGATCATGCTGCCCCTAAAGCGCTAGAAAATCTAAGCGTGGGAACCTCGATGGCCCAGGGCTGGAAGTGATTCCCAGGAGAGGTGTGTGCAGTGCAGAGAGAATAAGGCTGTTGTTGGAAACAATGAAGTGATAATAAGAGTACTCAGTTTAAAACATATCACATTTGACATTTGTTTTCTAAGTGCATTCACATTCACAACTCACATACCTCATCAGGCATTCCAGAAGTTGTGAACCAGATCCAGGATGGTTGGAAAGGCACTACACACTACATTTCCGAAGCCGTGTCTGTTCTCCTCACCCCGATGTCCTGGGCAATAACATTCTTCAAGGATCTGTTCGGTAAAGGGTCCTGTTTTAACGATGGATGAAATGGATCAAAGGGAATATTTTTTTTAAATGAGGGTGTGTCTGATTTTGGGGGGAGCTTGCAGAAATGGAAGATGGACCACTGAAACAACTTCCCAGCATATCTGTAGGGTAACATAAGCAAGGTCAATCACTTCAAAATTTGGGACAAGCTCTTTGAACAGACCTCTGCCTACCAGATTGTGCCGCTATCTGCTTTAAGCCATCGAGGATGATGTGCACAGCCTGCTGGGTGTGTCTCTCTGCCACTGTGAGTCACGCTCTTTGCTAACACAAAGGGTGGTATGTTTGCTTTCTGATGGGTTTATATTGTTCTTGTTCTTGTGTGAGTTCGTTAAATATTTAGTAATGGATGAAATATGACTGCACAAAGAAGGGGCTTGTTCCTCTATTATTGAAATGCACAGGTTGGGACTACTTGATGAAAGCAAGACGCTAAAAAAATATTGCTGTTGAATTAGGCATGTGTAAGACATCTGCAGAGGATTGGGGAAATGATCATAAAATTAAGAGCACTTTACATTCAGATTGCTTCACCAGTGTCTCAGTTCTCACCCCACTTTAAAGAAATTAAAATTGGAATCTATAGCTGATGGGCACTCTGGGTGTGGTTTATGTAAGAAAGACTACGTGAACTCCAAACAGCTGATTCAAAGACAGCTGAGGTCTAGATCCAAAGATTGGCAAATGATCTGCTTTTAAAGGTTTTAACCAATCTAAAAAGTTTAAAGTCTATATAGATGATCTTTGCAATTCTGTGCTTTAACAGACTTTTCCCATTGATCAGCCACTGTAGGTCCTCACCTACCGTAGATGATCTGAATCTCTTCAAGTTTGAACTATCAATGGGATTCCAGGGAGAATGGTTACTTTCATGGGTGAACTGGATTTATTCCTGTTTTTTCAGGAAAGAAAGGAAATTGGAAAAGTTTGGTATTCAAAATAAATGAACAACCTTATAGAGCAGGGGCAGGAGCATAAGATTTGGAATTTGATGACCCAGCTCTGCTACGTGGTACAAATGACCCTGAGAAGGTCGGTCACTTAGCCTTTTTGGACTTGTTTCCTCATCCGTAAAACAAGGATAATGACATTCTTTCCCACCCACCTTGAATCATTGTTCCGACTAGCAAATGATATAATGTGCAACCTTTGCCATCACCTATGCACGAGTTACCCCTGCTGCTGCGATAACTACTACTACTCGTTACAACTGATACTCAGTACTCAACACTGAGTACTTGGGAGCTCAGTTTATGACTGGGAGAGCAGGCATTGGTTCTCCTCAATTCCGCATGGTCTTTTCTGGAAGGACAGCTTTGCTTTGGAGAAAGGGAGCGGGCTAGCCTGCAGGTTAGAAAATCAGTTCCTAGTCTCCTTACCACTCACGCTGTGTGGGACTCTGGAGAAGGCCTCTCAGCTCTTCCCTGTGGGAATGAAAGGCATGTTACCAACCAGCCGTTTTGAAGCTGCTTTTCTTCGGAGCCCCAGGTATCGGCTTCCATCTGATGAGTTCTATTATTATATGACTTTATGTAGTGTTTCTGTGTAAGATTGTGTTCTGAAAAATGGAAAAATTAGTTCCGATATTTAAAAGGGCTTACAAAGCGCTGGATTAGAGGTTCCCTAATGTCCCTTTCAGCTACAAAAGCCTTCAATTTTGTCATTCTTTGGATTGTTACCACCCCCATTCCCTGACTCTCAGACCACTGTGGTCGCTCAATTCCCAACTCTGTCGTCAGAGCCAAAGAGAACAAATTGTCCAAGCAATTAATTGTCTCGCATATGTGTAAGTGCCAGCGTTCAGCATGTGGCCTGGCTTTTCCCTTTGTGGACAATGGCAGGCTCAAGGTCCATATGATAGCACTTTCTATGCCAACCTCAGGTCCGTCCTTTAGATGGGGCCCGGCCCCCTCACAGTAAAGGAGATTGGCAGAGTGGTGATTGCCCTTCATTTTTAACAAAGGTGTTTTAAAAACATCTGTACCCTTCCCCAAAAATACAGGCATTAAGGCAGAAGAGCCATGTGAGTGCTCCAAATCCTTTAAGTCTCTTTGTATAAAATCCTGATTGATTGTTCTTTTGCTGCAAATATCCTGATAAGTCAATCGGGGAGAAACTCCTTCCAAAGGAGGAATAGAGAAGTTGTGACTGGATGTTACCACAGGGCCCAGCCTCTGTCCCAGAGAAGCTACTAAAAGGAATCGGATTATCTGCCCCTTCACCTCCCTTTGTTGGAAAGTCCTGAGGTTGTTCCTCCAAGAAACTCACCATAGCCTGTGGTCACAGTCCTCTGTAGCTGCCCACTGTCAGCTGAGCCACTCACTGCACCTTTAGGTTCAAGATTGTCTGTCCTTTGAAGATGCCCTCACCCCAAGTGGGCAATGATTGATATTTCTTAGCACAGGGCATTAGGGGCGACTGAAACCCCCGGGCCCGGCTCTTCCTCTTGGGTCCTGTGATTTCAAATTCATTGTGATCAAAAGAATCACAGAACTATCTAGGCCAGGAGGAGAAACATTCCTAATTTTCACCAGTTTCTGAGCACGGATCTCAATACGCCCAACCCCTTCATTTGTGTTCTGTGCCTCTTAACAGAGAAGATAGGGTCGCTCCATTCTGATTTGCATTTGTCGTGAAGAAGGGGCTCTGCTTGGTTTGCTGGCCAGGAAGAGCAGTCTGCGCCCCTGTTAAAGGTCTCCTTTCACAAGGCGAGGTGAAAGCGTTTGCCAGCAGGGCCATTTACCCGAATGATTCAGGTAAACACTATTTCGGTCCTCAGAGAGCTATGACAGGTGCCATATATGGTTACTTATCTCCAATGCTTTAGAATTCAATACTTAATTTGTTGGGGAGGTGAGTGGAGAGTAGAAAGTAAAAAGGTTATTAATAGTACAAATTCTCCCCACAGCTAATAATGCTGCACCAGTAGCATGGTCATTATATACAAGCAAATGAATTTTGATTTCTTTAATCTTTAATGAAACTAAATTACTTCTCTTTCTTTAAGTTCTTCCCTTGAGCAGAATTTTAGGGAGACTGGGTGATAGTGAAACTTAGGGGAACATTGTAGGAATATCTCTTTAGAATATGAAATTAATATATAAATGATATAATAATTTATACTAGTACATTGTAGGTATATATCATTAGGATGTTTCATTTGTTTACACATTCACTTATTGAACAGCTGTTTATTGAGCACTAGACACTGTGACAATTAAGGGCATAAACATGAATTTGACAAGGTCTCTTTCTGCAATGTGGTTGATAATGAACCTTATTTCTCTGAAACAATGAACTCCCAACACAAAACCTGTTTCATAGGCTAGGTTCAGTTTATTGATAAAAGTCATTGTTTCCCAAAGTGCGCTCTGTGGAACACTAGCCTGGAGGTGCTCTGGGAAAATAAACAATAAAATCGTGATACCTGGTCAAAATGTTTGGAAAATAGTAGCTATTATCTTTCTCTCCTGCATATTCACAAAGCACAGATATATTTAAGGCTCTAAGATATCTTACTGAATTTTGTTTAATCCAGCATTTCCAAAGCTCATTTAATTTGTGTACCCCTTTTAAACGTAAATGTAATAACCCCCATGGAACACATGTTAGAGAATACTGGGCGAAATGAAAGTGAAAATCAATGTCAGAAAGACTGTAATGGTTTCAACAAGCCATGGAAACCTCCAATCCTCCCCTGACTGCATGACTGAGGCCCCATCCCTCAGAGGCCTCATTATTGTGTCTTTTTGACTTAGTGCAGAAGAAAAATTTTGACTCAATAACATTAGTAATATTGAAATATATATGTGTACAACACATACAACATGTATATATACATAGTTTCATGTATATATGCTTTATAATATATATATGCTTTGTCACTAGACAAAGCATACCAGTTTTAAAAGTCCATTCTTTTCCACAGTTGTTTTTCTTATGGAATGATGCTTTAAGAAAATTCTAGGTATAGTTCCATCCCAGGTCACCTGGACACTTTTTACATTATTAACCGCATGAGTAGAATTTAATGGGAATTGCTCAAATAAAACTTGCCCTCACACTAACTTTGATTGTCGTTTTCATTTCCTGTATGGCATGGATGGGGGTTCCACACAGAATCCTTCTGAAATATTTGAGGAATTCTACATTTAAGATATATAAACCAAGGTTAATTGACAAAAAATGAGAGAGAATGTGTTGCTCTGCTAAATCTGTGGCTAGGCAATAATTACACAACAATACAGAAGTGAAAAATAGAAGCTGACAACTCCAAGTAGCAAATGTTGATGGAATGGCATTACATTATTGCCCAGGATCACTCAGTTCTCTGGGTATGGCATGCCTCCATGGGAAAAGCGTGGACACCAGGTGCATATTTCTCTATTATTTTAGTTCTATAGGTGTTTGATTGAACAGAACTTTTATTTTTGGCTCCCAAAGTTGACTTCATTCCCTTAGCAGTGGGACTTGAGTTTGTTTCATGTACAGCCCTTATGTTGGGTTCCATGAGATTCTCCACTCCCCCTGCTTCCTTAACATATTGTTGCCACTGTCAAATGGGAAATACATAGAAATAGGAGATTAAACATGTAAATTTTATAAACAGAAATCAAAGGTCTTAAATCCTTAGAAAAGAAAAGCCAACATAAGTAAGAACATTAAAAAACATACATAAATAGTGCTTCCAGGCTGAATATGTTAAATAATTCAACGGTTAAGTCATAAGCGTTCTTAAACTTAAGTATAAAAATGCCCTTGACAATATTTTACAGCCATGCATTTCTTTAAAATATTTAGCATTCTCATTAAAGAGAATGACTTTAGTTTATATATTAGTTACACTCCTGCTTGTTAATATGAAGGAATTTAGGAGCAAAAATCATTCTTATGTATATAAGCAAAAGGCAATTTACATACCAAGTTAGACAACTATTCACTTTTTATTTATTTCTGGCTCATCAGCATCAACATATAGCTCTACAGCATTTAAACAAATTTGTTCCTTAATGTGCAATATTAATATTCGTCGCCCCAAAGTGCCACTTGCTAATGCCATTGTGAAGACAGGTTCCTTCAAAGCTACACAGAAGTCCCTGCTTTAGAAAGGCTTAATGAACCTTACATTTTTTGGAATACTGCACAGCGTAATGCCTATTACATATTCATTGCTAGAATGGAAGATTTCCTTTAACTCTGAGCTTCCTGGTCTAGTTCTCTGTAAAACATTGTCAAAAGTCACCAGAGACTTTCGTGGAGAATTGTGACTCTTGATAGCAGGATGTAATGGGGAGGTTTAGAGTAGAGAAGCCAGGAGTCTATCGCCCCATAGGGAGACGTTCTGACAGACAAATGGATGGATAATACAATTTTTGACATAATGGGATGAAAAAGTTTATGCCAGAAAGAACTGAATTTAAAGTTATTACTTTAAAAGAAAGTCTGAAGTTCAAGACCATCACTATTTCCAGTGTGTGCTTTGTTTTACTGCTTATATGCAGAAGAGATTTTAAAATAGAGATGCTGTCCACTGATTTACATAGTTACTAACAAGGCTGCCATAAATTTTTAGTTATCCCTTTGGAAGTATCCATAGTAATAAACAGTCTTCCTTTTTTCTCTCCCCTATTTTTAATAAAGAAAATCTAGGATCATATTTTATGTTCCTGCTTTCTCAATACAGAAGGAAGAGAGAGAATTTTCAAAGGCACGGGATACAGTTCCAGGGGATGGAAGAATGGAAGGTACCATGGTGTACTTTACCTTTGTAGAAAGTGCTCCCTAATGAAATGATAAGCTTGGAACTCAGCAGTAAGCACTGGGCAGCAGGCCTCTGTGGGTGTGGGGAGGACTGATTTGGAAGAGTGACCAACCATCTCCCCTTTACATAGACTCTGGGTGGCAGCAGCAAGGACTAGTATCAAATACAATCACCACCGACATACACCCAACTCATCCACTCAGCTCTGGATGTTTGGAAATAAAATGCTACCTTCATTATCTAATGTTCTCCATTCTATTTCAGACCCTTAAAAAATCACATAGTCTTGTAATTGGTTTCCATTATGCCTCATCTTGTGTACACTTAAATTATTCCATACTGTCATTTCATCAAGCACAGTACCTACCCCTATTACTTCTCTTGTTACTTTGTATGGATATTATTCATTCACTGTTTGTCTCCCTTTCTGAGATGATTCCATGAGGGTCACACTAAATCTTTTTGTCTGGATACCTCAGTGCTTAGCAGCTGGGATTAAGGAGACATGCACTTCCCTGAGTACCTCCACAATTTGGCACCCTTGCTTCCTTATCTGCTTTGCCTCACTCTTGACCTTGGTGTTAGCACAGTGCCTGTTGGGAGCTCAGTACACACTTGACAACTGTCAAAATGCCCTACTGTTTGAATAAAATGTAAAGCATACTATTTATTGTTGCAATAATAAAGTTGTCCTCTTGGCCTTAACATTGTTGAAGGTAGACAATTAGCATCATATCATATCTACCAGAAATAGGTTTTATTCAATTCTGTAGGGAAAGAGAACATCTAGACATCGTGAGGAGGCATTTCTCAAAAAGTGCAAAGCATTTCCCACTCCTGAGACTAATTGGTAGAACTCTTAAGATCCAAACCTCATTCTAAATTAATGTTAATTAATAGTTTAAAAATAATGTAATTCATCAAAATTAAATATATGGAATTATGGACATCAAAAGAAAATAATAAGGGGAAAGAAAGGGGAAAAAAAGAAAGGGTATACAAGAAAAGAAAAAAAATAGTAAAGGACAGAGAAAAGTAAATAAATTCAACACCCTCCCTTGACTGAATTCACAAACTGACTTATGTGTATGAAGAGATATTCCATGGCATGTATGTATGACAGCAAGAACTATTATGACATTCAGTGACTGAAAAGCACTAGTGTAGACTCCCAGTGCCTACCATTAATTGGAAAGGGGAGAAAAAAAATGTAGGCCCTGGGAAACTTGTACTTTAAAAGTATTATGTAACAGGAAATAATAGTGTGATGCTCTTTGACTTTGTTAACATAACTCTGTTCAGAACAACGTTAAGCTTGACATGCACTTTGGAGAAATAAACTCTAGTTTTTTAACTTTATATCACCTGTCAACTTTAATTCTTAGGCCTTTGAGAAATATCAGTCTATATTATAACAATGATATCTAAGAAAAAACCATTATAATCTGCTTAGAAATAAAATGATGATGATGTTCATGATGATAAATAGCTATTAATTTCCCATAGTGATTTATAGAATGCATTCTCCAATGTTATCCTATTTAATTCCCATAGGAACCCTATGGCATGCAGTTCTTGGCTCACTCAGTATATCAAAAGGGAAACTGAGGTTCACAGAAACTGAAGAGCTTAACTCAGGTTAGCCAGTGAGTGAGTCCATGTCTACAACCACTCAGCCCTCAAACCAAGTGGGAAGACTATTTCCTTCCACGCTGTCATTTAAATGTATCACAAATCACATCACATAATTGAAACCACCACTGAGATATTCTATACAGTATGCCAAGAGCTACAGACTTGACTTATGATATTTTAATTTCATGTGTGCATTAACACGTCATATCCATTGAAAAAAATACTGTGGGGAGTTATTTTGTTGTTTTAAAAAGAAGCAGTTTGTGTGAATGGAATTCATACCAATATTTGAGGTGACCAAGGAATAGACAACCTGACGTGAGCTCTTTTGTATGGAAAAAATGTCATGCTTTCCTAATTGTAACAAGTACAAAAGCCACTGTTTTTAGTCAATACCCAGGAGCCTCACAAAGGAATGGTTGGACAAGCCAACAGCTCTCAGTGAGGCACTGAACATTTACTGGGACTCTCGGACAGGTTGCACATTGCTCAGCGGTGCACTGGGTACATTTGGATGGCATTTATTAGGAAATGATTCAATGATGACCTTCCAAAGCACTTGCGCAGAAGCACTTGTGCTCAGTGTCAACTATTCAGCCTCTGACAGTTTAGTGGACATCCTTTCTGGGATGGCTTTCAATCATGTCAAGTCCCCGGTTGGTGCAAACAAAGCTGCAAGTCGAGAGAGAGAGAGAGAGAGAGAGAGAGAGAGAACCATTTGATTGTGAAACATCAAAAGGAAGTAATATGGGCAGGGAGTTGCCAAGTGGTGCTTAGCAATACAATACAAGCAGGCCACCGGGCTGTTATTACTGCTCACAAACAGTTAATATATACCACACACATTGAGAAACATTTGGAGACTGAAGAACTACAGCAGCAAAAGAATGGTATGCCAAAGAGACAGGGGGAAACTCTTGGGTTCTAGGAGAGAGAAAAAATTGTACTGTCCACATCATTCCAACAATATCTATTTATCTCTCTTTATCTCTCTCCCTCAGACACACACATGCACGTGTATGTGCACACACACCTACATATATACTCAAGTTATGCATGACTAGAAAAAAACATACAATATAGAAAAACAAGTTGCATTTGTCCAGTGCTAAGCACCTATATGGTCAACTTGTTTTAGATTTCACGTGCTGTGCTTGGAAAAAAAACTAAATCGGTTCTCATTGGATTTTCAAGCAGTCGTGTACTACCCATGAGGAGCATCATAACCTACAAAAGTCAGACTCCAAGTGTCCCCTTAGTTGATTTGAAGACTGGGTTCAGTATGTGGATGTTATGTTGTCAACATCCGGAGCTATATAGGAATTCGTCCCGTGGCACCTCTTTGCCCTGGTGATCCTGAGAAGTTTACATTTTTATCCAAAAGGGGAATTTGGAATGCCCTGGAGGTGGTAAAGCATTACCTTGTTTAGAAATAGTACTGCTTCACATGACAAACCACATAGGCATGTCGGCTTCTAGAACTATTTTAAATAGAAGGAGGTACACTGTATTACAGTAGGTTGTTTATGAAAGATGCACACTGGGAAACTGTGCAAACAGAGACACTAGTGACCTAGCTCCAAAGGGAGAAAGTGAATCTAAATAAGGTCCTGGAGAACCAGATTTGCGAAGTGGCACAAATGGCAGGGTGGCTATGGCCTGTGGGAAAGTTGATATGAAGGCCTGTTCTACCCTTCTAACTGTTTGTGAACACAAATCTCCCTCCATAGTAATTTCTATATTCCAAAGTCTTTTTCGTTCTTGATAGGTTTTAATTTCTCAGACTGGGAACTTTATTATGTTGTTAGATGATGATGTTTGATTGAGAGTAGTGCCTAGGATTAAAATGACTTTGTGTCCTAAAACATCTCTGAGTGGCCTCAGTGGGGAAACTGAGTCTTCTTTCTCAGTCTCTGGGAAAGGGCAGGCTACTGCCTGCTCCATGGGGAAAGTGCTCATTTGCTTTCTGGATTCATCAATCTGCTCTAGCATAGGGCATGGGCAACAGTTGTTCTTAAGAAATAATGAAATCCAAATGCCAGCTGGACTCCGCCACATTGTGACTGTGAGGTGCTCACTAACCCTACCTATGCCTCAGCTCCTTCTGTCAATAACGTGTGAAGATGAGAACCGCTAGCTCTCTAAGGTCCTGGGTGTTTACTGTTCTGAAACCCAACCCCAACATTTGAGCTGCCTTTATTCACACATCTGATACCAAATGTGGCGGTGGTGGTGGGGCTTCCATACCAACAACCAGTTCTCCAATTCTCCTGCACCACCTGGATGTCCAACAATTCAGTTCTATCTGACACTATCTGTGATCAGTACAGACTCCCCAGAGTAAGGGCTCAGTCCCACAAGGCTGTCCTCACTTCTGACCTGCTGAAGCCAATCCCAAATCCTACTACTTCTGACCAACTGGCTATAAATTTAGAAGTTTCCATGATCCCTCACCTCCCCAGTTCAGTAATTCCCTAGAATGATTTTCAGAACTCAGGGGAGTGCTTTGTTGTTACAGGTTTATCATAAAGGATGCAGGAACAGCCAAGTGGAAAGGTGCATAGGGAAAGGTAGGGGGTGGGGTGGGGGGTGTGGAGCTTCCATTATCTCTCTGGATGTGCATCTCTCCCAGAACTCAATGGGTTCATCAACCCAGAAGCTTTCTAAATCCCACCATCTAGGATTTTTTATGTAGGTCCCATTACATTGGCATGATTGGTGAGATCACTGGCCCCTGGTGATTAACTCAATCTCCAGCTCCTCTTCCTTCCGAATAGGGCCAGAAGGTGGGGCTGAAAGGATTGGTGACCAGCCCCCATCCTGAAGCTATGTAGGAGCACCATGATTTCATTAGCATATCAGTGACACATTTATCACCCCAGAGATTCCAAGGGTTTTAGGAGTTGTGTTCAAGGAACCAACCTAAGATACAAACCAAATATTTATTTTTTATCCTACCACATTATTCATTGAAAAAATTTCATCTCAGGAGTCCTACATTTTTCAGTCTGTTCCATGCCCTGTGTTTTCAGAATGCCTTTTACTTCAGCTAAACATCTGGGTTCTCTTGCTGAGTGTCATCTTGTGTGTCAGCACTGAATGCCTCCTGTCCAGAGCAGTGGTTCTCAACCTTCTGACCCTTTAAATACAGTTCCTCATGTTGTGACCCAACCATAAAATTATTTTCGTTGCTGCTTCATAACTGTAATGTTGCTACTGTTATGAATCATAATGTAAATATCTGATATGCAGGATGGTCTTAGGCGACCCCTGTGAAAGGGTCTTTAGACTGCCAAAGGGGTCACGACCCACAGGTTGAGAACCTCTGGTCTATAGGAAGGAGGACAATGGGGACCTTTCTTCATCCCATGACTCACAGCCATCATCTTCAGAATGTCTCTGAGAACTGTCTTTCAAAGGACGAGGACAGCAGGAAATGTGAAAAAGAGCAATGAATAAAGGGAGTCATCTCTACGGTCATTACCAGAGGCATCCTTCTCCTCGAACAATCGATACGTGTGTAATACCCAGCATGGCACTACTGAAAACGTTTTTCTAAAGCTACACCTCCTGCCCTCTAGGGGCACAGACAACTGGCAATAGCCTAGTTAGCACATACAGGGAAAATACAGAGACATCAGTAATTGTATAAACATCAAATAATTAACCCTACTTATTAAATAGGTAAAAAGAATAGTTCAATTGACAAGACACAGACCAGGACTCTGGATTGGGGCTTGCTCTATGACCAAGGAAAATAAATCACTTAACCCTGCTGTGATTTTGTGGGTATTGATAACCCTCTCTGGAAAATAGAAAGTGGGAGAGCACTGGTAAAGATGGTGGTGAATACTTGATAATATGAAGGGCATCACGGTGTCCTGTCGAGTACTATACTGGAGATGAATAATGAACTGACAGGCGATTTCAATAAAGGGCAGATGTGGACACATAGGTAACTACTGTGAAACAGACTGGGATCAATCTAAAGAGGGGATACCCAAAGTCCTCTGTGGTCTAAGCAGCTGTCTCCAGCCACCTCAGCCTCTCTGTCTTATTACTTCCCTGATGCCCCCTCTCCATGGCAGTCTCACTCCTTTTGATTTCCAGGCCATGGCATTGCTTCAGTTTTATTAGCTGTCTTTTGAAATTAGTATTATAAGCCATTTTTTAAAATGTTGCGACGCATTCTTGTAACTACAGTGCATAAATGGCTAAATGATATTCTGTGATGTGGATACATCATAATTTACTGAACCTGTAGGTAGATACTTAGATCGATTCAGTTTTCACTCTTATAATTATCCCTTCAATAGGGGAAGAGGTCAGAGATGAATATGCATAATTTTCAGAATGTCCTCAGTGGTGCAGAGGCCTGTACCTGTTTACATTGTGGCCAGTCACAAGTAAGAACCATTCAGTATGTTACTTTTTTCTTTCTCCTTCAAATGGACTCTCAATACCTCAAAAACACCTCAGCTGAGGGCTATCAAATAGTTACTCATCTCTGAACTCTCATCATTCATTCATCCAACCATCCATCCATCCAACTATCCATCTATCTTCCCAGCAATTACAGGCCCCTCTACAATGCACCATAATGGTTGACCCCACTTATGGACTTTTTCCAGAGATACAAAGATGAAAACATGGCTCCTGTCCTTAGGGCATTACTAGACTAGTGGAGATGAGGAAGAATATAGACACATATCTGATTAAGTACAGTTTATACAACGTGGCTGGATGTTCCTAGTTGGGGCATCCAACTCAATGTGGAAAGTGGGAGAATGTTAGGGACAGCTTTCCTGCAGCATGTGACATCCTCACTGAGTTTTGAAGTGAGTATTAGCCAGGTTAAGGAGGATTACAAAGAGTATTTTAGTCAGAGAAATAGCAAGGGGAAAGGAAAGGAAGAGAGGGAACAAGGCATACATGGGGAACTGCAAGCAGATCAGGAGAGAGAGCCGGGGGGAGGGGGTGAGAAAGAGAAAACCTATGCATGTGTATGAAAAGCCTGTTGAATATTGAGAGAGAAGACCATGGTATTTCCTTTTAAAAAAAAATTATTTTTCACTTACAGTAGACATTCAATATTGTATTAGTTTCAGGTGTAGATCATTCAATTTCTTGTTCATCACACTCAAATTTAAGCTTTCCTCTGAGGTTAGTGGAAAGCCATTGAAGGATTTGACATGGGAGAATCACATGGCCAGGTTTGTTTTCAGAGTGGAGAAGAAAGTACAGCTGGGCAAGACAGAGGTAAGGAGAAACTTAGGTACATGATGGAAGAGGTGATGAGGACTTGAGTTAGGTGACAGTGAGAATGTAGAAAAGGGAGGAAATACTAAAGTTATTATTAAGGAGGTAGAATTGACAGAAGAATTGATTGACTATTTGGGAAGGCCCAGGGGTTGATGAGGAATGAACCGGAGGCATTTATGACTCCCAGGTGTTGGTCTGAGTAGCTAAACTTTTGTCTGGCTTCAGTATAGATTATAGCTGCTGATATCACACAAGAAGAGTTGGTCAACCTTGAGATGAGAGGAAGATCAAGGAGAAAACTAACATTTACATGGCAGGTCTTTCCCATGAAGGATGCTGAATTTACAAGGGCCCAAAACAAGAAGCTTCTGTCTTTAATTCAAGGTTCTTCTACAATAACTACAGCTACAATTCTTTAGCATTCAATAATGCTATAAGTTGCCAAAATTCTTGACATTTTTTATGTCCCCCAAATGTTGTAAGGTTGGTTTTATTATGCTTCTCTTAATGATGACTAGAGAGGCTAAGCTACTTTCTCAAGTTTGTTCGGCTAGTAAGTGGAGGAATCAAAATCTGACTCAGGTCTTCTGATGTCTAAGTCAGGCTCCTTCGTCTGTGCCACTCACTGCCTTTGAGTGACACCTCAGCGTGGCCATTCCCACCATCATGCTAGTTCTGTCTGGGATGCACCTCTGCTCTATTTCCATCAACTCCCACTGCAGACGTCCTCCAGGAAGCCACCTCTGTCTTCTCGGGCATTCTCCCTGACTCGCTTGGTCTTCCCTTGTGCATCTCTCTTAGTATCTTTAAAAAAAACAACACTGTTTGCATTTTGTTTTTTTCTGGCTTAGATTTTGTAGCAATTCATCTAGAATATACTGAATGCCAACTGTGTGCCGATGGACAGTAAGCACTTTCTAATATGTCACATTGTGACCTGGATCTTTGACATGTTGATTTAAGCTGCTCCTTGATGAAGTAAAAAATTGTCCTGTATGTGTATTTTACCTCCTTTTAAAGCACATGTCAGTAGCATATAACGAACATGTATTTGTGCTTGAAAAGTGCTCACTGAAGGGATGAAGGAGTAAATGGTAAGTTTACTCAAGAGAGTATTGAGCATTTTATGTTTTTATTATCCTAAAGAGTTATCAAGTACCAGTAACAGAGGAATAAACATACTTATATCTTTACCTATACCTATATCTATATTCACCTTTTTATTCAGCTACCATTTATTGAGAACATACTGTATGCCTAACATACTGCCAGAAAGTTCAAAGATATCAAATGTGACTGCTATTATATCTACTTTAGAGGGAAAGAAATAATCTCAGAGAGGCTGTGTGACTTGCCCAAGGAAGCACAGCTACTGATGACAGTGTTGGAATTGGAATTTAGGTCCATTCTATTCCAAAATCTGTGCTTAGAGGAAGAGAGTACCAAAATCTGTGCTTAGAGGAAGAGAGTAAAAAGGAGGCAACAAAAAGAGGGAAGAGACAAGAAAACAGGAATAGCAATTTAAAATAAATAAACATGTAATATAGGTGATCAATTTGGGGGCAGAGATCTGGACCGGACAGGCGTTTCAAGAAGGCTGTTTGGCAAACGCAGATCAGATGTGGTCATCGAGGCTCAGTTTCTCTCATTGACTTGAGAGAAAAAAATGCTTTTCATGCATGTGACTTGCCATGCTGCAGACCTTAAATCAAAATCTTAGGAAGAGATATATCATAGAAGACAAAATCCATGTAACCGATGGATGGCCCCCCTTTCTCGGAGGTGCTGCAATTGAGGCTTCATTGATGCGGTACACACAGTGGAATGTCTGATAATAGCAGATGAGCTGGGAAACCTCATAGCCACTTGGCTCTACTGTACAAATATATAAAGTATCAAAGTTAACAACTTATATCATAATACAAAGTAAGGTAATGTCAGAGGTGGGAACTGATTTTTTCCAATGTCCTAGCTTTGGGGTGCTGCTAAGCTCTCTGCTACACTGTTCTATTACATTGGATGTTCACTTTTAATAGAACTACTAGCCAATGTTTTACATTTTCTCACCCTACCATTCAGTTTCTCACTGGAACAAGTGGTACCCAGTTTCCTCTCATCTGTGCATACAGCCAAGTCACTTATGAAGCCATGCTTAGCAAATTTTTTCTGTAAAGGTCTAGAGAGTAAATATTTTAGGCTTTTCAGCCCTATAGTCTCTGTTGCAACTACTCAAGCCAGCCACTGCAGTGTGAAAGTAACCACAGAGGAAACACAATGAATGAGTTTGTGTTCCCATACAACTTTATTTATGAAAGTAATACAATTTTCCCGTATCAGTAATAGGAATTCTTTTGATTTTTAAACCCACTGACAAATCCAAACTATTCTTAACTTGAGGCTGTAGGAAAGCAGGCAGTGGGTTGGATTTGGCTTGTGGCCCGTCATTTGTCCTTTCCTGACCTGTGCACTACAGCGCCGAAGTCTTAGGGTGGCTCGAGTTTTCCATGTACTTAAGACAGCTTTTCAGAAGGAAGTGGTTAGCTAACTCCATTAGTGCCTCTGAGCTTCAACTATTAATTGACATTATTTCTTAATTCCCAGCTATATTTTAAGGTATGAACCTAAGGAATTTTAAAGTCATTATGTGGGTGAGGGACTGTTAAAAATAAATCCTTCAGGTTTCGAAGTGGTGGAGAGGGAATAGAAGGTGTTAGCAAATCCAAGGGTTTTCAGGCAAATGGTTCAAAAAGCTTTGGGGTGAGCCACAGGCACTGCTAAAGGTCATGGTACCACTTTGCGTCTTCTCTTTATGTTCGTTATGCCTCTCGTAAAATAAAGTTAAAGCAGTTTCATTTAACAGTCTAATTAGAAATGGATTTTTCATTTTATCTTTTTGACTTTGCAATACAAAGCTGAGATCTGGATTCGACGAGGGCCAGGAAAGGATATTTATATATTCATAGTTAAAATTAGGGCTTTCTGACAGCAGCAGAGTTGAGTGTGGGGAGATAGAGCTGTATATTTTCTCCAAATAGGAGGTCCAGGAATGGGGGTGCCTGTAAGTCTCACTTCAACCCGTATGTCTTTCCTTCCTTATTTTATGTGCGGTCAACAGAAAGGATACAGGCGCTGTTACCCAGGCGGCATCCGGGCGTGGAGGCGGCTGCGTTTATTTGTCTCCACTAACAGTTGTTCTTCTTTGTAACAGTGTTCCCTGTGGGCTGAGTGTGAGCTCCCTTTCTTCCTCTTTCCTTTTTTTTCTCCCTCATATTTGAGATGCGGGGGGAAAAAAACTTGCCCAGCAGAGAATCATTTTCTTAATTGGTTTTACACCTCTGAGCCACAGCGTGAGGGCTGGGACAGAGACAGGCCTGGAGTAAAGACTCCGTCTTAAACTTGACCAAGAACTGAGAGAGCCATCCCCCGGGGCTGCAGGAAGACGGTATAAGCCCTCATTTTAAAAGGTGAAGGATGGCTGAGAGGCTGCGGGTGAGCCATGCTTTTCCGTGTCTAAGCCAGAGAAGTGGCCACTTTTAAATTTGACTTTGTGATTCCATCTCTCTGAAATCATTTCATCCTCTTCCCCCATTCCAAATGATCAGCCCCCAAACAGCAACAAATATCCCACAGATGTCATATTCACTTGAGAACGTACAGTTTTTTAAAGCTGAAAATAGGATTTTTTAAAAAAAGAACAACCCTGTCACAACACAGAGTAAATCTCCCAGCCCATGAACAAGTAAGAAATCTTGAAAATGTCCATATTTCCATTCACACTCCAACAGATATGTCCACGAGGGGGTATCTTTAATTGATTTAAAAAAGAAGATGCATATAATTTCCTGAGATGTATTTTGTAAAGCAGGTGTGACAGCTACGTATCTTGCAAAGAGTGGTTTTCCAATGATGTTCATGCAACTTTTATTTTGAAAAACAGTCCTTGTTATTCCCCACAGCGCCCTCTCTGTGACCTCAGGCAGGAGAGCACCTGCATGCTGTGCCTCCACTGGCCCTCCAGGCGTCTGGGTTTCAGAAAAGAGGGCTTTAGCCTCCAGGTATGGGGCATCCCGGTTCCCATGTTCTGTGAGTGCCCCGAGTTCTGCTTCTGCTCCAACGTTAAGTTCAGATGGACTTCTTCCGCTCATTGGGGATTGCAGCCCCAGGATCCTGGAGTCAGTCAGCAACTCAGTTTAATTGTAGGAGTTTTCTTTCCCCATCCACAGAGATGAACGGGCAACCCAGTGTGGTCATTCCTCTGCACCCCGGTGCCCTCTTGAGTTGCTCTAGTGCTGGACTAACCTAGACCAAGGCTAGAGTCACCCAAACACAAGTGGGCAAGTCATTATATATAAACTGGGCGCTGGCTTCGTACAGCTGTATTTCTCCTTGGGGATGAAATCATGGGAGGGGAGAGGAAAGTGGTCCTGAAAGTGAGGGGCATGGGCAGCATGCAGGGCAGGGGAAAGGTATGTTCTTCTTGGTAAAATTAATTCGTTGCTGTAAATGGCAGAAAGAATGGTTTGAGATGGCTTCACTCACTCTGGCTGATTCATTTAAATAAGATTGGATGAGGCCTTGGTGGTGTTTTTTATCATTTATATCCCTAGCACCAGGCATCCTCCTGTAAATAAGCCTGCTTGACAGTCACCATTCCCTTGCTGCTGGGCTCATATGGCTCAAAACCTGAAAGACTCAGACACTACTTCCCAGAGGAGGATGTGTTCAGAGCGAGACAAAGGGAAAGGCACAGGAGATTGAGATATTGAAGTGGTTGTATCCTTGCATCCCCTTTGGGTTGGGGCAGGAGGGGTGGGGCCTGTGTTGCAGCTAAAAGAGGAACAAAGGGTGGCATAGAGAAAGTGGGCTTGCTGCGAGACTAACCTTCTTACTCGGGGAAGGTAAAGAACCAGCACAACACGGTATGGAGGGGACCACTGGCACCTGTTATCGGTCATTAACAAACGACCATGTACTGCTAATCTGTGATCATAAAAAGGCCATCTGCTAATGCTCAAAGGTCATTAAGATGCCAGCCGTGTTTACTCTGTTCTCATTGGTTGGGCCCGTCATTTCTAAGAAAAAAGGAGCTTAAATGGTTATTGTGGTGGTGCCTGCTAATGCCACTCTAGTTATGGGCCTGTCAGTGTTTCCATTAAGACCCCTATGCTCCATGATTTAAAATACAGTCACAAAAATAACAGGCTGGCTGTGTATGCATGCATGGGTACATGCATGTACATATCCTTCCTTTTTTTTTTCACAGATGAGAACATCTGAAGTGCAATAGCTTGATGCTGGCCATGTTCAAAGGTACTCATTAGAAGGGAAAGAGAATTTCTTCATTTCGGGTCTTTTTAAATTTAACCTGACAAATGGACCTATTTTGGATAATAGCCTGCCCACTGTTGGCTAAAATTATTTTCCTTGATAAAATAAACATCTTCATCATACCAACGTGACAGACACCTCAGCACTTCCATGCTGTTGAGAGAACTGGATTATAGGTGGGTTGACCATGGGCTGGATTACAAGGTTGGGAAGGTACCTCAGTGAGGGACCTACTGAATTAAAGCTCACCTCTCATTTTGCATGCTTCTCTGGTCCCCAAAATTTAACACTTGGGTTATGTAATAGTTTCTTTAGCCTTTTCAGAATGGATTATGTAGTGGACATGGTTTTTTTCCCCTCATTTTTCTTCAAGGCACCAGTGAATGCACAGAAACTTGTAAGGGTGATTAGGAACATGTTGAATATTCAAAGGTTTTAATTATATATATATATATATATATATATATATATATATATATATATATATATCTGTCTAGAACTGTAAGAAACTGCCCTTCCTCCCTCCCTTCCTTCCTTCCTTCCTTCCTTCCTTATATATTTTCTTGTTTCCTCTTCTTGGAGGCTCCTAGAAAAGGAAAGATAAAAATAAAGCTCTGTGTATAAATGAATTGACCAAAAGACTAAAAAACAAGTTATGTAATTCTGAAAATCTATCCCCAATCGGCTCACTGTGGCTGGTAACGAAGGTGGCTCTTACCAATGGGTGGCCTGACAGACCGTATGTTCTGCTGCCCGGCCACTGCAGGTGGCAAAGACAGAGCCCACTTTGAAAATATGAATGTAGAAATATTCTCTCTGTATGTTTGTGTATGTGTGCATGTGTGTGTATTTTGGGATGGTCAGACCTTCAAGCTTATGCTAACAGAGGCGTGTGTGCTTAAGTGTGATTTTCAAATACCCGGGCAGATTTTGATGTCTTCGGAGATTCTTTAGTGATGGAGGCCAAGATTGCTGTTTTGATTTTTCCTCCATTTCTGATAACACCACTGTTTCTCATCATATCCTTGCCTTTCATCTCTGCCAATTAACTAAGTAGCCAGAGCCTTGTTTTGAAAAGTTCTGAGTAGTTAGTAAGCTCTTTTTTTTCTGAGCCAAGTCAACGTGCCCTCTGGAGGCCTCTGAATGACGGGTCTGTCCACTGCCCCCACCCCTGTCTGCCTGTTAGTGCAGGCCTGGCCTTAATCTTTTGCTTTCAACGCACTGCAAGGGGGGTGGGAATTATAGAGCAGGGGGTGGGGTGGTGACCGCAGGTGGCTGAAGAAAGGGGTCTTGTTCTCATGACGCTAAATGGCTGGTTAGCACTGCTTTTACTGTGAAATTCAGCTTCTGTCACTTCGTGGTTAATTGCTTTATTATTCTCAGATCCAGATTGGACCTGATTTAGTTCTATCAGGAGCCATGACTCTCCCTGGCATTTGGCCAGGATCCTTTCGATCCTTTGATCTGAGGTTTTATAATCACATTATCGTTTCGACTGCAGCAGGAGGCATGGGCCTTTGCTGCCGCTTTCTACTTAGAAGTGTGCAGGGTTGCTCAGTAGGTGGGTGCAGTGTGACTTTGACCTGGGCAGGGGCTTGGGGAATGGGGTCTTCTCCCTGACTCAGTTTCTCCTTCTTGGTCCTTATGGGTTTGATGCGTTTTCCTCCCTCCTTTCAGCCCCAGATGGTGGTGGGAGCAGCCACATGAACTTGCCCCTTTGGTGGGTTTACTTCCAGCCACCTCGAGGTTGAACCCTAGGTAAGCTTCTGCTCTCCTCTCTTGCCATAGCTTTTCTGCATCAACTGGCTGTCCTTAATATGAAGCAAGTCAACAGGTAGTTAAAATGACCTCCCATCATTGTAAGCAGAGGCTGGCTGGCCCCCATCAGTGGTTCTGGGACACAGACGCCAGGGCTGAGGACGTCAGGCGGCCCACAGGCTGCATTGTTAGCGAGCCTGGTGAGGGCGAGGAGCAGGAGCCGCTGTAGCCTGGGCTTTTTAATAGGCAAGGCTGTAAAATGTCGGCCAGGCCTAAGTCACAGATGCACCACAGAGCTCTTTCAAGCCCTTATTCCAATGCCCTGCTTGTAACTATTTTTAACCTTATTAAAAGGGACTGCAATAGTCCAGCTTCACGAGAGCATGCTAGACTCTTGCAGTAAATTTCTTTGGTTTATAACTCCACCTTTGATTCCGAAGGCCAGCGGGCATGGGCACTCGGAGAAGCATAAATCTCCTGCAGGTCTGCTCCAGGGGAACCCTATGCAGCCAGGGATGTGCTGGAGACCGGCCCTGGGTCCCTGGCTGGAGCAGAGGGGAAGGAGAAGCTCCCCTCTTCAGATTTCAGGCAGCTCAATCTTCAATTCAATCTTGCAAAGACAGAATTTGTGGCATTTGTGTAATAGAAACACAGACAAAAGTCAGAAGCATGCACCCAGGCAGGTGATGTCTGATAACTTGAGCGCCACGTGACCAGTTTCCCAGCACAAGGTCAGCGGGCTCGTGGAAGCCAGCTGCTGGAGAGGGAGGCAGAAGTGGGGCTGGCATTGCAGGACTGAGGGATTTGTGTCCCTTTATTTCACTTCTCACGTGGCAGCTCCTCCTCTATCAGTGGCAGGGGCTAAAATCTCATTTCGAATTTCTTCTAAGTGTTCTAGTTTGGAAAGTCTTTGCTAACTTTTGAAGGAAAGACTTTTTGGGGCACGGTGTCTTCTTGGTCTGAGGTACATGCATGGGTCTCTTCTTTGTCAGGATTCAAAACAGAAAGGGCCTCTTGCTGGCCATACCTTCTTTGGCTTCCGGTGCTCCCTATGTGAAGAAGCCCACATTGGACTAAATTACAGATAGTCAACAAGGAGGCCTGAAATGAGTTGATATGGAGGCACTAGGTTCTGGCTTAAAGTCACTGTGGAGTGTCTATGATGGGTACCAGTCCAGGATCAAAGGAGCATTGTATAGGACAAGGAAGACAAGATGTCCGTCCTCTAGCAGCTCGTCATCTTATTAGAGATGCCACACACAGTTATGGAGCTGTGTGGGACAGTGCATGACTAGAGGTTAAGACCACTGGAGGTCAGAGAGGAATGTATCTGTGGTGCCAGCACAGTTCATGAAAGGTTGATAAGAGCAAGGGTACTAGGTTCTGGGCTACTTTTAAGTGGAGGCTGTGATGGGCTTCTGGAAATTTCTGACTGTTGATCATTAGTTCTCCTATTCACTTCTGGCAATTCTTTTTTTTTTCTTTTTTTTTTTCATCCTGAGGGAGAATCCATTGCACATGATTCATTCAACCGGGTTTGCCTACCCCAGGGCTGGGCATGTGACTGAGGCCCAGCCAATCAGAGCATTTCACCACTTTGGCTATATTGATTGGTTCAAGGTTGGACAACTGACTCAATCTGGCCAATCATAATCCTCCTGAGACTTTCTGACAGAGCTGCAGGGAAGGCTTGCTCTTTCTTCTGTGCTTGCCAGACTGGAAGTATGGGAGATAGGGGCTGCAGCAACTCTGCTGACACAGTGTGGAGAGAGCAGTTTGAGCTGAACAGAGATAAGACGTGCTAGGAGATGGCAAGAGGAATGGACAGCATTTGGTGCCATCATTTGAACTGCTGTATCTAGCTGTGAATGAAGTCAGCTTTGTGGGCTGGTAATTTGTTTTATCCCTGTTAGCTGGAGTCAGGTTCTGTAACATAACTGGAAGAGTCCGACTAATATGGGATGAGGGGCATAGACATGTTTCAAGGAAGTAGGGTACTGGTTTCTGTGTTAGTGCAGGTGGCTCATAAACAGTGTAAGTAACTTTACCCCAAACAAAACAGAACAGCAACAACAGAATTAGCCTCCCTTCTCAGCTCTTCTCTCTTGAAGACAAACTTCACAGGAGTCTACAGAAGCAAAGCAAGATGAAATGTTCATTGGCACTTGGGCCAATGCATCCATTAAAAATATATTTAACAGGCTGCGTTCCTGCTCAGACATTCCTCAGCTTCCTCAGAACCCTCATTATTACCACATATTCTGCCCAGAACACACTTTGAAATGTGATACTTTGACTGAAACATTCAATTCGATGAATATTGAACTCTATGCATCAGGCACTGTGCTAGGTTTGGGGTTACACTGATGGGCAAGATAGAAGTGGTATCTGCCTCATGGAAGTCAATAAAACAGTATTAGCTGGTATTATTTAATAAGAAGAGTTTTTTCCATGGCCTTACATTTATTAAGCTCTCAATATCCAAAATCTCTCTCCAGATTTCATTTATCCACTGAGCCTCGAGACACACCTGCCTTAAATATTAGATAGCCCTAACTCCTTCTTAGGGTTTGTCTGTTCGTTTAGCTGTGCTCTATGTCATAATTTACCGGTCTTGATTAATTTAAGTATTAAGCTTTTAAGGATTGGGTCATGTCTATTACTATAAATTGCTTTCCACAATGTTGACTAAAGTATCATGCTCAAATTAAAAGGAAAGGAAGGAAGGAAAGGAGGGAGGGAGGGAGGGAGGGAGGGAGGGAGGGAGGGAGTCAGAGAGAGAGAGAGAGAGAGAGAGAGAAAGAAAGAGGAATAAAGCCAAATCTAGCTGAATTGAATATAACTACCTAGTGTTCCTTCTCCAACATCCTCTCCACTTTCTGTTTGGGCTTGGAATTGTACCACTGATATGTGTACTTTTATGATTTCAAGTAGTGATATGCTCATGGTAGCAAAATAGGATAGCCAGGGGCCTTAAGTAATGAACTTTAAATACTGGTTTGCCTCTTCTCTCATTTGCAAGAATGGTGGAGTCAAACTTAGGTCCCAGTCCTGCTGTCCTGGGTTGAGTTCCTGAATCCCTCTGAACTTCAGATTTCTCAATGATAAAATAAGGCTAAAAATAACAATAGCTTCCTGAAAGTCCGGCTCTGAGCATTAAATAAAATAACACAGGAAAGATGCTTAGCAAAATGCTGGCATATAAAAAAATATCTAAAGGATGCTAACATTAATATGTGAATGTATGATTAAATACAGAATATTTACCATTTCAAAGTATCTCCCCAAGATACATGTCAATTATAAAGGGAAAAGTTGTAATTTGATACTGGAGAAACCTAACCAATACCACCTATATCAAATGATCAAAGCTCACATCACTCATAAGAATGTCTATTATCTAATAACTAGAGGCCTGGTGCACAAAAATTTGTGCATTTGCAGGGGAGGGGGGGGTCCCTCAGCCCGGCCTGTGCCCTCTCGCAGTCTGAGACCCCTCGGGAGATAACAACCTGCTGGCTTAGGCCCGCTCCCGGGTGGCAGAGGGCAGGCCCAATCCCTAGGTGCAGCCCATGGTCGGGCTCAGAGCAGGGCTGATTGGGGAGTTGGGGCGCCGCCCCCTGTCATGCACAGAGCAGGGCAGATCAGGAGGTTGCGATGCCACCCCTAGTCACGCTCAGGGTAGGGCCGATTTGGGGGTTGGGGCACCGCCCTTTGTCACACTCAAGGCAGGGTCGATGGGGAGGTTGCAACGCCACCCCCTGTCATGCACAGAGCAGGGCCGATCAGGGGATTAGGGCGCTGCCCCCTGTCACTCACAGAGCAGGGCCCATCAGGGGAGTTAGGGCTCCGTACCCTGTCACACACAGAGCAGGGCGGATCAGTGGGTTGGGGCACCGCCCTCTATCACCCACAGAGCAGGGCCGATCAGGGGGTTGGAGTGCTGCCCCCTGTCACACACAGAGCCGCAGGGCGATCAGGGGGTTTGGGCGCCTTCCCCTGTCACGCTGATCCCGGTGCTGGGAGGCATATTACCCTTTTACTATATAGGAAAGAGGCCTGGTGCACAGGTGGGGGCCGGCTGGTTTGCCCTGAAGGGTGTCCTGGATCAGGGTGGGGGTCCCGCTTGGGTGCCTGGCCAGCCTGGATGAGGGGATGATGGCTGTTTGCATCTGGTCACACCCCCTTCAGGGTGGGGGTCCCCACTGGGGTGCCTGGCCAGTCTGGGTGAGGGGCTGAGGGCTGTTTTCAGGCTGGCGGGTGACTGAAGCTCCCAACCTGTCCTTTTTTTCTTTTTTTTTTAAAATTCTGGGTCAGCTTTAGCTCTGAGGCTTGGCTCCAGTTCTTAGGCCTCGGCTGCTGAAAGCAGGTATCTGGTTTGTTTGGGTTCTATAATCGAAACACTGTTTCAACTCCAGCTCTGAGATCCTGGCTGGCTGAAAGCAGGTTTCTGGGGTTTTGTTTAGCTTCTATATTTGTTACAATGTTTCAAACTGCAAGCTCAGAGTCTGGCAGCCACAGGCGGGGAACGTTGGAGTCCTCCGTCACCGAAGCAAGCAAGCCTTCTGTTAGCTTCAAGCTGCCTGGCTGCCAGCCGCCATCTTGGCTGGCAGTTAATTTGCATATCGCCCTGATTAGCCAATGGGAAGGGTAGTGGAGGTACGGCTATTTACCATGTTTCTCTATTATTAGATAGGATAATGGGGCAAATCTAAATCATGTGCCTCTTGATATAATGCACTGAGAAGGACACAACACCATGTTGGTGATATTCTTGCAAAAAAAATGCTTAACCGGAATTTAATCTTAAGGAAATATCAGACAAACCCAAATTGAGGGACCTTTTAAAAAACAACTGACCTATACTTTTAAAAAATATCAGGGTCACGAAAGACAAATGGCAGTTTGCAGACCTGTCTCAATGCATGTATGATCCAAAATTGGATACTGGACCAGAAAAAAAAGGGGGGGAGGGGGGAGACTTAAATGCAACAATTGATAAAATTTGAATATAGTCTTTAAATTGGCTTATAATATTGAATTAATACTATTTTCCTGATTTAGGTAATTGTATGATGGTTATGTAAGATGTTAATAGTTGAAGAATTTTAGTGAAGGTTATGTATACATTTTTTGTGCAATATATCTAAAAAAAAAAATTAAAGTGCATGTATTAGGCATTCAGTGAGCCACATTGTGACCCAGGGAATCTTCCTGAGTTGGAGCAGCCATTTAGATGAGGTTGGAAGCTTGGAAAGCTGTGTCTGTGTGTTGCTCTGCTGGAAGTTCCCTGAGCTCTATGAGGGTGTCACACCCTTACAAGCACATTCTTGGGCTGGTCCATCTGGTTCTCTCCTGATGGTGTGTCCTCCATCCCTGAAGCCTCTTTGAGAAAGAAGTTGAAACAAATGGAAGTTACTCTCTGACAGTTTTTAGAAATTGAGCTCCTCCTTTTGGGTCAGTGAGATTGTCCAGCAGACTGAGATTCAGCCAGAGCTCCCTCTGTGGCTCAGCCATTAGTTTTGCTGTGGAATTTACCATCATTCTTTCACTTCCTGGGCCTTGCCTCTCAATTGTGTGGAGCAGGAGGAATAATGTTGGACTTACATAAAAGCATTGCATCCAAATCTGATATCCACATTATTAATGCAGTATGCACAGTAGAAGAAAAACGTAGAAAAGGTGATTAAAGCTACCACAGGGGCATTACATGAGGATGTACAGAGTTATAGAAAGAGGTACAGCTGTAGAAAAACTAAGCCAGGAAGAGAATCTATATAATCAAAGCCTAAGCGACCGTTATGATGGAACTACTGGAACAACCAGTCGCTATGATGCGCACTGACCACCAGGGGCAGACCCTCAATGCAGGAGCTGCCCCCTGGTGGTCAGTGTGCTCCCACAAGGGGAGCGGCAACTCAGCCAGAAGCCGGGCTCATGGCTGGCGAGTGCAGCAGCTGGCGAGCACAGCAGCAGTGGCGGGAGCCTCTCCCACCTCCGTGGCTGCGCTAAGGAGCAGCAAGCCGAGTGGTAAGGAGCAGCTAGCAGGTTGGCAGTAAGGAGCAAGGTCTCCCAGACTGCGAGAGGGATGTCCAACTGGGCCTAAGCCGGCAGTTGGACATCCCCCAAGGGGTCCTGGACTGCAAGAGGGCACAGGCTGGGCTGAGGGACTCTCCTCCCCCCCCCCAGTGCACAAATTTTGTGCACCGGGCCTCTAGTATGATCTATAAAATACATCAGATCATGGAAAGTAAAATGTGTCTTCACAATCCATGACAGAGACTGGCTTTAAAAGGACAGGTTCTCAGAAAATGAGAGGAAAATGATTTTGCAGAGTAAACAAAACACGTATGAATCTTGATATCAAGTAATGTCTGACAGGGATGAGGTCAAGAAGGGTTGAATGAACTCCAAGGTGATAGATATCAGAGGAAAGGAAGTGAAAAGGTGGAGTCAAGTTGCCAGCAAGGAGCATGGCAGATCCTCCACCTCAGCCTCCTGTGATGTCCTTGTTTGGACCTGCATCCCAAACTCTGAATTCTCCTGTTTCTAACTTTGCACATTTACTCCTAGCCCCTTGAACATGGGTTGCTCTATCAGGGTGAATCAATGGTGGCGATTTCACAAGGAATGTTGTGAGGTTAACAAATACAATTTGTAATGTGCACTGCAAATATAAAGTGCCATAAAAATGCTAATGAATGGTAATGTGTGTCCACTTGTTAGCGAGCCAGATCAACAGGCCAAGGATAACAGAAAAAGAGACTGCCTTTTGAACACAGAGAGTGCTGTCCTATTCATGTGGCCTCCGCATGCCACCTAAGAGACTCTGGCTCGGCCCTCATTATTCAGCCAAACAACTTCCTCTCCCTCTCTGGGTCTCAGGCTGCTTTCTGAGCAAGGAAAGATTCCCTGAAACCTTTTGGCACCGTCAACAATAGTGGTAACAAAAATTTGGCTTTAGAAATGCATTCAAGGAGTGAAAAAATACAATAGAAATCTATCATTACTATGATGTTTGGGGTGGGGGGAGAGAGAGAGAGAGAGAGAGAGAGAGAGAGAGAGAGAGAGAGAGAGACCTGGGCCTTGTTTTGCATTTTGGTAAGAAATGATATATAGCTACATAGTAAAAACAGTTTTATTAAAAAGATCTTCTCACCCTGAAATCAAAATTCGAATTGTACCCTCTTATCATCCAGTCACTTTAGAATGAAAGTTAAAAATGCTGATACTGTGGAACTAGCCCTCGGTATTATATCTCATCGCTGATATATTTGTCTAATACTTTGGTTTTTGAAGGCCCATTACTCAGGCCCTGTGCGCAGGGCTGTTCATTTTAATCCTTTCTGGTTTCTGAAAACAGGAGTGCTAGGTGGAGCTGATAGATAAGATTACATTCCCAGCTTCTGCGTGTAGGTAGGTAGTGGGGTATGATCCAGATAGTGAAACAAATGGAGTTTTCATCACCCTGAGAAAAAGGTCTGACCTTGGATTTGTGGGCTTTTGTCTAGGGAAAACCTACTAGGATGTAGGGTTCTATGATGGCTAGGATGAACTCTTCATCCGGTGGAGTGGAACATTTTAACAGCCCAATAAAGGTTCAGATGTATATAAACTGAGTGTTTAGGGCCTCTGTCACCTTAGTTTACCAATAGAACAGATACAGAATTTCATAATGTTTATTCTGCCCTAATAAAAGGAACCTCTTTGTCCACTGAAGCAATACATTGAGGACCAAACAGGCCTCCTGTGCTGTGAAAAATACGGGGAATTATGGAATTCTTACTCCAGGCTCCTCTGGCCTCCATGAATGGTTCAGAGGGAGGTGGGTAAGTGACCAGATTAAACTGTTTAACAGGCTAATACTTGTTTGGTTTACACAAAGCCATCCAGCAATTATTTCGATGCTTGACAGTGTTATCATCATTATTTATTTTGCTATAAGCTCGATTTATGCATTTGTAATACTAAGCATAAGAAACATTAATAGCTTTACTAATTATGTCACTACTTTACAGATATAAATAGCGATTAAAATGCCAAGTAAAGTGAACTAGTAAAACATTTTTAAGAGAATTTTAAAATCAGTTGCTGATTGATGATGTCTTTGCCTAGTCTTGGGGTTTGAATGGAGAAGAAGAGAGCCTTATCTGGAGATTTAAGTCTTACTTTCTTGCCAGGTCATAATGCTGGGAAAGTCATTCTGCCTTAACCTGAGCATAATCAGCTGAACCATGTATTCAATATGTGACCAGCAAAGTATATTTTGTTTTAGATGAGAGCAAAATGAAAATCCAAAGTGTAGAGATGGGAAGGGGGGGTGTCAGAGAGAAAGACGGGGGAGAGGAAATAAATGATCATAAGTGAAGTGGGGGGAATAAAGAGAACTGAGTAACATACGCATCTCCCCATTCTGGCTATTGATCTTGCTCTGTGTTCTCCAGAAAACACCTTGTTATAAATGAGGATATTGAGTGAATAAAAAGAGTTAATAAATCCACGGCCTTTGCCAGGAATGCTAATGGAAATCCATGAGCAGTTTAAGTGCTGGACAAGTGAAAAGACCACACTGGGAATGGAGGACATGGTGGATGAGAATGGATAGGCAGCATGTCTGGATGCCTGGTCTGTGAGCTGAAGCAATGGATGGGCAGCGTCCTTTGATGGGTTGTAACTCTTAGAATTCCTGAGGTCCTATCTGTTGACCTCTATAACAAGTCAGCTCCAAAAATGCATACTCTCGCCAGAGCAAGGAACTTTTGTAAATTGAGTTTTACTGGGACACAGCCACACACATTCATTTAAGTATTGTCTACGGCTGCATTTATTTACACTACAACTCGGAGTTGAATCATTGCAACAGAGACCTTACGGCTCACAAGGCTAGAAATATTTACTATCTGACAATTTATTTTTAAAAAATATAGCCGATCCCTGCTCTCAAGCCTCAGTAAACATTAACTAATTGGCTAAATAAGTTGAAGAAGTTTTTCATAGTTGCTCCAAAGTGCCCACTTTTCTAATTATTTTTCACTGGGATTCAATATATGCCTGCTTCAAAATTTTTCACAGCCTACCACAGTGCTATCTGAGCATGAAAAGATTGTGACGGGGTGGGGAGTGGGGGTGTATAATAAGGCCCTTTTGTTTGTGCAAAATAAGATGTGTGACACTTTGAGAAAAGGCCTCCGGTTGCATTAGATAATTCTGATTATAAATGATCATTCTTAAAGCTATAATTCAGGGATAAAAGAGTGTGAGTATTTTCATTTGTGGTTTGTGGCAGGACTTATTGCATTTCTCTGTCTTCTTAGAGCTAGCCAAGAGGTTCATAGTAGGGACTAACTTACCTAAGCCATCTTGAATGAATTCTCCACCACCATCTCCCTGAAAAAAATTCCTAACATGGAAAAATTCATTTTAGCAGGAGAGGTCTTTATTTTTGAAATGTTTTGACCTGATTTAGAGGCTAGTTATAAATATAAAGGAGAGAGCTGTTTACTCAGTAAACATGATAAAATATTTGGGAGCTCATACATGCTGGATGTAATCTAGCAATATCTGCAAAGTAGACATTGCATTTCTGTTGCTTTCATTTTTCTTAACAATTCTTAGATTTTCCATCACAATCACACCTGATCTCATTGTTGCCTCTGTCGAATTCTATACCCTGTAAGATCTAACTGAAATTCTACCACTTTTATGACTATTTCTCAGCAACTCAGCTGAGGATACTGGAAAACTCACAGGCTTTGCAATCAGATAGCTTATCCATGGCTGAGGGGCCATGAACAAATTACTCCTCTCCTCTGAGGATCTGGTTCCTTATTTGTAAATGTGCAACAAACTAAAGTCTCAGAATTGTTATGAAGATTAAATAAGATGATGCACATAAAAGGCTTGGCAGACAATAGGTTTTCAATGAATGATGATAACTATTATTTTCTTAGGTCAAAGACTTCTGTTTTGAATGATAGCAATTGCTTGCACCAATTAAGGGCTGCTTTCTGTATACTGTGGTACATTTTTAGTTTATCTTGTCATATAGATCTTTCCCCACCTAATTGAATTCTGACCTTTTAAGAGTAAGTACCACATTTGTGTATCTGTTCAAGCGTATTACAAATAATAGGTACTTAATAAGTATCTGGATTGATTCTGGGTCTTTGATATGTTGGGTGAATACAGAGAGAAACCAGAGCAAAGAGACTGTGTATTTTGCCAGTTCACTGGATCATTGCAGAGACTGCTGGTGAGGGCGTGGAGAGCCCTGCTTTGCTTGGTGTCATGAAATATCCAGATGTCTACATTTGCAAAATCAGAGATGTCGGGAGTAGAGACAGTTTTGAAATAGATGGTCCTACTCACCAGGGCTTGAATCTCTAATCTTTTCTCTGCCTATAGTCCCAGGAAAACACTGCTTTCCCATACAAAACTGAGATGAGATGATCAGTGTAGAGAATTTACTTAAGTTAATTATTTCTTTCGTTGGGAAGATAATGCTCAAATTAATGTTTAAAAATCTATCACCTTTAGATTCTCTCGACTGAGAATGTATCAATATTTCAGTAGGCAATTTGAGATATAATTTATATGCAATGATATTTACCCTTTTAAGGTATATCCTTCTCTAAATTTTGACAAATTTCTGTAGTATGTAAACTTCCCCACATTAAGATAAAGAATATTTCTATTATTCCAAAAAGTCATCTCATGTCTCTGTGTAGCCAGTTTTTCTTCCCCATATCCCCAGCCTCCAGAAGTCTCTGATTGATTACTGAGTGTAAGTTTGCCCTTTTGAGAATGCCGTATAAATAGAATCACACACTATGTGTTTTTTTGAGTCTGGCTCTTTTCACTTAGCAAAATACTTTTGAGTTTCATTCATATTGTTTATTGTAGCCATAGTCATTTCTTTTACTGCTGAGGAATATTCCATTGTATGAATGTGTTGTCATTTGTTTATCCATTATCTGCTTAATGGGCCTTTGTGAGGTTTCTAACTTTTAGTGATTATAAATGAAAGTACTCTAAATATTTGTGTACAGGTTTATGTGTGTTCATGTATGAAGACATGAGTAAGGGATTCCCTTGGGTGAGGGATTGCTAGGTCATATGGTAAGGGTATGTTTAATTTTATAAGAAACTATCAGATTACATTGCTAAGTGGTTTTACCATGTAGCTTTCCTACCAAAAAGATATGAGATTTCTAGTGGCTCCACATCTTCGTTAGCATTTTGTATTATCATTTTTTAAAATTGAGCAATTCTAATAGGTATATAGTGGTATCTCATAGTTTAATTTGCATTTCCATAATGGCTAATGATGGTGAACAACTTTTCATGTGTTTATTTGCATCCATATACTTTCTTTGGTGAAGTGTCTATTTAAATCTCTTGCCTATTTTGGGGGGGATTGGGAGTAGGGGAGAATGTTGTTTGTGCCTGCAATAGGCATTTTTAACTGTACCATATTTTGGCTAGTCACACTCATCATTTCATAACATGAAACTACAGTGAGTTAATCAGTCCATCATCATCTTCAAATATTTCCTTCAGTACCTCATATATGTAAGCTTTAATAGAAGCAAATTACCTCAATGTCCAGACTGAGTAAATTACCAAGAAGGTTTTCTTTCAGCATCTTGGTGAGATACCCTACACCAGTGGTTCTCAACCTTCCTAATGCCACGACCCTTTAATACAGTTCCTCGTGTTGTGATGACCCCCAATTTCATTGTTACAAATTGAACATAATTAAAGCATAGTGATTAATCACAAAAACAATATGTAATTATATATGTGTTTTCTGATGGTCTTAGGTGACCCCTGTGAAAGGGTCGTTCGACCCCCAAAGGGGTCGCGACCCACAGGTTGAGAACCGCTGCCCTACACCATCGAGGACCCCTTCTACTCCATGCTCACTCTTCCTCAGCTTTGCCCCTTTGGCTGCTGTTGAGGGCAACTGCCCAACATCCTCTTGCCTCAGGGCCCTTGTGCTAGGATTCATTTCACCTGGAAAACCTTTCCCTAAAACGGTGCATGGCTTTTGCATTGCTCCATCCATCACTTTGTCTCGGGCTCTAGTCAAATGTAGGCAACAGTGCATAGGCCTTCCCTGACCAGCTATGCAATGCATCCACTTCCTCCATACCTTCCTACCTCATACTTCTTGTAGCATTCATTACCATCGGGTATGCTGTATCTTATTCATTTATTTGTTTTCTCTCTGTCCTTTCCACTGAAATGTAAGTGCCATGAAAGCAGGAACATGACCTGTTTGCACAGTCTGCAAAAGTGCTGAGTGACAGCAGGCATTCAAGAAATTGTGGGTTGAATGAGTAAGTCTTAAGGAGAAAGGTGAGAGAAATGCTAATTTCCTGGGTTTTTAGACAGTGCTGCATATTACACCAGTCCTGGCCTGCTCCCAGCACTTAAAATTTTATTAAGCTACTTCAAGTTGACTCAGGGGAACCCATAAATCAAGCTTGTCTGGCCTCCCTAAGGTTTCCTTGTGTAGACTGGAGGAGTCATGAGGAAGTGTGGTTCCCCATCATGCAATGGCTGGGCTATCCTTGAGTTAAAGGTCTCCAGGCTAGGTAGGCCCTTAAGAAATTCCTCTTCTTTCCAGGGGCTTAGATCATCATGGAGTCAACTGTGGGTTCTCCTTACTTTTCCATACTTCTCAGTGTTCCTCTCTTAAATAGTTTTCCATACATGGTTCAGGTCTGGAGACCTTCCTGATGATGGATATGGTAGTCCACACTGGATTGGGGCAAACTGGGGAAAATAGAAAAGTTCCCAGGAAAAATAATCAACTAATCAACTGATCTAAGGAATACCAAAATTCGCCAAACATTCAGCAATAAATGGCTGCTTTTGAAATGAAGAATATTTTATGATTACCCCCTTAAAACTAAAAATAAACAGTCTCTAGAAAGGTACAGTTTCCCTTTTTCATTTGATGAAAATATTCAGCTTGTCTAATATATTTCAGCTCAAAAATTGTCAGAGGAAAATGATGACCTAACCTACGTTAATAAAACACAAAACAGCATTTGGGCCTTTTTATTGTGAAGACTTCGCAAACGGGAGGGTGTTATAAAGAGAGTGGGACACTGTTCGTAACCTTTAGCCTGGGCTGAGTTCCTTTATAAAGTGGAGCCTTGTGGATTCTGGTTGCCAGAAATCATCTAAGCTGAGCATGTTTCATAACTGAATTTTGCCTTCTCAGTGATCTTAAGCAAAATTATGAAAATCTACCCAAATCCTGATTTTATAACGACAAGACAAACTGACAGTGATGCTACAGGAGGTTAATGATGGTCTAATTATCTTGCACCAATAAGGAAAAAGAGTCAGCCTTTTGGCAAGATTATGTCAGAACTCATCAGATAATACAGATATTTCTACCTCCACCCATTTTCTAAAGGGGGATGTTGCCGTTTTAATTAAATGTTATATGAATACATTTCAAATAGATCCAAACACAGGGCAAACTCTGTTTCAGAACTGATGTTCCTACATTTCAAGCATATTTGAAATGTAATTTTAAAAAAAGACAATGGGAAAGGAAAACGAAAATAACTCGAAACAAGCAGAATATAGTAGCTCATCATTACACTAATATATCAAACAATGTGATCTTAGCTTAATTATCCCCTTTGAGAGTTGAGAAAACTAAGCACAACCTTCAATTTACAGCTGTTTGGTGCCGGGAACCTGAATTATTATTGAAGAAGACAGGGGAAAAAGTTTATTTATTGTGACCTCCACTCAGTTTTTATTCATCACGGAGAATCTGTATATTCACAAATGAGGGCTATTCATCCTTAGACCGCAGCATTCTTCAGCTGTCCCGGCCGACATCAACTGCACTTCTCTAGCTTTTGTGTTCATCTCGAAGGCTCTTCATCCAGATTGTTCATCATCTTGATGGTCGAGCTTTATCTCGCTTTTGTGCAGCTGCATTCCGCTTACCCAAAGTGCTGAGGGAGAGGAGGGAGAGAGAGAGAGAAAAGAGTGAGCGAGCTGCAGGACCGAGTGAGCAGGAGAGAGTGGGAGAATAGAAAGGAGAAAAAGCAGTGGCCGGTGCACATAGGAGGATAATTTGTAGTTTCTCAATAATAATATATATAAAAAAAAGGAGGACAGGCTAATTACTGGCTTAACTAGGGCAGCCTGTGGATCTTCATGTCAAAAGGACTGCTGTAATTGCCATCAAAGCACATTCATAGTGTGGCACAAAAGAAGGGCCTTTTGCAAATGGATCTTGCTAATAAACAGGGCTGAGAGGAGCATTATGTGTCTCCCTGGTTGCAGGCACATTAACACAGTGACATGGAGCATAACATGGGCCTGAGGAAAAAAAACACCAGAATGATAATTATCACCCTCCCCGCCCCAGCCTCCCTCGCCTTTCCCTTTGTGTTGGATGAGGAAGCTGAACATGACCTATTGGAGGGCCCAAGGCAGGCTATTAGTGACCCCTGAGCCCTGACAAGGTGCCTCTGTTCTTTTAAAAGCCTGCCTCTTGATGTCAGGAGGGTCACGTGGAACCGGCCGGCTCAGCTCGAAATGGTCCAGCAAACACTTCAACCTTAAAGACACCTGGAAGGTCATGACCAGTTTAATGCAGACGAGGACAGCAGAGACAAGGCTCTGTGGAATCCTGGACTGAAGTTTTCCACTTTCTGTTTTCTGCTGCTTCTTTGTACACTCGATCACATGCATTTATTTAAGTCCTCAAAACTAAATTCAGGGGTGGGAAAAGTTCTCTTTTTCTGTTGGTAAATGAAGAGAGTTTCAGGGAATCAGAAGGGTGGATGCAAATACAGCCCCTTGGGTTAACCCTCCTCTGGCAGATGTAAACACACTGACTTCCCACAGGTAGGGGTCATGGGGGTGTGCAGGGGGCTGCCTTTCTTGCTTCTTGCTGGGCAGGTCGTGAGAGGCTCATCAGAGGTAGAAGCTCATCTGTGAGCTGGGCCTGCCAACATTGGCTGTTGCTGGAGCTGCCAATCATGACTGACAATTCCAGGCTCTTTCCGGTTTCACACAGAGAAGTTGGTATTAAAGAAAGGTCCAGCAATTGACTTGGAAAACGTGCCTGAGACAATTAAAATTAGATCTACTTTTCCCTTTCCTTCCTCTTCCCTTTTTTTTTCTTGTGACTTTTCTGTGAGGGGTGTCTGTGTTACCCCAGAGGTCTTTGCATGGTCAAATCATTCAGTGCTATAGAGGAAACCAGCAGCAGTTCAACTGCCAACTCCTAATTCCCAGGCCTGGGCTCAGGTCAGTAATCTCCCTTTGTCTCCACTCCTCTCTACTCTGTCTGTCTCTATCTCTATACACAGTATTTATATCTTAATCAAAGGTTGGAAGAGGAATTCAGAGGAGCACTCAAAGAATAAAGATATAACCGTTTAATCAAATTAAATCAGTTTGTTATTCATCACTGGGTGCTTCTGGGACATAGAAAAAGGCAGAGGAAGGGGAAACATCAGGATGCCATTTGGGGTATCTAGTCTTACTCTTGGCTTGGGTTGAATCCCCATGAGACTGGTCATCTTGGAAGTGTGGCCTGAATTTTCCTGTTTTCAAAATCAGGAGAGCTATTTCTTAGAGACGTCCTCTCAACCTTCAGTACTGTAAAAGTGCAGCGGGCTGGGACTTGCGTGTTATCTCGGAAGGTCGTGTCTGCCCCAGAACACAGAGGTGGTACAGTACCTAGGATGTGACTACCAGCACCACACCTGAGTCACCAGTGTGGAGCTTCTGTCCTCCTGGGCCTGGGGCATGCCACCCTTCAGGTGAGTGGATGCTTTCACTAACCTGGGAGATAACCAAATCTCTTTGTTGAGGTTGCTATAGAGTTTTAATTTCTAGCCTTTCCAGTGGGTAGGACAGAATGTTCCAGCTCTCTAATGACTTGGTCTCTGGTGACCAGCTCCATCCTGAGGCTGCATAGGTGGCCCACCCCAATTCATCTGATTAGCCTAGACTCAGGTTTGCTCAGAAGGAGCTCCTTATGAGTAACAAAAAGATACTCCTATCAGGAAAAGGGCATAGGAGTTTTGTGCCAGCAACAGGGGACAAAGACCAAATGTATTTCTTATTATACCACACCCCTTACTGTGTAACTGTGGGCTCTGTCAGCAACCTGGAGGACATTAGCACATTCACGAATCAGCTTACACTGCTATTGTGAAGGAGAACCATTTGTTAGCTTAGGTAAAACCTGGATTAATTACAACTGTCTGTTTGTGAAAATATTGACTAAGGAGGCCCTTAGTATACATTTAAGAAAGGTGAAAATCTCACAGACTCATGAAATTCGAGCCCTCTTTTGGTTTATTAGTAGTTGGGGGAGTAATAAGAGCAGACACTTTGGTTCAACTGAAGGATGATACAGGGAAATATAATTAGGGTTTCAAATGAATAATTTTGCAACGTTTTTTCCTGAGTTATCTTTGTGAAAATGGGGTACGTGAAAGGGTGGACAAGCAAGATTAGAAAATGCATCTAAAGATGATTCTCCTGTGAAGTTGTTCTTTCAATATTCCACATCCCCACCCCCCGCCTCTTTTGTGTGGCTTTGGAATAAACAGTCCTAGAATACCTTATGAGAACAGTTTTGGAAAGACCTAAACACTGTACTTTCTGCAAGTTAACATATGAGAGAATAGGATTGGTAACATGTTGTGATGCCAATCCTAAATTTCCTAAAGTTTCAGTTTGAGTTCGGTTCCCTGTCCATGTTTTTAGCTCCTGAATGCATTGCTGTTCAGAATCATTGACTTAGATTGAAAGTTATGTATGTGATGCCAGGTATTGACTTAGAAAACATACCTGATTAAAGTGTTTATTGATACTAGCACATGCAGAAGAATCTTTGTTGAAGAAACAATACTGCCTCTTGAAAGATCTGGAAGCAGAACTGAGGGCTCCCACTGTGTGTCTGAGCACCTTGAATGCGGTTGAACAGTCTCCGGGCTGGGAAAATTTTTTCAGGGACATTTTTGCAAAGTAGGACTTCTTTTCCCTTTCTAGACCCTGATTGGTAAAACCAAGAGCAATCTGTCACATAATTGTTTCCGTAAGAAGACGCTTCATTCTGTGTCTGAATCCTTGATGCCCTCTTGTCCCTAGCCAAACTTTTCCAGAGAGCAGTGTGCAGAAAGTCAGTGAAATGGGTGTCATGGTCCAAAACCCCTTACAAAACAGAAGAAAACAGAGTCCCAAGATATGGATCAAAGGAGAGGAAAATAAAATAGTTATTCGCCTCTCCTTAGAAGGCCTATGTGGATCTGGCTACTCATTAATACCATCCTATATAATAAAACCCTAATATGCAAATGGCTGAGCTGCGGAACGACCGGTCGCTATACGTGCACTGACCACCAGGAGGCAGATGCTCAAAACTGGAGCTGCCCGTGGTGGTCAGTGCATTCCCACAGAGGGAGCGTTGCTCAGCCAGAAGCTGGGCTCATGACTGGCGAGTGCAGCGGCAGTGGCGGGAGCCTCTCCCGCCTCTGTGGCAGTGCTAAGGACTGTGAGAGGGCACAGGCCAGGCTGAGGGACCCCTCCCCACCCCAGTGCACAAATGTTGTGCACTGGTCCTCTAGTCAAGTAATATAGATGTACAGTAGGTCCTCAGGTTACCTTGGAGATCCGTTTGTACAACTCCACGTAATGCGATTTTCGCCGTGAAACAACGTACGTTGAGGCCGACATAACCTGAAGACTGTATTTATTCTTGAAATAAAACAAACCACTCATAGAATTTAAGAGAGAAATCCTGATATTTAGCTCAATTTTTCTAGGTAAAATTTTTGGTTATTGTTACAGTAGTGATAAAATTACTTAATATTTATCCTTTTTTTAGAGGATAGTATGTGTGATTATGTTTCCTATAGCCATGTTGAAACCTAAATACACACATACATGTGTACATACAGAAAATGTATATATATGTATGTGTGTACATATTGAACAATGTATGTATACATGTATGTGTATTATATATCCATATCCATATCATATATATGCTTATATATATTCATACTAATATAAGATATATATTTAAATTAAGAAAATATGACTAGGCCTTCCAATAATGCCCACAGCATATTTATAATTTGTAGTGTCTCTTATGCCTATAGTATAATATGCATTTTTCCTTAAAACAGTAACTCTTCATATTGATTCACTGTAGACCATTTGGGGGGTAAATACAAGTACAAAGAAGAAAATAAAAATCACGTAAAAATTGCATAATAACAATATGTAAAAGAAACTACTATTACTTTGTTGTTGTTTTTACATAGATTTATTTTTATTTTGGTTGTTCCCAATCTATTATCCTCTGAGTGAAAGGTGGTATATCTTTACATGAAACAAACAAATTGTGGCATAATTGGTCCATTTATTTTGGTATTTTAAGACAATGCACTTTTTTTATTGTTGTTCAACAAATATCCTTCTCTGAAGTACATGCCCATTCACCACTTACCATCCAGTAATCTATCCATCCATCCATCCATCCATCCACCCATCATCATCAATCTATACATCCATTCATCCATCTTTCCCACATATACTTACAGAACTTCAAGTAATTTCTCAGTTTCCTTTAGGATTTTGTTCCATATGGGTCTTTCTGTCTAATCAATCACCTGCATTATCCATTTATCTAAACTCCATTTTGATAATGTACTAACATATGCTAGTGATATGTTTCCCTGATGTTTATTTTCCCACTGTCTGTCACCTCCAGTCCTTTAGCAACTCATCTGAATGGTTAGAATTATGATGTTACTATTCAACCACTTTAACCTGTTATTCAGAGTTTTTTCTTTCTGGATACCATAGATAGTTCATCCTCTCATGTCTTCATGTCAGTTCATCTCTGTCAAAATATTTCTCTTTTTGTACCCATCTTTAGACTCCTTTTTACAACCCTTCCTCCCATCTGACCTTGGTACAACAGTCAATCATTTCAACTACATTTTTATCTCATATCTTCAATTTATTATCAACTTTGTCCTCCTCCAAGTTCAGGTCAACACAAATACATTTCTCTCTTTTCTTGTTGGTGCTGAAGGAAATCTTGGGATTTCACTGATGGATAAAAATGTATGATTTTCAACCTCAGCTGAACTTTTAAAGCTGTTTTTAAATAGCAAGTCACTCCCTTCCCATTCATTTCTAATATTTTATCATTTGTTTAAACTACCAATTTGTCCTTAGACACCCTTCTTTTTTTGTTAATCCTCAAAGAGGATATTTTTTCCATTGATTTTAAAGTGGGAGGGAGAGAGAGAGAAACATCAATTTGAGAGAGACACATTGATTGGTTGCCTCCCACATGTGCCAAGACTGGGGCCAGGGATCAAACCTGCAAGCCAGGTATGTGCCCTTGACTGGGAATCAAACCCTTGACCCTTGGGTTTGCAGGCCATGCTCTAACCACTGAGAAACACCGGCTAGGGTTGTCACCCCTTCTTTTAGTGGGAAACCTGCCTGCTATTTTCATAAAGAAAAAGAAGGTCATGGGTGATGGTCTGTGTGGTGGAAAAATAAGGACTCTGGATTTTGCAAAATTAGAGTTCTGGCTCCACTACCACCTGTGCGACTTTGGCCAGGTGACTTAGTCCTTCTAAACTTTCATTTTGTTATTTGAAAACCATACTTCACAGGATTTGTCAGAAAAACTAAATGGCATGATGTGTTCAAAGAGCTCAGAACACTGTGGACTCTTAATAGTAGCTATTACTATTTTTATTAGCAGTGCTCTCAACTTCCTTTTCCATTTATTTATATCTTTGTCCTTTCTTATTCCTTCCCTATTGGTTTGGAAAAAGATGGGCCAACTCCTCTCAAGACTAGTTCCTGGAGACTGAATCCTGCATCCTGGACCTTTGCTCCATCAGATATTCTCTCTCTGTCTTGCATCTTCAATTTGGGTGGCCATACATCTTTCTCATGTGAACATCCATTGTCTCTCAAGTTCTTCCTTCTCAATGGTGCTTTTTGAAAACAAGTCTATTCATAGATGCTCCATGGCATCTCCTTAACCATTTTTCTGAAACTGCTTGTAGAAGTCCCCAATGATTCCTAATTGACAACTTCAGTTGGAACCGGGCCTCAGTTTTCAGCCAAGCTCCAAAACTACATCCTTAAGAATACAATGTGCTTCCATTGGATTCCGTTTCTATTCACCTGATGACATGATCATGTTGGGTCATTATTGGGGTTGTCTCATCTGTTAGAGGATGAATATCCTGAAAAGAGGAAATAGGCTTTATTCCTAATGACACACACACACACAAACACACACACACACACACACACACACACACACACCTTTGTTGATTCCAAAGACTATTGTCTCAAAGAGGAAACTTGACATAAAAATATTGCCTTTATATACACCCTGCAGTTTGTAAATGCTAAGAATGGGCATCTTTTCCTGTTTATTGAGTGTTAACAGAACATTTCTGACATTGCCATCAGCCAGTCAGCAAATATTTATTTAATGTCACTGCTAGATGCTGCTATGAGTAATGGGAATTCAGTTCTGAATAAGACCTAAGATAGACATAGTCTTTGTCCTTTGGAGCTGGTTGAAGATTCAAGGACTTGAATTCTGTACATTTCTTCCTCGCCATATCACATTAAACCAGTGGTTCTCAACCTCCTGGCCCTTTAAATACAGTTCCTCATGTTGTGACCCAACCATAAAATTATTTTCATTGCTACTTCATAACTGTGATGTTGCTACTGTTATGAATCGTAATGTAAATATCTGATATGCAGGATGGTCTTAGGCAACCCCTGTGAAAGGGTTGTTTGACTGCCAAAGGGGTCGCGACCCACAGGTTGAGAAATGCTGCATTAAACACTTAAATTACACAGCTTCACAATTAGGGGGAGGGAGTTATACTGGAAATTTCTATAATTTTTGACTTGGGTAGAAAATATATTTCTCTCCAAACTCAATTGGAGTTAGAGATTGATTTAGTGAATTCAGTTTAAGGTTTAGTAAGTATTTTTGACTTCCACACAAAATTATTCCATAATAGGATAATATATTTACATGTTATTTAAATATTGAGCATCTGTGAACTTAGTCAAGCCCCTGAGTGAAGTTTTTGTATAGATGATATAGGTCTAGAAGGAGTCATAAGAACTGGGAAAACATATCCAGATTGGAAAGTTTTACTTTTTTTTTAAGATCCTCTATTTATAATAAAGTATGGGGTGGGGGGAAATCTCCACTTTGAAAGGATCAGCTTTAAAAATAAGACTATTTTGCTTCAAATCTCAATGTGTGATTTTTCTATTCTGAGGTTTTTATTCTGAGATTCCTTGATATATATAATTTCATAACTTATGTGTATAATTTTATAACTTAGTAGCCTGCTATTTATTGAACAAGAGATACATTGGAAATATCCTTATCAAATCATAATGTAACTTCTGAAAAGCTGTACCCTACTTTGAAAATATTTGAGGTGATGTAATGCATTATTGGTACAAGATGATATTGCACAGTTTGTTTTAAAATTGGTGCTGTTACTGGAGTATGAAACATTAATCGTTGCCACAAGGTTTTTTAATTAATAGAATCAGAAAAGAAATATAATGTGATTATCTCAACCAAAGTGCTGGAAGAACTGAAGCCACCTGTTAGCATCTTCTAGTTGACATCTTTGAATGAGTGTCAGTATTTTCAGGTCTTTGTGTGCTTGAACTAAACTGTGACCATCTTACCCTCTTCCCTATGTTGGCCACAGTTGGATACTCTCTCGTCCTCTTTTTGTTTTGTGGCTCCACTTTTTCAGCAACTTGGGAAAGCAAAGTTTGCTGAGACGTTGGTTGTTGGGAACCTGTGGATGATGACAGAGGGAACTATCTTTCCATTTCTGATTGCACAGCAGTTGGAACTATGTCTGACACCTTGTAAATACTCAACAGATATTTGCCGTGAGACTGAATGGAGAGGAATGGTTGCTTTTTTAAGTCTATGTGACCCCGTGGTCTGCAGTCAAGGTGCTTTTCCCCTTTAAAGGACCCCTTCTCTATTATCTGGCTTCCGCGAAAGATAGAAGGTAACTCTCCCATGATTCCAGAGAGACTGTCTGAAGCTCTGAGAAATGACACTTAGAGAAGCTGTGGCTTTTATAAACTTTTATGTTCAATCTTCTTAAACAAACTCCTTATCTGGCTGGCCTGACCCCTTGTTCTTTCCCTGCATTTTAATAGAAGCCAATGCTATTAAAGTAAAGGAGTGGCTCTGTAACTCACTTAATGTTAGGTTTGGACAACAGGTAGGGGAAGAAGGTGCTTTCCCAAATTGGGATTTCTGGATCCTCCTGAAATCAGTCCAGTGAGTTATATTACCACATCTTCTACTATCTGGTTAGGCAGGTCCTAAAACTGGGTATTGATTGATGCTGGACACGGGCAGTTCCCCCATTGGCATAGATCAGAATCTTCCTTATTTCTTAAAGTTAAAAAAAAAAGATTATGATGAAGAATTTTTAAATTACTTGGACAGAAGTTCATTTTCCTTCTCACTGATAGCCCTCTGCCTCCATTACCATACCCATACCCATACCCTCACACACTCATGCTCACACAGGCACACGCTTCTTATGTCCATCACACATCAACACTTCATTCTGTCTCCCTGTTGAGCCTATTCAGCTATCTGGGCAAGGGTCCAGGTTGGAAATGCACCCCCTATCCAGGCACTCTCCGTTTATTGAATCTGCACAGCATTTATCAGGATTCTAAGACCAGGGACTATTTGTCTGTGATAGCGAATGCCAGCCATAAACCCAGAAAAGGCTGGGAAATATCCTCTTCACATAGCTGTCTTCTAGAGAATAATTTGCCCCAGACGTTTCCATCTTTGAAGGAATGTAGATTTATAGGCTTGATACCTTAATCAGGGTGAACTTTTGTTAATGTTTCATTGGCTAGGATCTATATGGTCGTGCCATGGACCCAATGGTGATATTAGCAATAAAGACAATATTATTACTATCACTACATCAATATAAGAAGAGTTATAGAGTTAACATTTGTAAGGCGAAAAAAAAAAAAGAAGGAAAAATCCCAGGCTAACAGTTGCCTTTTCTGCCATCAACTCACTCATTGGCAATATTTTATGCACTCATATAGTTTATATACCAGGACCAGTATTTGGCAAGAGTAAAGACACACAAAAACAACCGGTTGCTTTTTTACCATTTTTCTTGCTTTTCATTTCCCCTTCCTCCTTCTTATGATGAAATTTTATTATTTCTTTGAAATTGTGAATCAGCCTCCAGCGCAGGGCTGTGTCCTTTCAGAGCCAGAGTGCAGTATTTGAACTTTGTTATCACATAACACTTTCCGAGGCTGCTTGTCTGAAATGACTTAATTTGCACTGCAGGACCAGCCCTGAACCCACAAATACCCCCAAAAAGCCACAGTGAGCCAGGGCAGCAGACCTATTACTAATTTTTTATTAAAATCCCTGAGGCATCCAACACAGGGCCCCAAAGCAGCTTTAATAATAGACAACATACAGCACATTTTTCTTGTATTGCCATGTAATCAAATCTGAGGCTGCTGTTCACTTTCTTTGTTTTACCTAGAGGACCAGCTTCCAATTTAGTTGTGGCCTACTCTAAACTGATTTTTCATTGTAATTAATGCCTACTTTGGCCTCAGCCACTTATTCGACTTTCCATTAGAGGTTTGCAGCCTTCCACCGAGTATTTTACTAAGTTACCCTCACAGACCTGCTATAGCTGCAATTTTGTTAAAGTCTTTCTTTTTATTATTTTTTTTTTGCAAAAATTGTTTAAAATTGCTTAGCTAAGTGGCCTTAATTTCTTTCTTCTTCCTTCTCTTTAGGAAGGAAGCTGCACCTATTATAATATTTAGGCAAAGGTCCCAGTTGGAGGAAGACATGCACACACACACACACATACACACACACACACACACACACACACACATATATACCCTACTCACCCCCTTTGGTGCCCCCAACAACCCCAGCCTTTAAGTGATTTCAGAAAAGCTGGTGGAACTTACTCAGATCCAGGGTCGGCTACAGCTAATTTTCTGTCTGTGTTTTGTGCTGTCCATTTCCTCTGAAATAGTACCTGAGGTTTAAGGTTCCTCGGCAGAGGATGTTAGGGGACCTCTGCAAACACTCAGGCGGCAGCCTTCCCATCACTAACCGTAAAAAAAGATTATGGCAGCAGGCCCAGGGTCAGATTGAATAGAAGGAAAAGCATATGCTATACCTTTGCTGCTCTCTCAACCTTTCTCTGTTGGCTAGGCTGACATTTTCAGAGACTTTTTTGGAGCCTTGTTTAGATTGTCTTCTTAGAAAATTCTGGATCTCTTTGCTAAATCACCAAGAACAACTATCAGAGATTGGAGTCCTCTGATGTGGTTTTGAAGAGGACCCAATGAATTAGAGAGGTCCATTAACACAGCATCGATAACATGTAGCTTCGACTGAAAGCAGCTTCATGGAGTCAATGTCTTAAAAGTTTTGGCTAAGAATACTCTGAGGTCTTTGTGCAGTTTTTTACTTTGGCATTTTAAACATTAGTAGTTTACCCTATAGGACTGATGGAAAAGAAAAAAATCTTACTCTTTTGAGCATGAACAATGGATTTCCTTGTCGTAGCTGATACAAAAATGCTGCTAGCCATTGGGTATAATAATTCCCTTTAGAGTCTTTAGTAGTCATTTCTCCTTGGATGGCATTTTGCACTGTGGTATAATGCTGTAGCCCTTTTAAGTAGCATTTACAGACTCTTTTGATCACATCTGTGATGTGAGTTGTTGAAAATGAAAAGTACACTAAGTCTTAATGGAACCCTGTATCTATGTTGTGGCTAACTGTCAACAACTGGGTAATGTTTTATGAGAAAGAACACATTTGTAGGTTGGGGAAGGTGAGATGCAGGTCTGTTTCCCAGCCCCATTGCTGTTTATTGAACAAATAAGGCCTGCTGTCCGCATTAGGTGGTGTGGCCTCGTTGAATTTATGGCAGGTTCTCTTCTCTTCCTCCTAGCTAGGATCCTCAGGCATCAAGAGATAAACAGAAGCGCTTATATAAAGCACTTGATCATTTGTACTTTTCAACACAGAAACATGGTCCCATTGGTTACCATTTACACGAGAAGTGAGACAAAGAGACTGACCTGTGTGCAGGACTTACAACATTTGGTATGTGCTTATACTCACACCTCATGAACCTTATGTTTGCAGTCATATATACGATCATCTAAAATTTAAATACAGAGCGACACTAAAAGGGAAAGGATTTGTAGTTCATCAGGTGATAGGTTTTTCTTCTAAAGTGGAGGAATCTTACTTCAAGTTAATAATCTGGGTAGAATATGTTGTAATTACTATTGACCAAAGAGGAATCTCCACCAATATTGAGAATCACATTTATAAAAGTTCAGCTAAGAAAAAGTGTATCACGGTGTTAATTTTTCTCCTCTGTTTTTCCCTATCTCTTCCCCTTGGCATATATAACCAATATTATCTATCCTGCCTGCTCTCTGAATGTGATAGCCCAACCATACCTTTACTCATCACCAGCTTCCCCTCCCACCTGCCATTAGCACCCTGCCACCCCCTCTTCCTGCCACAAAACACTCTTCCATCCATTGTGCACCAAATGGCTTCTATTTTAAAGAACTTCCTGGCAGTGCATGTCATGGACTGCCTAGTGCCAGTTCTGACAAATGAAGACAGCCCTCCTCTTTCCTTTAGAAACATCAGGTGGATTTTATTCTATCCTTATTTTCAAGTTAAACCATGAAGCTTGACTCTCTGGCTTTGAGTCCTTCAGAAGAATGTTTGGAGATTCCTCTTAGTAGGTTTCCCCAAAGTGTGTGTGTGTGTGTGTGTGTGTGTGTGTGTGTGTGTGTAAAATGAAGGATGGAAGAACATTCTATTTGGGTCATTGACAGATATTATAAATTTTTTTTAACAAATAGAACAATTGTGAATCCTACCAGCTGCCCAACTGAACCATCCCTTAGCAGCTTCTAAATGGAATCAGATGGAATCAGCACAAATGCATTTGTGTTTTCAGTGTGAGCTGGATATTTTCTTGTCTTTCTTTGACAAGACAAGATGCTAAGCATTAGACAGAGGTGGGGCCACTGTGGTTGGCCTGGACCACATGGCATGAATGCTGGGCTGTTCAGAGCCCTTTCACAATACTGAGTACAACTACAAGGGCTCTTTCTGAGTTCACTGGAATGACGTGGTGCCACAAAATATTTGTGCGAAGGGGACTGTAGACATAATCTAGCTCAACACCCTCACTTTGCAGATGGGGAAAATGAGACCCAGAGAAATTAATATAATTACCCAAGATCTCATAAGCGGTCCATGAGTCAACTGAAAATGAAACCCAGCTTCTTGTAGAATATTCTCTCCCTCAATTTGCACAAGTAATTCTTAAGCTTCTCGTAAAAGTCCAAGCCTACGTGAGAAACAGAAATATTGAATTTTGGAAAAGTAGTTTGAGGTACCACTAAATTTGCACATACAGTGAAGACCCATCTGAATCTCTAGAAAATGTTCCTGCTAGAGCAACCGCTTGAAAGAGACCAGTCATTTAAAACTGGAGCTCGGTGCATTGGAGAGCATGCCACTAGTGGTCAAGTGTGTTTGTCTAGTCCCGGCTAAAGGATTTATTATCTGGACTTTTGAAATATTAACGGGCTTTGAAGTCATCTAGAAAATGACTTAAAATGCACATCTCCAGGCCCCTGTCCCTAAATAGGTACTCCATAGGTCTGACGTGATGCCAGGTTAGCTGCATTTTATTGGCAATAGATTCTCTGTGTTACTCCATGCTTTGCACTATTCTCTGTTATCCTAACAAGACAGACAAATTACTGCCTTACAAAACTTTGAGTCAAACCTGGATCTCCCTGTGTGTATGTGTGTTTGTGGGAGCATGGAAAGTAACTAATAAAAACATCACAGTAAATAACTTAAATTCAGACTGCTAAATAAGATGAAAATTAAGATAGAATAAATGGATACGCAGTTGTGCTGGACTGCAGTTGCTAGGATAGACAAGATATGGCTTTTCAAAGACTCAAATATGGAGGAAGAACCTCATACTGAGAGATTTGAGGGAAGAAACTTCCAAGCTGACAGAATAGCTCATGCAAGACCTCAAGGCAGGAACAACCGTCACATAAATGAGGGCCACAAAGAAGGCTGTGGTGGGCCGAGAGTGGAAGAGGGAAGAACAGCAACCGGTGAGGTCTGGAGGTAGACGACAGGGACATGTCCTGTGGCCTGTGGTGAGGACTGTGAAACCCAAGTGTGGATTTCTATTTGAATGGACAACTAATGAGCAGGGGAATGGTATTATCCAATTTATGCTATAAAAAGAGGCATTTGAACAAGAGGCTCTGCCGATTCTGATGCAGGGAATCCTTAGATGCACCCTTTGAAATCCTCAGCTACCCTCTGATCTTCAGTGGTGATTCACCTTTCTGGGTTTCAGTTTTCTTATTTATAAAATTTAATTCCTGACCATCCGTATATCATAGGATTGTAAAAACCAAGTGTTCCCTTGGGAATATTGTGCAAACATAAATATTTTTTTAAATGGAGTTATTCATTTGTTTTTTACTCTTGTCTTGACAGTCAAACTGGGGGACAACCAACTGGGAGGTAATTCAGATTTTGGCCACTGGGTTGGGAAAGTCGTAAGCGGCAGAACACCCACTTGTAACCCACTTATTTTTCTTCTTTCCAGTTTTCGTTGTAAGTGGATTTCCCTTTTGTGTATGTGTATGTTTGAGACAGATGGCAACTTTACAGCATGATGTTAGAAGAAAAAGTGTTTGGAAAGGGGAGAAGGAAGGCAAACAAGAAAAGCAAGCCTTGAATAAGCAATTTTTCTTAAAAGGAATACATTCTGGGACAGTTTATTTTTGTGATCTGCCTGGAATTTGGGGACAATGTGCTAGAATTTTCTTTTTGCCTTCTGCTGGCAAGCTGCCCAAAAAAGGTGGGGACTTGGAAGAGAGACACAGTGTTTCTATTAAAATAAGGCTTTATTGAAAGCAGGACCAGTGGCTAAAGTTAGTCCTTGGCTTTTTTAAGACACGATGGCTGGGTCTGATTGAACACTGAAGTGGAGAATGGAAACTGTTATCCAGCCGGAGAGGCACTTGGGCTCAGATATCTAAGTGCATTCAAATCATTTTAGCCAAGCAGTGGGCTGTTTTTGGAAGAGAATATGAGTTATTGGATAATTTCCTTAATTTCTCACTTTACTTCTGAGGCCAATATGGTCTATATTTGAGCTGAGGATGAGTTTAATGTATTATGTTTTTCCAGACATACTTATTAGTTGTGTTCCTTCCATTCCGTCTGGGGGTGTTACTGCCAGTGCTATGGGAAAAGCTCCCTATGGGTTGGGGGTCACCCTGGGCTCTGGTCACAGCGGACTCTTTCCTCCCCTTGCAGCCATCCCCCAGGTGTGGAGGGCTTGCTTCTAAGCCAAGTTCTGGTTCTTATACAAAGACAGTTGCTTCTCTGCCACAATCAATAATTAGTATTTTTTAAGTTTCTACTTGAATCAGCCTTGAAACTTGGGAGTCGTGGTCTGTTCCTCGTTTTCCCTATGTTTTCATCTCTGGCTGCAGTCTTATTGATTCTTCCGTTAACACACACTTTCCAGATAACTATGGTATTCATTAATATTTATTGGGGCTTATGATATGTAAGTTGTTCTTTTAAGTTGATGAGTTAATCCCAATTAATTCTCATGATAACTTTATGAGGTTGATACAATCGCTTCACCATTTTACAGTTGAGGAAACTTAGAATATGAGATGTTAGGGCACTCATTTCAGATCACAGAGCTATTAAAAGTAAAGGCTTGACCCAATTAGTTACTGCAGTTGACAAATGATGATGATGTGAGTTCTATGGGTTAAGAATTTTCTAGACACTGGGAATTCATTTGAGAACAGGATAAAGGGAGAAACTATGAATTAAACCATGAAACTTTACTGAGAGGCATTAAGCAATTAATGTAAAGATATAACTTGCTCATAAATGGAAAAGCTGATTATTATAAAGATGTCAATTTTCTCAAATTATTTTTATTAACTTAGTGCAATTTCAAGAAGGATATTTGATTTAATGTAACACAAAGAATCATAATTTATTTGGGAAATAAAAAACAGTCAGAAATATACAATCCTATATAATAAAAGCCTAATATTCAAATCGACCAAATGGGGAATGATTGGTCAGTGGAGGGCAGGGCCAGTGAGCAGGAGGTGCCAGGCCAGCCAAGGCGGCTGCCAGCCCGCAGAGGGAGGGCACTGCAATCAGGGTGCGGTGACCAGTGGTGGTGGGGCTATGGGGGGCGGGGCTGGCCACTTGCCAGAGTCCCCCAATCGGCCCGCAGGTCACCTCCCACAGAGGACATCCCCTGAGAGCTCCTGGACTGCGGGAGGGCATGAATTTTCATGCACCAGGCCTCTAGTATGTTTCATAAAGGAGAAGTAAAGGGATGAGAATTCTCTATTTGACAATGAAACCTACCAAACTAAAACAATCACAATAGTGTAGCCGAAGATAAATGAAGTAAAGGAGATGGCCATGATCCAGATTCCAATGTATGAGAATGCAGGATGTGATAGATATAATATCGCACATCTCCAGGGAAGGAAATAGATGATCTACAAATGGTATTAGGAAAATCACTTCACAATTTGGAAATATAAACTTACAACACTGACTCTCCCCTTGCACTAAAATAATTTAATAATACTTTAAAAAGATACAAAGTCATTAAAAAATATACAAGTAGATATCTTTAATGGGAAAGGAGTTTTAAGTATAAAAACAATTATAGAAGTAAAAAATATATGTCAAAAACAGATTAAAAGACAAATGACATACTGAGGTAAAATTTTGCAATAATTATGCAAGACAAAAAGCATTGTTACTATAAAATAAGTTTCTACAAATGGATGAGAAAAAAAAGAGCATGGATGTAGATATTGATATAAATATATATAGAAAATGAGTGTTAAATGTATTTAACCTTATCTAAAATGTAAAAATAACAAAATTCCACATTTTATTATTAAGTCAGCATCACCTTAAGCAGTGGCATTATATTACTCACCATGGTCAGAGTGTGGGCAAAAAGGCTTGCTCACTCAGTAATGTGTGGGCATGAACTGCCAGTCTTTCCACATAGCAGATTTTTAACATGAACAAAGAGCTTTAAAATGTTCAAACATATGACTTGATAGTAGTCTTTAAGATTTTATCTTGAAGAAATAATAAGAGATTCATTCCAAAAATTATATACAGACAGGTTTGTTGCACCATCCTATCCTATATAATAAGAGAGGAATATGCTAATTAGCCATTATGCATAACAACCAAGCACATCATGACCACATCACGGGTCAGCAGGAGGGTGGGCCAGCGAGGTACAAGCGGGCTGCAGAGAGCTACAGGACTGGGTAGGACAGCAAGCTATGAGGGGGGAGGGGAGTGGGAGAGCTATAGGAGGGCTGCAGGGACCTACTGGCTACAAGCAGGAGGCGGAGAGCTACAGGAGAGGGCAGGGCAACAAGCTATGAGGTGGGGCGGGTCAGCAGGCGGAGAGCTACAGGAGGGGAGCAGCGACCTACTGGCGCACGGATTTGTGTGCAGAGCTACTAGTTATTTATAAGGGAAAAGGTTTGGAAGTGACATACATGTCCATCATAAGGGAATTGTTCAAATTATGATATATACAGTTATGAAATATGTAGCTATTTAAAATCAACTTTGAAAGGGTATTGTGAAAATATTCATACTAACAGGTAACATAAGCAAGATACACCTGTACATATTCATCCTTTGTAAAATCTCTCTGTATGTATGAGTGTGTTATGTGCGTGTTTCTTTTTTCACTGAATAGGCACGATAAAATACTATAAGTGGGGAAATGTACACTTTACATATGAAAAGTGGATAAAGGACAATTTACATCATATATGTCTGTATTTTTCAAGGCCTTTTTTTTTTTAAGAAACGTGTTAGTTTTATAAACTGAAAAAAATATTTCATTTTAAGAGGAAGACAACTAATCCTACCATTGGATCAAGTCAATTTCCGCCCAGTGAGAAAAACCACCTTCAAAGGTATTTTACCAGAGCAACCAAGTTTCTCTTCAATGTGGCAATTTCTCTTTCATCAGAAGAATCCCTCCCCCTACCTTTTTTTTTTTTTTTTTTTTTTTTTTTTTAAATCAGGGAAACTTGAGTTCTCAGAATACTTAAAAGAATGTTTGGCTCACATTGTCATTCAAATTGTTTTAATTTCATTGAATTTTGTTTTATCTCTAGTAAAACATTTTGAAATGGTTGTATGAAAGACCCTCTACAACCAAGCTATTGGCTGATCTATTTGATTAGCAGTTAGGAATTATAAATGGAAGATAAAACGGGTCTTTTCTTGTTATGCAGCCCTGGTAATAAATGGCAAGTACATATTTTTGTGAGGCTTTTATTCTTAGAAAGAAAGCAAAAGGATATAATAGGTTTTTTAAATACATGCCACATAATTTATTCTGACAAACAGATGTATTTTGTTGTTGCTATTATCATTTGATGAAATACTTTAAAACTAGTCCAAGGTGGTCCATTTTCAAATATAATACACTACATCTAGCAGTTAACAAAATTTGGATGTGTAGCATAGAATGGTCATTATTTTTACTGGGGAAAAATATAAAGGCACTAATTACTTACAGACAAGATACTTAGCACAAACAGATAAGCTTCAAAATGAAAAATTCTCGGTTTATGATAATTATGTTCTCTGCTTTGTTTTCAGAGACTGATAATTTGAGGCTTTAAAATCACCAGGAAGCCATTAATTGGAATTCTTCAATAAAAAATAAATTACATAGAAGTTCATGATGAGTTGTAAAAGCAGAGAGACTGTATTATACAGTGAGCAACATTCCTTCACTATTTTTGGACTCATGCAGCTATGTCTAACAGAAAACTGTAAAGAATTTGAAATGTGCAGATAGCAATTATTCACAGATCCAAACTATCCACAGATATTTCAAATAATAGCTTTTAGCAGATCTCCGTACCAGTAAAGGCAGGACTTCAATTTTAAACAAGGTTTTGCTAACATGTTGGTACTTGTTTTTGATGTTTTTCCATGGCCTCCAAAGGCCAGATCTTCACATCAAGTGGCACACTATAATCCTCTGTAAGAATAATATAGTCCGGTGTAAAAGCAAATCCATTTTAGAGATGGTAACTGTCACTGGAGGTCTGGGTTGCACTATCTTTGCAGGTTAGTCGAGCAGTTTCATCTTCAGAATGTTACCCTCCTAATCCCCCCAAAGAAAACCAGATCACTCTAAGGGTTAATCTACCATGCTCAGGGCTAGAGGGAGGATTAGGGGAGAGAGGAGGTGCCAGGATAGCCTCTTCGGGATGTTCCATAAGCAAATCTACTTAGGGTAAGGGAAACAAGCAAGTCATAATGATAACAGGTGCTATGTGGTTGAAGGTCAAGGGGTAGCCCATATGTACCAGTGTATAATTGGATAGCGAATGTGACTCTGATCGATACCAAAGTCTGGATGCTTTGGACCTCCCTCTCCTGTGATGACACCATGGGAACACTGGCATCAAGCACACCCATTGTACAGGGAAAGAGATGGGTTTCTGTGATGTTGGCAAACAGAGATCTCTATTGAAAAGAGAATGGTGAGACCTAGAGGTATAAGAAGGAAGTTGGGGTTCACTTTCCATTTTTCTTAGGCCCCCTGCCTCAATTATTCAGTCAGTAATTCTATAGTGTTATGAATAGGGGAGATTCAGTTAAAAATGACCTTGAAATGTTAGAAATATGATGGGAGAAATGTCTGGAGGCTTTTAGGCTGTTATGTCCTTGTACCAATATGAGAGTTGAGCTTTCTCTGTGACTGTACTCATGTACTTAGAGCACACAGCCAGCTTTTCCTTATAGGGAAGAGAAGTATTGAGATTACAAACCTATACAACACAAAGAAAACTAATGCCACTTACTTATCTGAATCAATGTGGTTCCCCCACTCATAGTTGCATATCAAGGATCTGCAGATGTGTTTTTACAAAATTAAGTGAATAACTGCAAAGAGAAAACCAGAACAGCTGATCTCAGAGGGAACATCAATAGTGCATGGAACAGAAGAGAGTGTTAAATATACTAATCAATATCTTCAGAATGATTTAAGAGGACATTGAAACCATAATATAAAGACAGGCTGTTATGAAAAATAGGCAATCAGAGAATAAGAAAGTATTCTTCAAAATTAAATATATAATTCCTGAAATTATAAAGAAGAGGCTGAATAATTGACTAGAAACATGTGAATTAATGATCTAAAGAGAAATCTACCTATATCTCCCAGGATAAGAAGCCAAAAGATAAAAAAAATAGAAGGTACAAAGATGGAAAATATGAGATAAAAGTAAGAATAATAGGGAATAAAACTAAGAAGTTCAATATATAATTACTAGGAGGAGAATCAGGGAAAAACAAACAAACAAACAAACAAAAAAACCAACAAATTTTTTGAGCTGAAAAAAGAATGTTTTCATTTTAAAGGGATTCATTAAGTGCCAAGCAGATGAGTTAAAACCCTCATCTAGGTAGAGCCTGGTGAAATATATTTGAAAAATTCTAAGTGTATAGATATAAAAATTCTAAAATTTCTTGGAGTGGCATAGAAGAGAAAAGAAGAAACCTAGACATAAAGCAGATTGTCATCAGACTTCTTGCCACACTGTTAATAGAGGATAATGGAACAGTATCTTCAAGGGTTTAAGGGTATGGAGCCAAACCAACATTGAAGCGGGAAAGCAAAATATAAATTCTTCAGATAACCTACAGACCTCCTTTGGAAGACTGACTCAAGTGTGCAATCAACTAAAGAGGAAAAAGGACAATGAGGTATATGAGAAATAATATTTAGAAGTAGTTGTTGACTCATACTAACAAATGATAAGATCATAGTATGTTAGGCTATAAGTGAGTGAGGATAGGGGGAAAAGGTGATGATCTCTGAAAATAATAAAGACAGGGTAATAATGTCAAAATAAAATGAAGGGTTATTGGCCAGTGTCTGTGAACATGTTTTAATGTCAAGATAGAGTAGGGCAGAGTTGGGGACAATGCCACAAAATAAAAATATTGGGTCTCTGCAAGAATGGAAACAACTCATTATTCTTGTTGAATAAATAAAACCCATAGTAAATCACACAATATCAATTGATAAGGGGTCCTGGACAGGTTAAAAATTGTCCTCTCCCCTTTCTTAATAAGGTGGCTATAGTCCCTAGTTGATTATTGACAGGGCTCACTTTGATGAACACCTTCTTATTCACTGAAAAGAAACTTTCCATAGGAGACATTGTCTTCTATTTCTTCTCTCAATTTCAGATTTCTGTGTTGTCATCCAGGGAGGAGGGACTGAGGGAATGCCACTGAACTGATAGCTCTCATCAGTGAATCGCTTCTTCACATTCTCTGAATTGTACACACTACATCGTCTTCCTTTACTAATTCTACAATCAGGAAATTTAACAAATTTACCAAAAAAAAAAAAAAGAAAAGAAAAATCCCACCTAACTCTGTATTATGTATAGGGTGTCTGCACCTCTGGCCTATGGACAGCGAAGATACTTGGGGCTTTGAATTTTAACTTTTACAAGTGATGTTCTCCTGGAAGCAGACTGTGAGATGGAGATAAGCATGAAAGAAGCTGATTGAGGAATGTTCTATGAACAAGATCCACGAGGAATGTGGGGAGTGAGGTTGGTCCAAATGAGCAGCTGCACTACAATGCAATGACTGCAAAGGCTGCCTCTGGTCCATTGGAGCACCCTGCAGCTGGGTTGGATGTGGGCTGCTTCAGGAATAGGTCCTGACCTTGTGGAGGTGGCTCTCTTTAGCCAATAACTCTTAGACAGGAAGCCAGTTGTCACTTATCACACACCTGGGGAATTGGGTGCCTCATCTTGTAGAGCAGGACCTGGCCATCACAGAGTCAACTCACTGTCTAATATTAGTTAATGCTCCTGCTAATTGGGTTCTAACCCAAATATTAATTGAGATATCACTACATTCTCAGTATTCTCAGTTAAGCCACTCAACCTCTATCTAAAATGAAGAGATTGAAACCATTCCACCTATGAATTCTGTGCACTAAGGATTTTCTTGCTGGAGCATACTTAAGCCCTGGTGTTTAAAACAGAAGGGCAACAATTGATGTCGTTTCTCATGTCTTTGGTCGACAAGCCCACTTCTTTTCTTTTACCTGCTTTTGCTTAAGTCTCTCTTGGGTGACTCAGGTGAAAGGAGGTCACATGAATCTTTGACAGTCTGAAATTTTCAGGAACAGTTCCAAAATTTAATTACGTTCTGATTGTCTTCTATGCACATGAGAGAGAAGACAAAAAAAAACCTTCAGAAATAACAGAATTAAGCATGCTCTATTTTGTAGCCTTGTAATGACCTCAAGCAACTGCCTGTCCTAGTTCTGTGGGCCTTGAGTCCACTTGCATGAACATGATGCTTTAAGAAGCTGACTTGGAAATCAAAGCAAAAACCGGCACCATCCCTGATAATGGAGCAGGGAGGGATGTCCTGTGCTGTTGGTAGGAAAGACAAAATTTAAAATAGAATGAAAATTGCCTCCAGTCACTTAATTCGGAGGTAGCGCAGGAATTGTGTGACATTTCAATCTGATGGTTTCTTGAATTAAAAGAACTAATCCGCAACGGATTTTCTTATTCCCCTGATGGTGTGGGGAACAGATCTTTCCTCAGTTACGTTAATGCTCAGGGGCAGCGACTCCTGCTTGCCCCCAGGAGGTTAGCTAGTAAGCAGTGCTCTGTGAAGGCCCCAAAATGTTACACCTCAGACTTTCAACCCTTCTGTTGCAACCGAAGCTGTCATTGGTCAGCAGAAGCAATGCTTTCATTGTTTTACATCAGAAACAAATGTTCACATCAAGAGGCAAAGAAAGGATTATGTTAGGGAAGTCTTGGACTCAAGAGTTGATCCAAGAGTTTATTCCTTTGCATCATAAGAGAGGGCCTGAGGGGAATGAACTTTCTACCATTGTCAATCCTGGCATAAGTCACTTAATACATAGTAGTAACATTCCCTACAACGTGGCTTGTTGAACACTAGTCTTGTGAAGTGCATAAATAGAAAAACAAAAAACAAAACAAAAACATAGCATATTACAAGACCACTTGGTCCTGCCTTTAAAAAATCTGGTGAGTCGGGTTTCTCTAATATTATTTGATTTATAATCCTCCTCTCCCTTCCCTCTTTTTGATAACACCTTCATAAATTTAAAAAATGTACTGCAGACCATACTTTGGGAAATTATGTTTGTTAGGCAAGGTCCCAGGCCTCTTCGGTGCTCTTTTTACAAGCCTAACCTGTCTCTCTCCCCCACCCCCAAATCCTCTGGTCACCCCATTAAGGTACATTTCAAGTTAATTGATTTCTCATGTTTAACTGTCAGATTTCCTCCCCCTCTTCCCATTTTCTACCTCCCCTCACCTCTTCTTTCCTCCTATTTTTCCTTTAAGCACAAATAGCACTTTCATAGAATAAGCTCAACCCAGCTTAGTTACATAAACTCTCAGTATGTTATAGACATCTTTAGGTGTCCACTCAGCATTGCTCACAGTAAACCCTCAAAAAGTATTGTTGGATACTTGAAGAATGCCAAGGGATAGATTCTGAGGAAATCCATCCCTAAGAGTGGGCATGGTTAAGAACACAGCTCACTCAGAGTCAGGGGAATCCTGGGGGTGATTCCACTTGGACCTGGAGCTCAAACCAGGAAGTGTGGGACTTAGAACAGCATGACTGGGATCCAGAAGGACATCAGTTCTCAATGAAAATGGGTGGATGACAAAGTATTCCCCTGGAACAAAATCACAGACTATTTGACTACATCTATTCTTTTAGTCAAAAAGGTACATGAAAATCTCATTAATTTTTATCCCACATCTATTTTTTTTTTATCCTGCAAGGATGGTATTCAATTCTGAATGCCCCTGAGAAGCTCCCCACGGCGCACTGTTTCTTGCTTTCACCACTTCCCCCGCTTATAACGTTTTCTTATTTTGGTTCCTTGAAAAACGCTGTAATAGCCTTCTATTGTAAATAGTGGCTACTACCCTCAAGTTTACCTCTCCCAAAAGAAAGAAACAAAAGCAACTCCAGTGTGAGGTATATGTAGGAGGTGATGGCTATTACACCACTAGGATTCAGATGGCCTTATAAATTTCGATGAAAATGGGAATTGTTAAGAATCTGCTATGTTTTTTGGGCAACCTGGTTACCTTACAGAACATTCTGTTTCTTTTCTCTACTGCAGAGCATGGTTGGGTAGTATTTCCTGCCATAAATCTACTAGATTTCTCTTTAGATAGTAGATAGATAGATAGATAGATACATACATACATACATAGAGATATACAGCTTTATATATGCTGAGATTATCATATCAACTTTTACTTTTTAAGTATAAATGATGTTTCCTATATTGAAAAAAAAAGTGTATATTGAACCTGTGAAATCACCCACAGATAGACACCCGAATGCATAAAATCTTCAAATGCTTTCAATATAGTATTTTCTCATAAATATAATTATGAGAATTTTATTTTGTATTGCTTACTGTGGAAGGGAAATTTAACAAAGAAGATGCAAAATTATAAAATTCAACACTGACTCTCAGTGACAAAAAGACCCAGCCCAACATAACTATTTAATTTCTTCATTCATACCATTTTAATCAACCAAATGATGCATATTACATGCCATTCAGCATAGTCTCTGTGTGTCCAAATTGTACTGTAGGGTTTTTTGTTTGTTTATATTGATGAGATGAAGAGTATAGGCTGGTGTTATCAGGGAAGGCTCCCTGGTGGAAGCATCATTTGGGTATTGAATGGTGGTTATCACTTGGACAGTCAATGGGTAGGGATGGAATTGGAGGTGTTTTTAGTCTTTGGAATTATTATTATGAACTAGAGGCCCAGTGCACATTGTGCATGGGGAGGGGGGATATCCGACTGACAGGCAGTCAGACATTTCAGACATTCCTCTCACAATCCAGGACTGCTGGCTCCTAACTACTCACCTGCCTGCCAGCCTGATCGCCCCTAACTGCCCCCCCTGCTGGCCTGGTCACCCCCCACTGCCCCCACGCCAGCCTGGTTGCCCCTCACTGCCCCCCCCCCCCCCCCCCCCCCGCTAACCTGGTTGCCCCACGCAGCCTGCTGCTCAGTCGTTTGGTTATCCCTCACTAACCCCCCTGCCGGCCTGGTCGCCCCACTCAGCCTGTTTGGTCATTTGTTCAGTTTTAGATGTGATGGCCCCTGGCTCTTTATATATATACTAGAGGCCCGGTGCACAAAAATTTGTGCACTTGGGGGGGAGGGAGGGGGGTCCCTCAGCCCGGCCTGTGCCCTCTGGCAGTCTGGGACCCCTCAGGGGATGACCACCTGCTGGCTTAGGCCTGCTCCCTGGGGGATTGGGCCTAAGATGGCAATCAGACATCCCTCTGGCAGCCCGGCAGCCCTCAGGGGATATCCACTTGCCAGCGGGGAGCAGGCCTAAACTGCAGTCGGATATCCTTAGTGCGGCTGAGGAGGCAGGAGAGGCTCCCACCACCACCGCTGTACTGGCAGCCATTAGCCTGGCTTGTGGCTGAGCAGAGCTCCTCCCATGTGAGAGCGCCCTAACCACCAGAGGGCAGCTCCTGCATTGAGCGTCTGCCCCCTGGTGGTCAGTGTGTGTCATAGTGACCAGTCATTCCCAGTCCTTCTGCTGTTAGGGTCAGTTTGCATATTACCCTTTTACTATATAGGATAGAGGCCTGGTGCACGGGTAGGGGATGGCTGGTTTGCCCTGAAGGGTGTCCCAGATCAGAGTGGGGGTCCCGCTTGGGTGCCTGACCAGCCTGGATGAGGGGATGATGGCTGTTTGCAGCTGGTCACACCCCCTTCAGGGTGGGGGTCCCCACTGGGGTGCCTGGCCAATCTGGGTGAGGGGCTGAGGGCCGTTTTCAGGCTGGTGAGTGACTGAAGCTCCCAACTTCTCCTTTTTTTCTTTTTTTTTTAATTCTGGGATTTATTTATCTTCTATGGCTGTCACTGGAACTGAGAGCCGGCTTTAGCTCTGAGGCTCAGCTCCAGCTCTGAGACCTCGGCTGCTGAAAACAGGTACCTGCTTTTGTTTGGCTTCTATAATTGAAACACTGTTGCAGCTCCAGCTCTGAGGCCGGCTGGCTGAAAGCAGGTTTCTGGGGATTGTTTAGCTTCTATAATTACAACATTGTTTCTTAGAGTGCAGCTCAGAGGCTGGCAGCGGCAGCGGGGGAACCTTGGCTTCCTCCATCACTGGAGCAAGCAAGCCTCCTGTTCGCTTCAGCTGTCTGGCTGCCGGCCGCCATCTTGGTTGGCAGTTAATTTGCATATCTCGCTGATTAGCCAATGGGAAGTGTAGCGAAGTTACAGTTAATTACCATGTTTCTCTATTATTAGATAGGATAGATTGTGCAGAAGTGGTGAGAGCACTAACCTTGCCTGGGCAATGCTCCAACCATAGGACTGAAGTACAGCCACTAAGTGAAAAGTAATGGCAAACGATACCAGGCTGTCCATTTTGGAAAACCAGCACCGCTAACTGACAGTTTGGCATTTCTCCTCCGGGCCAGCCCCTTCTATTTGTAGTATTGCAATGCTGACCTATCATAATCTACCGTGAGCTGTATCAGAGTAACTTGATTCTGGGAAAAAGAACTACTTGAGATTTTGCTTGACTTACATTAGTTTTATGTAAATGAAACTTGCTACCTTTATAATCATGTGTGGTAGGGATCTTAGTACACCATGAAATATTCTGCTGTCCATTGCTGGGATTTAGGCATGGCTGGGCCAGCTCAGTCAATAGCTGGGACAGTATGAGTAGCATGCAGTGCTATATGCTACTATATACATCTGCATGGGGCTGAAGGACATCAATCTAAGAGAGAATAAATCAATTATATAGATTGTGAGCCAGTGCCACAGCCTCTATTATCAGATAGGAGCCTGTGTTCTGATGGTGACTCTTCTTGGAATCTCCTGCTGATCCAACCCCTGATGCATATCTGACCCCTGAGATGAGAGAAGTTTGTATGTACCTCACACACTGGGCCTCAAAGAACATTTCCTTTGGACTCGTCTAACAGAATGCCACATGGAGTAGAGGAAATGCTTTGCCACATGTCTCCTCACTAGACTAGGGCAGTAAGAAGAGAAGGGGCGTGTCTAATAGAGTAGTTGTAAGTGAGATATTCTGGAGTTTTTCAGAAGTACTTGAAGCAAGGGCTTGAGCAGATGGAGAGAGAGAGAGAGAGAGAGAGAGAGAGAGAGAGAGAGAGAAAGAGAGAGAGAGATGGGATTTGACTTCCAATCAAAACAGGTACCTGGTTACTTGGGCAAGAAGTGCCACTCTCATTTCTTTCATCGAGTGATATGAAAAGGTCTTAGAGCGACAAAGCTTATTGTGTAAACACCAGAGATCCTGAGCCAAATGCATGAACATTACTCCTCAGATGTACACTGGCAGGAGGAAACACCTGAGAACCTTAGCTCTAAGTAACTGATCTTGGAGCCACTGAAATTTCAAATGGGTGATGTCTAGAGGAATTTGATGTTCTATGATGAACCTAGTGGGCAGATGAAGAAAAGATTCACCTGAGCAGATATTGCAGGCCAGGGGTCCAACTTAGAAGGGTGGAGTTTAATACAGCCAGCACTGTAGTGGAAATCAGAAAATACATGTTCATATTCTGACTCTCCCAATAAGTTGCTGTGTGCCCCTGGGTAAGTTGCTTCCATTTCTGAATCTGCACCCTCACATACTAAGTGGTCCATGAGCTGAGAGTCTTGATTTACTTCTCCTCCCCTTCTGGGTCACCATTGCTAATTCTTCTACCCAGAATGCTCTTATCCATGTCTGGGCCATATGGGATACTCTTACCTGGATATGTTCTATTGCCAGCTATCTTTTTGAAAGTATGCAAACCTTTGAAGAATGTTCTAAGAGTTTTACAGCTCTTCCCACTGGGTAACATGCAAGGAAGAAAATGACAAGTATGTGAGAGTTTACAAAGCAATATTTTGTAAAAGGCTTCTCAGTAATTATCCTTTCCCATCTTCAAATTTAACTTCCTGGCACCCTTTCAGGTTCCCTGGGGACTCATATGTTAGTTTTTCTCCTAGAAATCAGCCCTGCCCAACCCTGCTCTCTGAAACTGGTATTCTCCGTTTACTGTGGGCCTTCTCTCTGTTCCAGGAGTGGCCCCTGGAGGAGAGGGGCAGTGCGTGCTCAAGGGTCACTATGGCCATGAGGCCCAAGGAGGAAAAGTGTGACCAACACAGGGAGTTCTGGCCCAGGCAGCTTCCCAGTCGTGCCTCCCTGCTTCAGGCAAGAAACATGGGGTTCATGCAGGACAATTACTACATTTGTTACATGGTAGTTTCAGGACTGATCATGTATCACCCCATGGCCTTTGGAGGATTCGAAACTGAAATCCCTTAGATGTGAACTAGGAAAAGGAACCAGATCAGAAAGGCAAAGGAATGTGCATTTATGTCCATGTGTCTTTATGGTATATGCATATTTGATGAAACTCTGTAGGAAATGTGTATGGGAAAGGGGAGAAAACTCATTCCAAACTTATACTTTCTTGTTTAGATAATGTAAGATAATCAACTGGACCTAGCACATGATAAGGGGCTCAGGAATCTTGGTTCATTTCCTGGTGAAATTAACTGTAAATGTGTGAATGGGTCACAGATATTACAATTTTTCTAAATATATATATTAATTTCAGAGAGGAAGGGAGAGGGAGAAATAGAAACATCAATGATGAGAGACAATCATTGATCAGCTGCCTCCTGCACGCCCCCTACTGGGGAACGAGCCTGCAACCTGGGCATGTGCCCTTGACTGATATGGAATCCAGGACCCTTCAGCCCGCAGGCTGATGCTCTATCCACTGAGCCAAACCAGCTAGGGCATATTATGATTCTTGATACATATTGAAATATATAACACAAATCCTGGGTCAAAATATTGGAAAGTCATTCTCAGCTCAGGTTCTTGGGTTCTTTTTGTATTTCCCCCCCCACCCCTTCTTTTCTCTCCTCCCATTTTTTCTGGGTGGACTGGGGTTGATGCTATTCCTGAACATAGCTCACGTTCTCTGTTCTCTCTTTTCTCTGTGCTTAATGTACTCCCACTTCTGTGAAGAGTGTCATACTCTGTATACTGGTTCAGTTGCCTAGAATTCCACAGCCATGCAAATTTCCTGCAGGAAGTTATTTTTCTCTTCTTGTTTGACTTGGTGATGGAGGGTGCCTGGTGAAGGAATGTAAGAGCTCATTAGAGTTTATTGTATGGTGCAGCCGGGGGGAATGAAATTATAGAAGCCAGGAGGCATGGGCGGGGGGGTGCAGGAGGCAATTGCTAGACCAGCACTGACACCAATAACTTTTTACGAGGGTGAGTCAAAGCATCAGGGAGGCTGGAACCAAGTTTCCGCCCTCTTGAACCTATTACCATACATCATGACAGAGAATGGAGGGAAGGCAAGCCTCTCTCTCTCAGGCTGGGTGGAGAGAAAGACTAACGTTATGGAGATCTGTCAAGGTATTTGAACTCAACTAGTGGTTAGGGTAGGAGGGGATATTAGGAGACACCATTTGTGTAGCAAATATAGTATGAGTCGGTATCTAATTACTTAGAATTATGGAGGCGGGGGGGGACAGGGAGCACATCCCTAGTGGGGAAAAAATAGCTCAGTGGGTGAGTTCCTCAACACCTGAGATTGTAACTTCTTTCCTCCATTTCATCTCCTTGTGAGAACTAGGAATTAGTGTCATGCTCAGTCTACCAGAGAAATATGGTAAATCTTGGACACATAAGGCTTGAAAACTAGCCCCTTTCATAGAGACACTATGATACCTTACCTTACGAACTCTTTGGCCTGGAGAGTTCACAGGGAGAATGGCATGAATGGCCCCAGCTGTGGTCCACACTGCTGGTGAGTGTGGTGCAACCTAACCATTCTCACAATCCCTGTGATTCGTTCCTTCCGTCACAGGAGAGGCCAGCTAGGAAAAGCACAAATGAGTGGAAAGTTGACTCTTCCCTCTGCTAGCAGCACCGAGGTCTTTGCATTTCCCAGAGATATCATTGTCCTAGAGCACTTCTAACCCCTCCGGGGGCCTCAGCTGTGCCAGGCTCAAAAGAGAGGACCAATCCTTTCAACCAGACAGGAAGAGAACTAAATTGGGAAGAACCTGCCCAAGGCCATAGCTTCTAAGGTGTGTCCTTATACTTTCATCTCCTCTGGTGTCAGTACTCTATGCACTTTCCTATTTTTGTATTATTATTATTATTATTATTATTATTGTTATGCTTCTTTTTCCCTCCTGAATAAACATATCTGCTTCTGTATATTACAAGCAGAAGATTCAAGACCCTTTAAGTGAGACCTTCACCCCATTTGCATCACCCATTGTAAAAAAAATCCAAACTGTGACCACAGCTAAGGATGGAGAGTGTGTCTGTGCTACAGAAGGTATCAATGTTAGCCCTTACCTGCCGCTCCCAAGTCTGCCTGGCCTGCGAGCAAATGTTCTAGCTGTGGTCAGCTTTGATTGTGGCAGCTGGACTCTGGCAGGGGTGTGGAGTGTGAGAAGAGAATGGCTCTCTCTGAAATTTCTTAGAGCAGCGCCCTGTCCTACATCAAAAGAATGTTGCATTGTATGGGAGCACAAAGTGAGGTTACAGACACCCATCAGGACTGGATGGCAGCCCTCTGTGCTTTCCACTTGGTCATTGTGCCTGCCCTGTGTGTGGTCACTGTGGGGCTGCTCCATTAGGATTCTTGGAGGGTGAGGACTTCTTGGATGGCACTCAATGGTCTTTTGTGCGGACCTGGAAATCAGCCTCGGTGAGGTTTCTATGCATGTGAAGAAGAGGCTGTGTGAAAAGGAAGCCGTGAGATGGAGCTGATTCCAAGGCCCTGGGGTCTAGACCTTTTGCCTTTAGCTTACACTGACTTTGACATTCAAGAGTCTCATTTGATATGTCTCTTTGTGGATCAGCCCCCCTCTGCCCCCACTGATTGCAGGATAGCTGTTCACCATCCCCTCCCCGCTAGCACTGTTCTCTCCTGGGCTGTGGACAGCGGGACCACCAGACCCTACCCTGCTCTCCCTGAGGGCTTGGGACCTTTGCTTTGGACATATGCCCAGATGAAAGCGTTTCCCATGTGGTTGCTATGGACTAAAACAGCAGTTGGAGAGCGCCCCCTAGAAAAATGACAGCTGCCTTATTCGTCCTGTCTCCAGGCGGTCTCCTCTACCTGGCTACTTTTCCTGCAGAGGAACATGCTACAACCTGATTTATTCTCCTCTTTCTAGGCTCTCTCTGACCTTTATTTTAAGTATCTTGTGACATGTGTACATGTGTTTTTATTGCAGGCTGCCTCAAATTCACTTGGATATGGATGCTATACAAATTATAAATAAATAAATACATGATAAAGACAGGATCTCTTTTCCTGCCAGCTCATTGCTTAAAAAGCAGCAAGTTTGCACTTGTGTGACTCTGCTTTCGCTGGGCCCCATGCCGGCAGCCAACAGGAGAGAAAACAAAATCTGTCCCTTTCAGCACCACACATTCGTCTCCTGAGTGAGGGGAAGAGGTGGCAAGTATCATTTGCCAATCAGGAGCCAGATAGCCTTTCCTTTACTGAATTCCATATCGTTAGTGGCATTTCACTCAGTTTGGGAGAGTCTTGCTGCTAAATGAGACAGTCGCAGCTTCTCCTCCCGTGTACAGGCCATGTCTATCTCATTGTATCCCCACAGTTCTCTACCCAGCCTGGCTTACTCCCCTGTCCCACCCTCTGCCTGTCCCCTAGAACCTATCTTTCACCCTAACCGGTTTGGCTCAGTGGATAGAGCGTCGGCCTGCAGACTCAGGGGTCCCAGGTTTGATTCCTGTCAAGGGCATGTACCTTGGTTGCGGACATATACCCAGTGGGGTGTGTGCAGGAGGCAGCTGATCGATGTTTCTCTCCCATCGATGTTTCTAACTCTCTATCCCTCTCCCTTCCTTTCTGTAAAGAATCAATAAAATATGTTTTTTTTTAAAAAAAAAGAACCTATCTTTCCCATAAGCAAATGTTCCACCATCCTGCCTTTAGTCTACACATGAATTTCTCAATGCTTGCTTCAGTGAAATCTAGGCTTCCCTTGCATTCCCGTTCCTTCCACTCTATTGTTTTGGTAGTTCCTTTATTCATCTCTTGCTTACTCTTGCTCTGTCTCCTCTCCTGAGATTCATGTCTTGAATCTACTTGATAAGTCTCCCATTTAAGGTTCTATTTATCAGAACCTCAAACTCCCCTTTTCTCCAACCTATTCTTATGCCCAAACCAACTGGCTTCTTTCACCAGCACACTGTTCTCCTGGTCTCTGAAGTCTTGGTGTCTTCTTTGAGTTCCCTGTCTTCCATATTTCCCACATCTAATCAATTGTTAGGTATTGTTAGTTTTCCTTCATCAATGTCTCTTACATTCCTTCTCTTTATTTCTATTCCACTATCAACCCCCTGTCTTAAATATCTGTCTCCCCCAAAAGCTGTTCACTAAATATCAAAGATATTTGGAGTGCAAAATTCACTCGGAGCCTGAACCAAAGACACATAGATGATTCTCTTACCTCACTATTCTTATGTAGACTGAAAACAATCCGTTATACTATATTCCTAACGATGGTTTTATGGAATGATGTAACTTTATTTAGCTTATGTTAGCTTTTACAGCAAATTGACATTGTTTTTAACTCAGGCTGCTTTGTGCTGAGCTATTTACTTAGAAAGTGCAGAGTTAATTAGGAGTAGCTTGGAGTAGACAAAGATCAGATGTTGAACAGATGGCAAAACCCAGAAGAAGAGGTGCCCACAGAAGACGAGAAAGCAGGAGACATTTTAGCAGTGGTAGGCTTCAAATAAGACAAGAAAGAGAGTCTTGCTGGAGTTCATTGAAAGATTGCTTCTAAGCAACAAAGTAGTATTGATGCCATATTTAACGTTTTAACTCCATAGCAAAGAATAAACAAGGAGAGGAGAAAAAAAATCGTGAAAATATTAGAAGGAAACATGTGGTGAAGAGCATGAAAGCCCGTGTAAAATTGTATTCATAAGTTAATTTCATTTTTTTCTGTATTGCTTTGTGGATTAATCACTGCATTTCTGAATGCAAACAGTATTTATATATCCATCTGTCAGCTTCTTTTTTTATTGCTTTTTTTGTGCTGTCTTAAGGAGAACTTTGCTAGATTTGGATTTTTGCATATGTCAAAGAGGCACTATTAACCTTACAGTGGTACACAACAAAAATCAAGGTGAAGTATTCAGGAAGATTGAACAGCTTCCTTAGCTCTCACCCTATTTAAAAGTTTTCTTATTGTGGTAAAATGTATATGCCAAAATTTTCCATTTTAGCCATTTTTTGAGGTGTACAATTCATTGGCATTATGTTTACAATGTTGTGCAACCGTTTACCACTATGTATTTCCACTTTTTTTCCTCAATCCAAAAAGAATCTCCGTAACCATGAAAGAACAACTTCTCATTTTCCCCACCTCCAATATCTGATAAACATCTGATCTTTGCTATCTTTATGAATTTGCCTATTCTAGATATATTTAATACAAGTGAAATCATAAAATACTTGTGGTGTTCTTTTTTTTGTCTCTGGCTTATTTCACTTGGTATGTTTTCATCTATTTTGTAGTTGGTATCCCAGCTTCATTCCCTTTTATGATTGAATAATATTCCATAGTGAGTATATATCACATTTTGTTAATTCCTTCACCCATCGATGGACACTTTGGTTGTTCCTACCTTTAGGTTATTATAAATCATGCTTAAATACATATTGACTCACAAGTATTTGTTTTAGTCCCTGTTTTGTTTTTTTAGGGGGTATATTACTAGGAGTGGAATTGCTAGGTCATATGGTAATTTTATGTTTAGCTTTTTGAGGAACCGCCAATTTGTTTCCTACAGCAGCTGAACCATTTTACATTTTTATAAGCAATGTATGAGAGTTCCAATTTCTCTATTTCCTTGCCAGCACTTGTTATTTTCTGGTTTTTAAATTATAGCCATTCTAATATGTGTGAGGTGATATCTTATTGTGATTTTCATTTGCATTTTTATAGTGATTGATGATGATGAATATCTTTCCACATAATTGGCCATTTGTAAATCATCTTTGGAGAGGTGTTTATAAAGTCCGTTGACAATTTTGAAATTGGGCTCTTTGTCTTTTTGTTGTTGAGCTGTAGGAGTTATATATTCTGGATATTAAACCCTTATCAGGTGTAAGATTCTAAAATATTTTCTCCCATTCTGTGAGTTGGCTTTATTGTTTCTTAAAAATTCCCTTGGATTAACAAAAGTTATAAATTTTTGTGAAGTCTGGTTTATTCATTTATTTTTTGTTTGTTTGTTTTTTATTTCATAGCTAAGAATTCATTGCTGAATCACAGGTCATGAAGATTACCTTCATGTTTTCTCCTGTTTTATGTTTTTAGCTCTCATATTTAGATTGATCCATTTTAAGTTAACTTTTATATATAATGTGAAGTAGGGGATCCAACTTCATTCCTTTGCATGTAGAAATTCAGTTATACCGAAACTATTGTTGAAGACTTTTTTCTTTTGAATCGATTTGGTACCCTTATTGAAAGTTAATGGCTACAGATGTATCGGTTTATTTCTGGACTCTAAATTCAATTCCATTGGTGTATATGTCTACCTTATGCCAGCATCAAACTGCTTTGGTTACTGTAGCTTTGTAGTAAGTTTCAAAATCAGGAAATGTGAGTCCACAGATTTTGTTCTTTTTTAAGATTATTTTGGCCATTTAGGGCCCCGTGCACTTCCATATGAGTTTGGGGTATCGGCTTTTCTATTTCTGCAAAATAGGCTGTTATAATTTTGGTAGGGATTGCCTTTAATTTATAGATTGCTTTGAGCATTATTGCCATCTTAACAGTAATAAGTCTTCCTTCTTCCTATTCTTGACCATTGTATGTCTTTTTTTCAAGTATTCTTAATTTCTTTCATCAATGATTTAGTTTTCAGTGTACAAATATTTCAATTTTTGTTAGATGTATTCCTATTTTATTAATATTGTTTATTGCAGGTATATTAGAGCACAAATAAATATTGTGTATTGATCTTGTGCTCTATAACTCTGCTGAATTCATCTATTAGATCTAATAGTTTTCTTGTGGATTCTTTGGGATTTTCTATATAGGATCATGAAAGTGGGCATCTTTGTCTTATTCCTGATCTTAGAGGAAGCTTTCAGTCTTCATAGGATGGATTTCATTGCAGTTTTTTCACTCACCTGCTGTGATCTAGATCACCTCTCCCAGTCTCTCGGAGCCCTAAGATTCCACCTCTTATAATAATTAAACAGTTTTTGATTTTGCATATGTTCTATAAATAAGATGGATTCTATTTTCTTAGGTATAATTTTATGTACATATACTTATAGACATAAATATATAATATTTGTATTACACATATTTTTATTCATTGATTGCATAAAAGTATCAAAAACATGACAATATAAATCAGATGTTTTCAATCCATATATTATTATATCTAGATAGAAAACAATCAGCTTGGAAGTTTTCTTGCTGACTGCTATATTGACATGATTGTGGTACCTCCAGCTGGCTTTTTCACACTGAATGACAATTACACGCATGCCCCATGATACTTGATGCTCAGAGAGCATAAAGAGAAAGGAAAACAGTGATCTCAGGTCCATGAGGGAAGGCTATAACCACGGACAAAGTAAGCAAACAGAAAGCCAGCTAATTGAAAGGGAGGATAGTTAAAATTTAGCAATGTTGAATTGGGAATAGCATCAGTGTCAAAGGGAACTTGAATTTCACTGGGTGAGTGAAAAATAGCATTGTTTCTTCCTTCAAATTTATGGCACCAAAATAAGCCAAGGGTGTTTTTCCCTCTGTGTCTTAAAAGGGGAGCCACTGAATATACAGGTTTAGAATGAGTTTGGATAAAAGCTATTATTTTCTAAAATCAGAAATATATTTTACCTTTCTGCATGTTTTACCTGGGCCATTACAAGGATGTGGTTTTGCATGAGCACTGGTGGCTTCTGTTTGAGAATTCTGAGTCTCGAAGTCTCTTTACCACTATATAGTTCCCTCACCCTCCCACAATATTAACATTTCTGATTATTAAGGTAAGGAATAATATGTACCTATTACATCTATATACATAAAAGCCTAAGCAACTGTTACGACCAAACAACTGGAACGACCAATCAACCAATCGCTATAACAAGTACTGACCACCAGGGGGAATATGCTCGATGCAGATGCTGCCCCCTGGTGATCAGTGCACTCCCACAGCCAACCTCCCATGGACAGACAACCTCCCCTGGTCCCACCCCCGGGCCAGCAAACTTCCTGTGGTCCCTCCCCATTTCCGGCAGGCCCCTACCAGTCTGACCCTGATTGGGACTGGGAGTGATAGGCCCTGATCACTGGCCAGGCCTAGGGACCCCACCCATGCACGAATTTTGTGCACCAGGCCTCTAGCTCTAGTTAATAATAAATAATGTGTACTGACATACTAAGGTAAAAATATTAAAAATCTTCCTTTGCATGCTTCTCAGAGGTACCTGGGGGTAGAGTGGGAAGATCTTGGACTGGGATTAAGAAAACTTGGAGGCAAACCTGCACTCTATCTCTCACCATGTGATTTTGTCAAATTGCATTTTTTCTCTTAGCTTCTCTCCCCCCCTGCCCCTGCCCCCAACACACACACTCACACAACAATTTGCTCTATGGAAACAAGAACTTCACTTTCTAATCCCTGGGTTATTTCAAAATGATATGTAGGAAACCATATGAGAAAAAAAAAGTGTTATGCAAATGATGTGCATGCTGATGCTCCCAACTATAAATTAATCTTTTCAGCAATCATTATTCTTATATTACATATAAGAATTACATATTTTTAATGACAAAGAGTGACCAATACCCAGCCATCTTTCCATGAAATAAGAAACATTTAATTACCATTTTCACCTGAATCGACAATGGGGAATAATGGAAAAAGAGCTAAGTAGAAGCCAGAATAAGTAACTGCAATCAACTAGCAGAGCTTGTGTATGTTGCTTCACATTCTTGTGTCTTTATTTTTTTATTAGTCAAATGTAAATACTCTGTTTCCCCGAGTTCCTTTCCAATGTTAGGATTTGATAAGTTTTACCCTCATTTACTATTTTCCCCCCAGCCCATACACACTTTTTCCTTCTCCTGGTTAACTTTAACAAGATCTTTGTGACTCAGCTCAGATGTCATGTCTTTCAAAAATTCTGCTCTAATTTCATCTCCCAACCTCATCCTGTCTTAAATAGGTCTCCTGTGTGTTATCTTAAAACCTTATGCCTACTTATATCATTGCACGCTGGTAAGTTGGTTAAAAGGGTTTATGTGTCTGATACCCCAGCCACAATCCAAGACTCTTAAAGATAGGAGTCATATGCTATTTATCTGGGAAGCTGTGTTTAGTATATTCTTAATGTTTTTTTTTTAATTGAGTAAATAAATGAATTGAATGGAGAATGTATGAAAAGCTCATTGAAAATAGTAAAAGACAATGTGCAATATGGTATTTTTCAAATATAGTTTTCTATTGAAAAGGTACTATATTTGGAAGAATGAAATCAGTTATTGGGCCATTTCTACTAAATTGGTGAATAACTCCAGGAGAATCACTTAAGCTTTCTCCACTCAACTTCCCCTCCAAAAATGGGGCAATCTGCCTTTCCCATTGCCTGCCTCATTAGGATTGTCACAGAAGCCAAAATTAGAGCAACTGGGTGATATCTGCTGCTTATTTCTAAAAAATGAAGGCATATTATGCATTCTTGGGGTATACATTAATACCTCTTTACAATCAAATATATATCTTACTTTATGCTTAAAATATTTTTGAAAAGTGTTTTCTAAACAATTTAAAATTAAATAATGTTTTAAGTGGCTAGGAGGTTTATATTTAAAGCATATTTTTGGTCTATACCAGCTTTTATAGAGTACAGAATCCTTTTGACCCTTTTTGAAGATGAACAGTTATTTCAAATTTGTTTTATAATTTATAATTTTTTGTGTGTGATACCAAACTCTTACTGCACCCCTTTCTACTCCTCTGACTGTATCTCCTCTTGTGTTCATCAAGCCATTATTGACTGGCAATGGAGAAAAAATATCCTACTGAACCACCTTTATTGTCTTTGGGAAGTGAAACTTTTATTCATGAACATAACCTCTGTCCTGCAAATGATAGTTTTCATAATTGTACACAAATATTTGTGTCTTTGAGAAATAAGTAAAGAAGTATTAAGGGATGTTTTTAAGAACTTTGGGGAATGTTCCTAATTTAACATAAAGGGTGCATCCTATATAATAAAAGCTGAATATGCAAATTGACTGAACAGCGGAACTACTGTTGGAACAACCGGTCGCTATGACATGAACTGACCACCAGGGGGAAGACGCTTAATGCAGGAGCTTCCCCCATCCCACAGGCCCCAGGCCAGCCAAGGCAGGTGCCAGTGGGGACCCCCGAATCGCCCTACGAGTCGCCCCGCAGAGGGAGGCGACTGTTGGTGGTAGGGGGCAGGACCGGCAAGTGGGTGGCACCAGGCTGGCCAAGGCAGGTGCTAGCGGGGACCCCCAATCACCCAGCTGGTCACCCCATAGATTGGCCCTGATCACCAGCCAGGCCTAGGGACTCTACCTGTGCACAGATTTCATGCACCAGGCCTCTAGTCTCTTAGTAATTCTCTGGAAGACTGGGCATTTTGTTTTTCTTAAAAAAAAAAAAAAAATAAGGCTTTAAAAAATATTTTTCCCCGATAGAGAAACATATCCAGAGTTAGTGTCTTACAGAGTTGTGATATTACCCCTATTTTGCTGGGTATTTCTTGTTCTCACTTGGACAGGAATGTCATTTAGGCTTTGCTTATTATCCATTTCAGAAGACAAACAACAATGTTTACATTTTCCTTGTTAAGTAGTTGATATGGAGGTGGACTCCTGAAGTGTCCAGCTTCTGTATGAAATTCTGTTTCATGAGAGTAGGACACTTCTCTCTTGACTTTTTTTCGTTTTGAATCAACTTGATGGAAGTACTAGTATACTGTATATACAATAAACTGTACCCAGGTAAAATCCATGTAGCCACCACCACACTCAAGGTGCAGGGCATCTCCAACCACTTCCTCAAAATATCTCATACCTCTTTGCAGTCACTTTCCATTTCATCACAGCCCTAGGCAACCACAGACCCCTGTTCTGTCACCATGTTTAGTCTGTATGATTGTCTTTTCTTGAATGCACCTTCTTGGGATTGAGTTCCTTCCTGGGGAGATAAACAATATGTTTGGAATGAAGGAGAAGGCAGAGCCAGGACATTTATTTAAGTACATCTTTTCAGCACTAAATTTTTGTGGAAGCAAGGGTTTATCAGAAGCCACAGGCTGGTAGTTAGTAACTTTCAGATAATGGTTAACCAGGAATTACAAAATTGGAATGAAATTGGGACGTTTAATCCAAAAGCATCCTAGGAAATAGTTCAGGATTTGCAGAAGCTTTGATGGAGCAAGTTTTCCATTCTTTTCACATGAGGTTGGCCCTGTGCTTTTAGCATTACGAAGCTAAATGGGCTCCAGTATTTATTTTTTACATATTTACCATTCAGAAGTGAGTTGGCAGTTTTCCTTGGACCATGTAAACTTATGGGATATAAACTCTTATTTTTAGGAGTGCAATAATGGGTTCTGCTTATATTTTGAACATGGCTCAGGGACAGGTCAAGACTGCTCATCCCATTTGGCTGTAGCAAAATAGTTCTGACCACTGGACACGTGACTTTATATGGCCAAGAGTCAAGTGCTGTTGCTGAGATGTTTGCAGAAGAACTGTCCTGAAGTTACCTGGCTAGTGTTTTATGCTTATGCCAGAGTCCAGAAATAAACATTCCTTTTCTTTCTCTAAATCTATTTGTGTCCTGGATAGCCAACTAACAACATTCTCTCTCTCTCTCTCTCTCTCTCTCTCTCTCTCTCTCTCTCTCTCTCTCTCTCTTTCTTTCTGTTATAGCAATTGTTCTTCATGAAGAAATGACCCTGTTTAAAACTCTTTCACACTGAACAGTCTCCTGGGTAAGAAGGAAAATAGATTTCCAGTCTTAAAAAATCAAATGGCCCTATTCAATGTCAGTCTCATGACTTCCCCTCACACAATATCAATTTTGTTAAATCGGGTTCTTATCTGTTTCAAAGTAAAGGTGAAAGGTTCCTACAGCAGGACTGTCCTAGACATGGGTTTTCTAGGTTATAGAACTACCTTTTCATATTGTTTAGTGGAAGAAGTGACTTTTAACCTTTTGATGCCCAAGTTTCTTTTATTCTTTTTAAAAAGGTTAAATGAACCCATCTCTTTTTAATTTAACCTATTTGGAAATTTCTGGGGACCTAATTTACTTAAAGCAGGAAGTCAGATGTTTTGTTTTTTTTTCTTTCTCTTTCTCCCTGTTATTCCATCGGAGAGAACTGTCGTATATGCAGATTATTGAGAGAGCACAGATGCTATCTGGAAAGGTGGCTTTCTTAAAAGGCACCAGTAGCATTAGTGTCATGTCGGAAGCACCCATTTGTGTCAACTATGCAGACCTTTCAATGGAAAATTGTGCTGTGCTACCTTTTAAAGTATGAAATGCTAATTTGGGATTTACAGTTTTTGAACTGGAGGGCTGCATTTTGCATGGGATTTTGTTTAATTTCCCAGTGAAAAAAGGCATTTGAAACACAACTGCCTACAGCCAACTGTCAACAAAAATCAACTGTAATAGCACAGAGCCTGTCACTGATGTATGTGGTGATGTGGTAATCTTCTCAATTGAGCTGGATATTTCTTCCTTGCACAAAATAGCTAGAAGTCTCGCTAGGCATTTACGAATATCGGGAGGTGTTATTAGGCTGATAATGGGGCCAGATTAAGGAAGTGTACACTGGTTCAAAGTGTCAGTTAGGGAGACACAGAATGGGACGATGCATGGCCCTTGATAGAAGGGACTGTTCGTATTTCAGGTTTGCTAAAGATTTGAGCGATAACATGCTGAGTTCCATCTGCTGTGAAAGCGCTTTCGGGGGTGGGGGGTGGGGGGAGATAAAGTTGTTATGCTATTTTTCCCCCAGAAATCTGTTTTTGTTTACCAAGAGGGTGAACTGAAGAATCTCTGAAAATGTAAGCGAGGAGGGCAGAGTAAGGAAATCTGCTGGGGTGAGACTGGTCAGTGTTCTCCCCTTGACATTGAAAGGCAGTGGTGGGGCACTGGTGTCTTTTCTCTCTCAGTCCTTGACTGTCTAAGAGCTAGGAGAAGAGAATTCTTTTGGCGTTGCTGCATTTTTGTAGAGGGGCACCCCCCCCCCCCCACTTTGAATTCTAAATAGCAACTGGCAAATACATGCAAGGCAAAAAATAAAGCTGCATATAACCTATTCTTTGGCAAGGCACAAAGTTGGCATTTATTTATTAGCTGTCATCAAAACATGGCACTATTGAAGCTTCTTATATCAAACGGGGATTTAGAATCAAATAGCATTTTATGTTATCAGTTACTTTTTTTTAGTATTGAAAGTGAGCCATATTCATATCTGGCCCCACCATTTGCTCTCTCTATGGTAGCTCAGCTCTCTGTCATTAAAATTATTCACATCAAAATTGGATTAATAATCGTGCCTACCTCATGGGGATTTTGTGAGAATTAAATAGATGTAAAGAGCTTAGAGCACTGCTTGACATATACTAAGCATCATATGATTAGCTGTTATATTATTGTTATTATTATTGTTATCATCTTCATCAATACAAGCAACATATTTGCTATTATCCAGTACACATGCCAAAAGGATGGGAAGAGGATATACTATCACATATGTTGCAGAACCTGTTGTGAAAGGTATATTTATATCTATAATCATTATGTTTTTTTACATGTAGATGGGAAACAAGAGTGAACTGCATCATCTGAGCTACATAGAATATGTTCTGAGATACTTACTAATCACACCCTGGCTAATAGGAACTTGGCAGTGCCCTGCCCTGTTTGTGTACTGCCTGCACCCTGCCTTCCTCTGGGCCCTTCTGCAGCCCTTGCTCCTCATGTGACCCTGATCTATTCCCTTCCCTACTTGCCTTTGCCAATGAAAACAGAACAAGGATGGGCCTCTGTTAGTGGACCTCTGGCTCCAGATGGCCATGTCAGTGATAATGTCTTGGCACACCCCTAAGAAAGCCCAGGTTGAGCCAATCTGATTCTGTTCTCCGCAATTCTATGATTGGGTACTGAGGCGCCCTTGTTGATTGTCAGTAGGTGCCCAAATTTAAAGACTAGAAAATGGAGAGGAGGGTAGGGTTAAATATGACCTCGGCAGTTATGAACAAATTAAAGTGACAATAAAACAATGAGACAAAGAGAAAAGCAGCAGCACGCTGTGGAAGAATCTCTGAGGCTGCCTGTTTTTCTGTGTTTCCTCAGCTCTCATGATTGGCTCTGCAGTTTTTCCAGATCCCAAGAGACCTCTTTATGTTCCTACAACTAACTTCCCTTTCTCTTGACTTCCCACTACTAGGAAAGTGTGTCTGCTCTTTGCAACCAATTAGGGTGCAGAGGGTCTAAGGTTCCATGTGTGAGTAGGAAGTGAAGTTTTCTGCAGATGAGTAAAAACACAGCATGTAATAGAATTAAAATAAAACAGAAAAAGTGGTCAGTGAGGGAAATGTTATTATCTATATTCAAAGTCTTAAGAATGAAGGGGTGGTAGAGATAAAGGAATGAGCAATTATTTGTAGGGTCTAGTGTACTGATAAGATTGCTACACACATGGTGATTACTTTGTACTGAAGTAGACAGATGAACAAGTAAGTATAAATAAACATGGTAATTATAGACTGAGAGGACTTCTATGAAGGAAATAAATAAAGAGTAAAATTAGGAGGTCTGTTGTAGGTTCGGTGAAGTGTGTTCCTTAGAACAAAATGATTTTAGTGGGCAACTGCCAGTGATCTCGGAGTACAAGATTCCCATATGGCCTTGATACCTTCCCTTCCTCTGCTTTGGCCAGTGATGATGGACCAGGGTGGATCATTGATGGAAAAGTGCGGCCCAAGACAGGCATTGGTGTAAGTGTAGATATGTACTGTGTCAACTCTGGATAAATATGGACCACTTCTTTTTTAAAAATGTTTTTTATTGATTTTTAGAGAGAGGTGGAGAGAGAGAGAGAGAGAAACATCAATGTGATAGCAAAATATTGATCAGCTGCCTCCGGCATGCCCTCCACCGAGGATGCAATTCAGCAACCTGAGCATGTACCCTGACTTGGAATTGAACCCACAACTTTTTGGTGCATGGGATGATGTCCAACCAAGTGAGTCACACTGGCCAGGGCAATGTGGACCACTTCTAATAAGATAGTTTTTCAGCCTTTATAAATATAACATGAAAATTATCAAAGGTTTAATTTTCTAATAGGAATGGATTTGGATAGTGGATATTGGAACAAATTAATGAGCCTACCTCCTACTAGGCAGTGTGCAAGATCTTTTTGCACAACTTTCTGATTTAATGGACAAAGCTACCTACCGTCACCTTGTAATCATCAGCATTTATGAATGCAGTGACTGCCTGGGTTTTGGGCTTCTGTCTGGATCTGGGAGAGAGTGTTTCTCTCTTTACCAAAATGGGCTTTAATCTTCTGCCTCTTTCTTCTAGTATCAAGTTCTAGCCTGAATACAGACTTGTAATGAATAAGCCATATGTAAATAATTAGTATGAAAGAGGAATTAACTATCATTACCCAATTGCTTTTTTAGAAATGATTTGCTATTCAGTTTTAAGCTTTCCAACTATTTTGATGGAGATCCAAGTTGGAGAAAATAAGTGTGTGTGTGTGTGTGTGTGTGTGTGTGTGTGTGTGTGTGTTTGGTTCTCATTATCACTTCCTATTAAAACTTCAGAGTTAATTTCCAGAGGTAGACATCCCGTCTAATACTTGTGATAGGAAGTAGAGAGACTGCTGTTCTATGCCTTCAAGATCATTGAATACCCAGAATAAGCCTCACACAGGGTACCAGACCCATAATTGTAAAAACAAAGAGGGATCTAGAACATTGGAGTGGGAATACACCATGCGTGATGTTGCAATTAGGAAGCAACAGAACTTATTGAGCATGGAAAATTCTGTCACAAAATAGATGAACAGTTCTCTTAATTCTTTCCCAGGATGCCAGACAAATGGTCTCAGCAGGAATTTTCTCTTCTTCAGGGTTTTTATTTTTTTTAAGTCAAACAAATACTAAAATCACACTGATATGTAAGCCTTTGGATGGAGAAGTGAGACCAGGAGTACCAAGGGCTACTTCTCCAGAAGGCAAGTGTTGACTAATTAGGGGGTTTCTCCAGGGCTGCTGACCTTCACATCCAAATGGGTCCTTTGGTGATGATATTTTTAGTTATTTTTCACTGTGCACTTTTCATTCAAAGGCACTTAAGTATCATAATAAAGAAGTGCAATCACCTCAACTCACCCCAACTATCCATCACAAATGACATATCATGAATTAATTATTTCAGGCAATGTGGTGATACTCTTTCCTCAGTTCCTTTTTATCCCAAACAAGAAGGTCTATATCTACTTCTCTTTGTAGACTTGAACAAAGTATGAGACCAGCATGCATTTTTCTTCTAATGGAGCTCAATACTCTCTGATGCTCATACTTTTTCGACAAGTACTGCTCAGACCCTGCTTTGTGGAGATATAGCAGTAAGCAAGACAGAGGGGTGGGTTCTCTACTCACGTTCTTGGGAGGAGGCCAGATCATCACGTAAATATAAATAAACAAGGTCGTTATAGATTGTGATGATTTCCAGGAGAGAAAAAAGAATGAGTAGAATTAGGGTTTTTAAAAGTTTATTCTGCTAGTGCTGAGGGTCATCCCCTCACACCAAACTTCCAAGGAGCCTCCTGAATCTTTGACATGCACAACTGACTTGTGCGGGGTTTTTTTCACATTTACATAAATAGCTATGTAATTGCTACGTCAAACCTTTTGTCCTTTCCAAATACATTCTCATCCCTAAGTCTCCCTCTGTAGACATTTTTAGAATTGTCAATGAGGCCACATTAAGCAATTTCCTTGACAGGAAAGACCTACTACACAAATTCTACTTTATTATCCTGGAACCCCAAAAGGACAAGTACCTGTGTGATAGTTATTTGCAAACACCTCTGTCTCCCCCTACCAGACCATGAACTCCTGGAAGGTAGACACTAATCTGGGCTTTTGGGGGGTCTTCCATGATATTTGGCATGATGCTATGCACATAGTAGGAATTCAGTATATGGCTCACTGAATTCAGTTGAATTAGCAAAAGCACAGGCTCTTGCCAAAGGTATTAGCAAATGCATTTTGAAGGAAATTAACTGACAATTAAGATAAAACGTCAGTATTCACATGGATTTTGGCTGAGCAGATGCATTTTCTTACTGGTGAACATAAGGCTTTGCAGACCAATGAATCTGGTACCCCACCATTCCTTGCCAGGGAGGCATGGCAGGGATGGAGGGGAAAGAGTGTGGGCTGACTGCAGATTTTGGCAAATGGTAGGAACTTGAATCTCTCCTGCCAGACTCATAAGCTTCTGGTCTGAGTGGCAGGAGGTATGAGAGAGAAACTGAGAGATCCCAGGATAAAGGCCATGGAGGTGCTGAGGCTATTTCTGCTTTGGCTTGAAGTTTGTGAGAAGGCTGCACTGCCCACCCCTCCTGAGTTATTTCAGGCGTCTTCTCCGAACACCCCCTTTCAGGGACCTGGTTCAAATGAGCTCTTAGTGGAGACCTTGTGATGTGCAAGCCCTACACAGAGAGACGGGGATACAAAGATGGACACTCCCTGCCCTTAGGGAACCTCTGTTCCCATCTGAGAAGCAGGATTGAACATGCAACCGGTAAGGGAAAGCCAGCTGTGATGCACTCCCTGCCCTGAGAGCCCACCTTTGTGCATGCATATGTGCATGTATGTGCACACACAGATGTGGCACACGGACACAGACACACACATTAGTACTTTCCTACAGGGATGAATCAGAGTAATTGCGTCAGGCCCCACGTTTGGGTAGTGGGACTTATGGATGGTTCCAGGCTATGGCAGGGAGCAGGTTACAGGGCAAAGACTGATACAGAAGAGGGTTTTACATTTAGGTCTATGAGTGTCATAGACCTAAATTCTTCTCTGAGATAAATTCCTGTGAAATGAACAATAAGAACACACAATCTGTTCAATTATTTATTTGTTCTTTAGTTAAGAAATAATTGTTGAGTATATGTTATGTGCTAGGTATGCGGGATGCCACAGAAGGAGTAAAAACAAAGATAGAATCTACAGGGAAGCTGACATTAATGAAATAGTTCCACAAATGTAAAATTGCCACACTGACAAGGGCTAAACTCCTTGATGCTGTGAGGGATAATAATAGGGGCATTTGAGCTGTCAGGGAAGCCTTTCCTTAACTTACCTGTTTTGCTCACAAAATGTTTTTGGGAACCTGGCGTGGGAAGAGAGGGTGTGCCCTCTATTTCATGTCTCTCAAGGTCAACCTTTGCCTGGGAATGTGAATGCTTACACATAATGTAAATAGACCGGGTCTGTATTTCTATCTCTTTTCTATTGGTTTGTTTGCACACCTTTTGAACTATTTTTAACATAACCATGTTTACTCATCATCTCAGGAGATATGGGGAATGCAGTTTCTTCAGTCCCTCACCAGACATAGGAGGATGTTCCCAATGAGCTAGAAAACAGAACTGAGTGATCTATCACCAAACTTAGCCTGTATGTTGAACGATCCTATTTTCAACTGTGTTATATTAAAATAGAATGCACTGGAAGCAGCCTGGTGTATGGAACGAACAAGGGTTTGGAATGCAAGAGGCTCTCCATTTGTCTAAGGCAGTGGTTCTCAACCTTCTGGCCCTTTAAATACAGTTCCTCATGTTGTGACTCAACCATAAAATTATTTTCGTTGCTACTTCATAACTGTAATGTTAATACTGTTATGAATCGTAATGTAAATATCTGATATGCAGGATGATCTTAGGCGACCCCTGTGAAAGGGTCGTTCGACCACCAAAGGGGTCGTGACCCACAGGTTGAGAACCGCTGGTCTAAGGGGTCTTTGGTAATTTATGTATCTCCCCTGAGCCTCAGTGACTCCATCTGCAAGATGGGGATTACAGCAGCAGCTTCCTCTGAGCTTTTGTGTGAGGACTAAGATGGTATTTGAAGACTCTAGGACAGTGCCTAATACGCTCAGGAAACATTTGTTTCCTTCCCTAACATTCAGATTCTTGGGCCCTTTGATCATAGGTATGTCTACAAGGGGACACCTGCTGATTTCAGAGGTTTTTTTTTTAACCATAAAAAGGGGGATTGAGGGAGAAATTCAAAAGGAATTTCCATCTTGATCGAGGAAAAATGAGATGCTTATACTCCAGCTTATAAGAAGATTCCATAGAAAAGAGATGGAAGATGAATGTACAATAAAATGATTCAAAACACGAGCAGACTCTGCGTATGTTATGCACAGATGAGTTAATTGTTTTGCCTTAAATATATTTCCTGAAGAACAGAAGCCTGATCACAGCACATATCGTTATGTATTTTAGACAAACAGCACTTTGAATCAAATTATAGTACATGCATAAAATATTAAAATAAGACATTTATAACAAATCTTTCTAACTTAGTGCTCAGCTCTAAAATAGATTTATATTCAGATAAGCAATAGGTGCGATAAATGTGGTACAGATACCACAATTTAAATTGCAAATCACAGGGCATCATGGGTAAAGGGAATGCAGACTTGAGGTACTCAGGGAAAAGATCCAGCTATGCAGTATTTTTAGGTCTGCTGCCTGATTTCGTTTTGCAATGTCTGTATCTGGTCTGGACTCTACATTTGACAAATTCCAATATTTTCTCTCTAATACAGTTTCTTTACATTCCTGGCTTAAGTGATTGAATTTAACCCTTCATTCATTGTTCTTTTATTTATTGTTGAACTGTTTCCACTAAACAGTTCCCCAGAGTCTTCAATTATTTAAGTTACTGGAGAGATTTTGGAACGTAGTGTTTTTTAGTTAACAATATAGGCAGATGAAATGGGGAACAATACCCTTGCATGTGCTAGAGTGCTATCTACTTTGCCAGAACACCTTGTACTTTTAAAAAATATGTTTTTATTGATTTTTTAAAGAAACAGGAAGGGAGAGGGAGAAGGAGAGGGAGGGAGGAAGGAAGGGAGGGAGTGAGAGAGAGAGAGAGAGTTCAATATAAGAGAGTCACATCCATCAGCTGCCTCCTGCACTCCCCCTATTGGAAATCCAGCCGACAACCTGGGCATTGCCCTGACTGGGAATTACATCAGAGACCTCTTGGTGCATGGGACAATGCTCAACGGAGCCACACCAGCCAGGACCAATTTGTACTTTTTTCCTCCCTCATGATTTGTTAGGTAATGTATGGGGAATGTGTCATTCGTTTGTCTCCAGGAATGATTCCTGTCTGAGAATATTAAACTTGATTCGTTTATTTAGAAGAACTTTGAGGCTATCGAGTTGAAGGTCTACAGAGCTGAATGTTTCCTGGCTAGCAGGCCTTCTAGAATTCAAGATTCCCTCCATATCAGAAGCCCTCAGAAAAACCCTAAGGGATGAAGTTGAGCCTTAGGACTCTCATGGTATCCAGTTCTTATTGGGGAATCCTTAGGTCCCAGCATCACTGAATGCAGGAGAACAACTCGACTTGCCAACAACTCTTTTCAAGGCTGGAAGCCTGTGAACAGAAGGCAGAAGGGGCTTCACAGAGGGTCAGATTTCTGAGTGCGGATCACTAAAGAAATCTCTTTTAGCCAACATTTTCCTTGGAGCTACTGAATTGAAACATCTTTCCTAAGCAAGGAGTAGCTTTACTTGGAAAACTCTCTTCTTTACCTAATCTGTATGCTGGAATTTTCTCTTCCCAGTCAGTATCTGCAATTTCATCTCAGAGAAAGCCTGTATGGCCATATTTCATTTTTTGTAATGTATTGTATAGAGTTTTTAATGGTTAGGTTTCTGGTGGAATGAACTTACCTTCCTCTTTACCATTCTGCTTAGCATCATTATTTCCAAAACTTTAAGAAAAGTTGCAGCATTAAAAATAATAAAGAAGTAAATGCCTTCATATTTGAGATTTCATGTGCAAGATTCAGTCATACTTCATGTTAGCCAACAAGGCCAGAGAGAAAGAAAAACCTGGTTATCTTCCTGTTGTAAAGTTGTAGCCACCAAAATATGTCTGTCAGTGCTTATCTCCACGCAGGCAAGTACAGTTAGGACAGTTTTAGGAAGAAATTAAATACATGTAATTAAATACATGTGTACAGATTATTCCTGGATCTAAAGTACCAGTATGGGTTCCCAATAGTCTGATTTAATAAGAGCCAAGTGCAGCTTTAAGATGGGGATGTAAAGAGTTAGACCAGTGGCATCCATTACAATAGCCACTGGTCACACGTGGCTGCTGAGCCCTTGAAATGCAGCTAATCTCACATGAAAAGAACTGTAAATATAAAATACATACCAGATGTTGAAGACTTATTACCCCCCAAAAAGTAAAATATCTCAATGTGTTTTATATTGATTAGTTATCAAAATGGTAATATTTAAATATATTGGGTTAAATGAAATACACTATTAAAATCAATCTCCCATGTTTACTTTTCTTTAAAATGTGGCTATTAGAAAAACTTAAAAATTATATATGTGGCTCCCATTATACTTCTCTTGGACAGTGCTGAGCAAGATTGATGCCATGTAATATTGTAACTAATCCACTTAAAAGACTTTGGTTTCATACAATTCCCTTTATTCTTTATAGCATCCCTAAAACCCATTGTAAATGGAATCCTATTTTAAGTTACTAGAATATCTTGCTGGCTAAAGTAACCCCACGGTGAGAACTGCCATCCCTACTATATCTATTTAATAGGTTCAGATTTCTAAGGCTTTTCCTAAAGCAAAGTTCACCAATTTTATCATTTGCTTTTCAACATGATCATTTTTTTTTTTGTCTCTGAGTGAAGAGTCTCTGGCTTTTCATGAGCTATATTTCCTTGTTTACCTATCTTGCTTGGACTCCAGTTAGACTGCCTGAGCTCAGCACTAGTACTTGCTAGTGACCTTTGGCACATACATCTCGCTGAGCTAAAGTTTTCTCATCTATGAAATGGAGCAATAACTCAGAGCTCACAGGGGAATAAAGAGCATTCTATGAGATGACCACTAAACTGGGCACATGGACCCAGTGAAGTGAGTTCCCATTCACTCCCTTTTGTTTTATGAATGTATGGGGCCCGCATTTCTAGTCTATAATGAGTCTATAATGCTGATCACTGATTCCCACCCCCACTCCCCCACAAAGGAAGGCTATTTTTAGGTGCACTGTGACTGAAGCACGGATAAGCTCATGACACTGTGAAGAGAATCATACATATGCTGCTGGCCTCTGTGTCTTTGCATTTGCTCTTCTTTTTGCCCAAATTACCCTCCTTTCCCCATTGTTCCCTTTCCCCATTGTCTTGTCCATCTCTCCATGTGCAGATGGAGTGCCGCCTCTTACTCCAGACAGCACTGATTTATCAACATTGCACATTTTATTGCCAATACAAGTCAGTTTATATCAAGTAGTGAATATTTACCTGGTGTTTAAAATTCCAAGACTTATTTTCCAGGATTTCAAGCATATTCATTTGGTTTCATCCACTGTATTTTGAAGGTATACCCATTCCACAGCTCTCATTCATCTGCTCAAATAATACTTACTGATTGACTAATTAAAACTTTACTAATAGAAAACCCTTTAATGCAAGAGTATTCACTATAGGGTGTGACCTAACAAGATCTACCATATATCGTCTTTACAGATCTCTATGTTAAGCAATTGGTACACATACCAACATTTAAGACTATCTTATTTAATTGTTAGTTCTAGGATACCTGAGCTACTAAAATGATGGCTTAAATAAGTTACTGATTCAAGATCCTTTTGGGATTTTATTTATACTAGTATATATATTTCTAAATATATAATGTAGATAGATGTAATCATATTACTAAAATGCAGCTTCTATTTGTAGTCCTTCTCAGTAAGGCAGTGGGACATTTTTGGTGCTTTTAAGTGAGCCTCGCAATGTTGAATATGACATTCATGTCATTAAAAATAGTTAGCTGTTCTTGGCTACATTCACAAAGAAGTCCCCTAATGCTTCCTTTAATTGGCAGGATCTACACGTGGTCTCTATTTTGCAAATGTGCTCTGCACTGTGCGGCTGGAGCTGTGTATGTCTGCTTATGTTCTCTGTAGGTGACACTGTACCCTAATCAGACAATTGGTGTATTGTACTAGGACATACTGTATGCAGACAATGCCTTACCTACCACTCCCCCCTCTTTTTTTTTAAACCCTGAAATATGGTTGATATGGTCCATTGCAAAATGAACCTATATTGGAAATGGCAAAATTGTAATGTAAAATATACCGGGGTCAGTGGGGTGTGCTGTTTTTTGCATATATTTTTTCTCCCCTGACCCATGCCATTCCCCTGCATACAGGGGAAAAAAGCTTCATCTCACACAGAAATGTGATGTCCTTTACTGCCAGAGGCTGTTGCTGTTTTAAATGAGGAAAAAGCACAATGCATGAAGAAGGAAAATTAAAGCATATTCATTTTGGAAATTAGATATGGTGTCAGGAGACTCTCAGAAAATAGCCCCATTTGAATGGAACCCCGCACTACAAGACAGTTCACTGAACTTTTGACCACTATTTATGCTATGGAAGCTTTTGAAATAGAGAAGAGAGCAAAACATTTTATAGCTGCTTAATAGCTGAGTTCGTTTTTCTTTCTTTCTTTTTTCCCCACCAGGCATTTGTCTATCCCTTCAGTGTATATAAGATATGCAAACACCATGTAGTTTATTGGCAGGCCTTTGTGTTAATGTTTCCAGGTTGGTTCCAAAATACACAGCTACTGCTTGAGAGAATCTCCCAGCCAACCCGGTGACCTTCCTTACCCTCCACAGCGCAGTCTGCCATCTGCCTGTGGCTGGTCTGGAATGGCTAGCCCCAGCCAGGGTCACACAGGCCTTGGGAGTAACAGTGACCTCTACAGAGGTCATTCTGCAAATGCAAAGAGAGTATACTTTTCAAATTCCTGTGGATTCCTTATGCAAAATTGGAGAGGGATGGGGGAGATGATGGCAAATGCACTTTGTCTAATTTCCCCCTTTCTATTATTTGGAAGGATAGTTCTCAATCGGTGATCATCCCTGTTCTGCTTCATTGCTTCCCTCCTGCAGAGCCCATCACACCAGGCAGGTTAAGTGGGATTCAAGGGCCCTCCAGGAAGGACAGCCTGGATTTTTGATTCAACACTGAATTAGGAAGCACCTGCACAAATGCAGTAAGGGAAGAGTTAATCATGAATGGAGGGTGGGGTCAGTCAGAGGTGGAAAAAGAAATCCAATTTGTAGTTGATATTAGTGAAAAATATGCTTTAACTTTTATGCAGCTATGAAACATGGAGCTAAATATTACAAATTACAGGTTGTGAGTCTGTGTCAGCTTTATTATTGTTATTACTATTAATGCAATGATATCAAACCTAAGGGGTCACTGTGTTTGTTTAATTTATTTTCTGGGAAAGCTTAGCATTTTATTTCCAAGTGAGGACCTTTCCGTTGGCCTCTTGGTGACTTGCCCACACTGGCACAGATTGGGCCCCGCCTCTCGGGATCTGTGAGCTCCTAGCAGGCTCTCTTTCTAATCATAACCAGGCTTGATTCTCACTCCACTCCTTAGTCAACCACGGGTCTCACTTCCATTAGGAGGTGATACAATGCCGAGGTTTTAATGGGGACTCAGGGTGGTGTGAGAACGGGATGCTGAGAAAAGGTTCAACAATGGAATCGCTTTGTGCCACAGAGGGCTGAAGTGTGTGTGAATGCTGACCTTCTGCGAATGTCCTTAGTTTGGGAAATAGAGACAATCTGTCCCCACCCATGACTGTGAACTCTTCACAGATTCACATTAGGGAAAACATCAACTTGGATACATGTTGCTATTTTTTTCTACCTATGCTCTGTGGTTTAAACTTGAGAGAGAAAGAGAGAGAGAGAGAGAGACCATCAGTCCCCCCTGCCCCCCTCCCCCCCCCCACCCCCCCGCCAGCATTATTCATTAGGAGAAGATTTTTTTCTTCTTTTGATGGGAGACTTCTCTCACTAGCCAGTGGCAACCCTTATGTGAAGCCTTTACAACTGCACTAATATATCTCTGACCACTGGAAAGGAGATGGGATAGTGCTATAAGGGCCACTGAGAAGGGAGGAGATAGTGCAGGGTCTTTTCAGGGCAAGACCTCCTCCTGACCATCTAAGTTCTGCCAGGTCTGGGAGGTTGCGATCTGGTGCTGACCTCAGACCACAGGCTGAGAGAAACCTGAGAAGTGCTTTAATCAAAATCGTGGCCTCCTTTGTTTGCTGTTCTCCCTGAGGCATTTTGGCACTGCCAGTAGCCACGTTGCTTTTGCTCTGGTTTTTGAGAGGAAAGTCCCAGGGAGCCCTTGGGCACTGCTTTGTGCTCCATGCCCACACTACCCCCCACCTCCAGTCTAGAGCCCCATAAATGGGACGGAGATAGGATGAGGCGGAAGCCAGGCAGGTGAGGTCATGCTATTGGCAAAAAAACCCCACAAAAAACAAAACAGGCACCAGTACTTTACAGTTTGGTGCTGGAGGTGGAAGGGGGGAGGGGAGGGGAGTAATGGACCGGGCTTGGGAAATTCGCCAGCCCTCCCAGGCTGCTTCACCCCCACTTCCCTACCTCCAAGGACTTTGCTGAGGTGGAGCCCTGGACTCAAATGCCCTGTATTTGTCTCTTCACTCCTGCCTTGGCAGCAGATTATCCCTACAATGTCACACTATTTGTGATGGCCCATGGTTCTCCTGCCATTGTGGTGGCTGATGGGGATGGGCATTTTAAATGATGAAGAAAAATGGGCAACAATTGAATCCAGCAATATTAGCCATGATAAATTTTTCCTCTTTGTAAGGCCTATGAAAGAGAATGAGGAGACAAGCTAGGCAGGATTTCTGTTTTTCCTACTACAAATGGACCTATTGTGGCTAACATTAATGATTGCATTAGTGTAGGAGTTTCAAGTCAGAGTTAAGTCTGAACATCACCTTATGTTGACACTGTCAACATAGATCACTGTCATGATCTAATAAGATCCCAAATGCCCAACTACATGTAAATCCATCTCAAAGGAAAGTTCCCATCTGGTGCACTGTGGTTGAAGACCTTGTTGCATGCTGAGGTGTTTTCTGGGTCACAAAAGACTTTGCTGGTAGTTCCTTAGTTTTCTGTTATTCTTATGGTAGTCCATGAAATATGGCTTTTAAAAATTAGTTTAGCCATTCCTTTCTTTATACAGTTGGGTTTGGGTAAGGGTTGCAAGACTGGTGGGTTGGTGGGAGGAAACTTGATGTAATAAAGAGAGGGGCAAACGAAGGTTCAAATCCCAGGACTGCCACTTAGTTGACTTCAAGGTATTGGACAGGTCAGACTCTCCTGATCTCAATGTTCTCATAAACGAAATGGGGTCATAATCTCTACTATTTAGCACTGTTATGAGGATTGAGAGCAATACTGTATAATATTTACTCAATACAGAAAGTATTATTATCATTACAGTAAGAGGTCTTAGAGCTAGAAGAGGCTGTTAAGGTAGATTAGTTCAGCACCTTCCTCCATCTTACAGAAAAAGAAACTAAGTTTTAGAGAAGATAAGCAATTTGTTAAGCAGCAGGCAATTGGTCTCAGCTTGACTTGGTTCACATTCTCTTGATGCCCAGACTAATAGACTATCTTAGTCCGTTTGGACTGCTATAATAACAATACCATAGAGAGGCCACAACAACATTTACATCTCACATTTCTGGAGGCTGCAAGTTCAAGATCAAGGCACTGGCAGATTCTGAGTCTGGTGAGGGCTTTCTGCCTGGTTCATAACATCCAACCTCTCATTGTGCCCTCACATGGTAGAAGGGTCAAGGGAGCTCTCAGGGGTCTCTTTTATAAGAGCACGAATCCCATCATGAAAGTTACACTATCGTGATCTAATAAGATCCCAAATGCCCAACTACAAACACGATCACACTGGGGATTATGTTTCAACATATAAATTGGGGGGGAACCCAATATTCAATCCACAACATGGACTTACTTCCTCTTTATCATTTTGCAGGTCAAACCTTTTATGTTGTTGAAGAGGAATGCTAACTAAGAGTTTTCCTCAAGTGTTTATATATTTTTTTTCCCGATTGGGTTTTTCTAATAAATTCTTTCAGGTCTTGAGCCTTGGGTGTCACTTGCTTTTCTAATGCCATTGTCCTTTTTGGTCTAGAACTTTGATTCCCGTCAGCCTCATTACTTATCCACTGATTCTTTCTTGGTTCAGCCTGGTTTCCCCACAGAGAATGAATTTCTTAATGACAGGGGCCATGCTATACATTTTATTTAACTTAGTAATTCCCGAAGTTTTGTTTTTTCTTTCTTCCTTTCTCCCTTTTTATTTTCTTCTTTCTAATAAGGGATGGATATACATCTGTGAACATTTTAGTTTGCCAGGAACTTTAAACAGGCTCCTTTTATCTATGAACATCATTTCATGAACAAAAAGTTCTTTGAATACCATAAAATAGAAACAACATGATATTAGACTTAAGAGCTGTATTCAAAAAAGAAATATCAGCAGAAGGTTGTGGGCATTGTCCATGTGTAGATCACTTAAAAATTTGTCACAGACAAGCAGAGGCCCATACATGAGTAAATGGGACTCATTTGTCTAAGGGACAGGAGATGGGTAGCAATGTAAATTGGACTACCTTAACCTAAGATGGAGACAACAGTGTGGAGCTGATTCCATAGGGCTGTTATGAGGTTCAAACAAAACCATATTCTTTAGACAGTCTGTGGTTCTGTGCAAATATAATGGATTATGATTTTCATATCAGTAATCACTTCTTGAACATTATATATAACTAGAGGCCCGGTGCACAAAAATTTGTGCACTCGGAGGGGGGGGGGGGGGTCCCCAGCCCGGCCTGTGCCTTCTCACAGTCTGGGACCCCTTGAGAGGTAACGACCTGCTGGCTTAGGCCTGCTCCCAGGTGGCAGAGGGCAGGCCCAATCCCTAAGTGCAGCCCCTGGTCAGGCTCAGAGCAGGGCCGATTGGGGAGTTGGGGCGCCACCCCCGTCATGCACAGAGCAGGGCGGATCGGGAGGTTGCAATGCCACTCTCAGTCACTTTCAGTGTAGACTGATTGGGGGGTTGGGGCACCGCCCCCTGTTACACTCAAGGCAGGGTCGATGGGGAGGTTGCGGTGCCACCCCCTGTCACGCACAGAGCAGGGCCCATCAGGGGGTTGAGGAGCTCCCCCCTGTCACTCACAGAGCAGGGATGATCAGGGGGTTGGGGCGCTGCCCCCTGTCACTCACAGAGCAGGGCCCATCAGGGGGTTGAGGAGCTCCCCCCTGTCACTCACAGAGTAGGGCCGATAGGGGAGCTGGGGCACCGCCTCCTGTCACACACAGAGCAGGGAAGATCAGGGGGTTGGGGCGCTGCACCCTGTCACACTCAGGGCAGGGCCAATGGGGAGGTTATGGCTCTACCCTGTCACACACAGAGCAAGGCCCGTGGAGGGGGGTTGGGGCGCCGCACCCTGTCACACACAGAGCAGGGCCGATCAGGGGGTTGGTGTGCTGCACCCTGTCACACACAGAGCCGCAGGGCAATCGGGGGATTGGGGAGCTCCCCCCCATCAGGCACAGAGCAGGGCTGATCAGGGGGTTTGGGCGCTGCCCCCTGTCACGCTGATCCCGGTGCCGGGAGCCTCGCTGCTCCGCTGATCCCGGTGCTGGGAGGCATATTACCCTTTTACTATATAGAACAGAGGCCTGGTGCACGGGTGGGGGCCGGCTGGTTTGCCCTGAAGGGTGTCCTGGATCAGGGTGGGGGTCCCCACTGGGGTGCCTGGCCAGGCTGGCTGAGGGGCTGAGGGCTATTTTCCGGCTGGCAGTTGACTAAAAGCTCCCAACCGCTCCTTGTTTTTTTTTTTTTGTTGTTGTTTGTTTTTTTTATTCTGGGCCAGCTTTAGCTCTGAGGCCTCGCTGCTGAAAACATGGATACAATGTTGCGGTCCGGGGCTGACTGAAAGCCAGTTTTGTTTAGCTTCTTATTTGCAACATAGTAATAGTTGCTTAGAGTTGCAGTTGAGAGTCCGGCAAGTGAGGCGGGGAATGTTGGAGTCTGCAGTTCCTGGAGGAAGCAAGCCTCCCTGCTCGCTTCAGTGCATGGCTGCCGGCCGCCATCTTGGCTGACAGTTAATTTGCATAAGGATACGCTGATTAGCCAATGGGAAGGGTAGCTCGTACGCCAATTACCATGTTTCTCTTTTATTAGTGTAGATGTTATAAATACCAGTATAGAAGAGCTCTATAGGACAGTTATACCCTTGTACTTGGAAAAACAACGGGAATGACAGTAACCATGGCTTCAAGTCATAGTCTATTGAATACAAAGGACTTTGGGAGTACAGTGGAAGAAGTGATCATGGCCTTTTTTTCTGACAGAGTTCACATGGACAACATCACCTTCTCATCCCACCGTCTGCACTGATACTACCACCGAAGTTCTTAGCCCTAATACTGGACATTTGCTCACAAAGAACTTCTGATCAACTGATTGTCTAAAATATGTGGGATAGCTCCCCAGAATGGAGTCTTGCTGGCAAAGCAGTGATGCTAGAAACTGAGTAATGTAGAGCTGTGTACAATGATTTAAAAAAAAAACAAAAAACTACCTGTCATTCATTGTTACCATACGCATGATTCCTAAGCAAACATTGAGCCATGTTCTTATCTAGCCCACAGATGGCTGCGTGTGTGATAATCATGAGAGCACACACATGTTTCAGGCCACTGAAGCTGGGCAAATATCGTGCTGAGACATTATTATAGGTGAGAAAACTCAGGTTCAGAGAAGCTGTGAAACTGGTCCAATAATGCATGGCAAATAACTTGGAAGGCCAAAGTTTTGGGACAAATCTATTTGACTCCCATGCTCATGGTCTTCCCAACAGACAGTCATATATGTATAAGAGTTATATGTCTTAATTAGTGGAATAAGTAATGATAATCTGGGAAAATGAACTGCTTTTTTTCTCTTCCCCCAAATGACATGCCTTTCAACTTTTCCTGGACAAGTTCTCTAACTCTAGTTATAGTTGAATTGCTTTTCTCCAACATCCAGAGGCAGATACTAATTTGGGGGGCAAATAGTTCAGGTGCTGTGTGGGGCCTAACTAACCTATGTTTTCTCAGATATCAGACCAATCAAGCCACCCAATTATTTCTGAGAGTAATTACTGTGTTTTCACTCTAGTCCATTTCTAGTCTTTGGCCCATTGTTTACCTCAGAGAGGAGCAAAGAATGAATTCAAATTACAGACTGACATTACAATGAGATTGCCAATAGAAATCAATGACTTGTCCCATGACAAGCTAGGGTTTATGAGGCAGCCTGACGGTGTCCTTATATCTTTGCCTACCTCATTGTACTGCCATTCAAGCGGATTATACAATTTTCCTGTTATAAAGGGGGTGTAGTCAGGGCAAAAGGGAGTCTAACTGAGTTTAATAAAACTGGAAATGATAGCACAGAAGCCTTGAAGAGAAAAGAATGTAAAAAATAGGATATTCCGATAAGAGTAAGCTTGGCTGTCTGTTAAGGTTGATATTTATATCCACATTTATTGACCTTAGGGAATAAAATGTAGACAGAGCAGAGAGAGGTCAAATAACTCACCTTTTCAGCAGTGGGAGCCTAGATCTTGGTGGAATTGAAGAGAGTTACACCCAATGAAGTGAAATATGATTTCACCCAATTTGTAACTTTTGATTATTTGGGTAAAGTGGCTGAAAATATACCCTTCTTCAAACAAAGCAGCAAAACCATAATAGAGACAGTGGAATTGCAGAAGATAAACATAGTTCTAATGCTGTACTATCTGATATGGTACCCACTGGACACATGTGGCTATTGATTTCTTAAAATGTGTAGTCTGAAATGAGATGTGCTTTAATTGTAAAATACACACCAACTTTCCAAAACATCGTATAAAGAAAATAATGCAAGATATCTCATTAATAGTTTTGATATTATTTCTATGTTGAAATGATAATATGTTGGATGTTTTGGGTTAAATAAAATATGAAATTAATTTCACCCTTTTTATACTTCTAAGAATAAAGATACTATGTAAAATTACATACGTGGCTTGGATTATATTTTTACTGGTCAGCAGTGGTGTAATGCAATGCCTACATGCTATCATCAGAGAGTCAAATTTCAATAATTTGGCCTTATTTAAATCAGAATGTCAATATGCATTCTGCTCACGTGGGATATGGATTTACATCCGTGTGTGCGCTATGCATCCACACACACATCCATATTCATGCATGTGGGAAAAATCCCATCACCTTCGGAATGAGAGAAATCATCCCAATAAATCCAAAGTTGTTGTTTTCACACATAGAAATGATGTTTTCCTGCATCTCTTTGTTTTAATAAAACCTCCAATCCCAAAGAGCACGGTTTAAAATAAGCTACTGGAACAATTTATTCTTTCCTCTCCGTGGATTAGAGAGGTGGTACTTGGAACAGCTTGTTAAAGAGAAGAGCTTGGCCCCTGCCCTTGCTCTGTGTTTAATGATCCTCTCTTCATGTGCCACCTCTCTAATCTGCAGAGAGATAGGTACAAATTGTATCTATAATGTTATATTACTTAACGGTATAATGTATGATAAATCATAGAATTGCATCCCTACCTTGTAATTGGTGAGATGTGTTGCATGAGAGATCCCCTAATTCAATAGAGAGTGGTTGCTCTAATGCATAACTGCCTCTCTGGATCAAACCAATTCAGCCCACAAGTGATGAGGGGAGAGTTAAAGCTTTTTTAATTATAAAAAAGCAAAATTATGACTTAGAATGGCTTTATAGGCCCCTGGATTCAAACAACTGCTTAATAATCCTCTACTTGAATGGAGCCTCAATTTTCCCTTTTTCTGTAGGAGGTAAGATGAACCATCTGTAGAAAATGGGTACTCAAGGGAACAGGCATTATTAGGTGAATTCATGTCCTCAGAGGTGATTATCCTAACTTTTGACATGTTTCCTTTAACCAGTATGTTTATTATGTCTGCAAAATATTGTACTGTTACTCTTACCCTACACACATGTGTTATTCTCAACACTTTCTGTTTTGTGTTAAAGCCATTCCTTTTATGTATACAACCCTCTTTCTGATTCTTCAAGAGTTTTTTCATAGTATTTTGTCTCCTATTTCCTTAAACTTCTGGGCTTCTTTTATTTTGGGGCACAGCCGATTTGGATGACCTCTTTCCCTAACGTCTGACCTTTTTAACTCCCCAAGTCTTACTGGCAAAACAACCAGATCAGAGCATTGATCACCGCAGAAAGGTGGAGGGCTGGTGACTGCATTGCCATTCCTCAGGATGTGCGGAAAGTTTCGGAGCAAACCACACTCATATAGAAATGAGTAGGGACAGTGACATCTAGAACATAATTGTAACTCGTCTCACCTGTGTTCTTGGCCACCCCAAATTCTCCGGCCAACACTGCAGATAATTTGATCACTGACTGTTCAGAAATTACTTATGAAGACAACTGAAATAAAATTTGACAGGGAAGTTTAATGAAGTCTGATACAGTCGTTATGACTTATACAAATTAGACTGTTCCAGCTGGATGGGGCTATAGACATAGCTCATCTCTCAGGAAGAGCTGAGGAAACTTGAGTGAAATAACCAGTACTGGGATCATCAATGCCTTGAAGGAAACCCGTATCTAGAACTTGAGTTTCCCCGCCCTTATTCAGCCCTCTTTCCATTCCCGCACACAGGCTGTCTCAGAAAGCTTCTCTTTAAGAGCCGAATTCTATGATGCATTGTTTGGGGCTGAAAAACAGTCGATAGAAGTCGTCACATACTTGCCACTTATAACTTTCCATTCATCAGTAAGTGAATGAATGAGATCCAATAGACTGATTTTTCATTTTTAAAATTTTCATATATATTTTCTTAAGATAAAACAGATTGTGTGGTCTTACCTTAATTTGATCATTTCTCAAGTCTGACTTTCTGAAAAGAGCAGAAGGGCAGTTTTTTGACATGAGTCATTGATTCTCTCCAAACAGACATGGGAGGGCCACTAAAATTGCAGCCTCACAGAAGCTACTGGAAAAAGTGGTGCATTTAGAGGTGGGGTTGCCTTGTGGTTTTCGATTACATCTGCATTGCTTTTCCTGTGCTCTGCTATTTCACATCTTAATAAAGAGAAACAATTCAGTTGGTAAATAATCTATAATACAATTTCCAGAGATTACCCTGCCATTTCTCAACTGCCAGATATATTTTATTTTTACTCTGGATAGAACCACAGAAAACAAGGTTGCAAAATGATGCCAGCTTATGCATTTCAGCTAGGAGATGTCAATAGCCCTTGATTTTGTTGTTGCTGTCACTAATTTCTGCAAGTTCATCAAAAAGGTCATTAAAAAACAAATTGCTTTTAAACATCCTAACGTTACTCACCCAATATTTTTAGGAGGCTTAAGAATCTATTTGCCATCGTTTTTGAAATCACCTTTCATCACTAATATTCAGGCCCTGGGAGGAGCCTACTGAGACGCCAGCCACCTTTTCTTTTTCTATCAGCTTATTTTTTCCCTCCGTGAGTTTTCCTGCTGACATTTTTACTACAAAGTTGCATTTTCATCTATTACAATGGCATCTTGTTCTTAAAGCAAACAAACACGAGTCAATTTGTTTTGAAAATATGTGGGTTGATGACAAAGCCATAAGAATTTCAGATAAATGTCAGCACTGGTGTCAGGAGAGCCAGTGTTTCTTTTATGAAAATGGAATTTGGTGCCCTGTGGACTGACAACCTCCATATGTCCTCATGGTGCAGTGTCTTTTTTTTTGTGGTCTCCGTCTTCCTCTTTCACTGTAAGCCCACTGATGGTTTCGAAAGATCAATTCTCTTTGGCAGTGAATGTGTCCCTTAATCTTTTTCCTAGAAACTAAACAGTATATGAGTCCCACCAAAAGGGGGAACTCTAAGATGAACGGCAAGGAAGCAAAGGGTTATATTATAATTCACCCAGAAAAGAGCATTTTCACTAATCAGTACCCATATCATACATTTGTAAAAATGACTGCCTGACAGGTGAAAAATCCGTGTTTTTTGACAGCTTACATTTAGTCTTAAATCAATTCAACACAATAGTTCCTTTTTTTGCTTTACACAAACTCTCTTTCACCTTTTGATAAACTGTACCCCTGTGAGCCGTAGTGTTTCAGATTCCTACCCTTTTCTGTGTTGCAGCAATATTTTGAGGGCAATGTAAAGCAGATTCATTTGGCAGCATGTTTTTATATGCATATCAGTGCAAAGGTAGGATTTAATGATTTGGAGGATTAAAGGCTCTGTCCGAAACTTTGTAATGCGCTGTGAAATACTTGCAGTTCAAATTAGACTCCTGACCTGCTGAGGCCTCTCGGAGGTATTATATTTTAACCTGGTGCATAGAGCACAATAGCGATAAATCTTGAAGCAGATTAAGTAATTTCCCCATAGTGGTGCGTCTATTGGAGTTTCAAATAACCCAGCATTGGGATTCCGAGTCTGGATTCATTTGGATATTCCAGACTGCAGCCCCTCTATGTAAAAAAAGTTTCTGGCGGGGTAGCATCATGCACTTTGACCCCCTTGTAAAAGTATAAATGGATGCCCTACTGAGCTGAGTGAATGCTAATTATTTTGCCACTTCTGAATCCTTAAAACTAAAATAAAAGAAAGACAGAGAAGAAAAGATGGCCCATTTGCATGCTTACAATATGCTGAAGATTGTAAGAAACAGAAGTGTGAGACATTATGACATGCTCAGGTCTCAGGATGCCACTGGGGATTTGATTTACTTTTTAAATTTGCTTGGAGATGTTCATGTTTGGCCTAGGCACTTTTGGCTAGAAAACTCTCTGAGGCTCACCTCAGATCGCATGCATGAGCATCAGAACTCCAGGTCAGCCAGAAAAGTATGTGCAAGGCTCAAACCTGGGACTTGTAATGGCAGTGCCACTCCATGGGAGCCATGCTGAATTTAACACCTTGCCAGGGGAGACGGTTTTCATGGGTCTTCTCAGTGCTAACACCTTTGTGAGGTAAAGGTCAGATCAACATAGTGAAACAAAAGCAGGGCCAGGGCAGGGATAACGGGACAGGCCATTGTTTAATCCAGAAGATCAACAAACTTTGCAGATTTGATTGAAAACTCATATGCTTCTCTGGGAATGAGCATCTAATTAGTATGGAAAAATAACAGGTCCTCTCATTGAACATATTTTAAAAAAGCAGAAACTATGGGCTCAATCAGAATGCTATATGGCTCACTCATTTCTCTACTCCTTTGAGGAAAAGAGCTAAGGGCAACCTTGTCATTAAAGGGAGCGAGCACTTGGCAATACCATGCTGACAGTGCATTAAGAAAAATAAACAAGCCTTAGCTGATTTGGCTCAGTGGATAGAGCATCAGCCTGTGGACTGAAGGGTCCCGGGTTCGATTCCGGTCAAGGGCACATGCCTGGGTTGCAGGCTTGATCCCCAATAGAGGGTGTGCAGGAGGCAGCCAATCAATTATTCTCTCTCATCATTGATGTTTCTATCTCTTGCTCCCTGTCCCTTCCTCTCTGAAATCAATAAAAATGTTTAAAAAATAAATAAACAAGACAAGTATAGCTTGGGAGATTGAACCTCAAGGAGCTTTAACTGCTTTCTGTTTCTCAGATCAAATGTTATACATTTGATTAACTCACTCCCCTATTTAATGCCCTTAATGACTTTAGAATGCCAAGGAGGAAGTTCCAAGTTGTTACCTCGTTTACAGGCCTTTTATGACATGGCCTCTGCCAGCTTTCCAATCTTCTCTTCTGAATAGTCCACACTCCAGCCTTCATGTTCGTACTTTGTTTCTTCAATGCACCCATCTCATGTCCTTGTCCTACCACCTAATATTAAATTCTTCTTTCCAACTCTGTTATCTTCATATGTTTAAATCCATTTCTCTTTCAAGTCTCAGCTTAAACATCTCTTTGTCTGCAAGCCTTCTCTGATTGCTCCCCTCTCTGGTTGCCAGTATCTCTGTACTTCTCCGATTAGAGCACTTATCACAAATCATTAAACAGTCTGAGGTTCGCCAAGTCACTTACCTTATTTGGGACATCATTTTCTTCATGACTGGCATGGAACATTGAACTAAAATGTCATGAAGGTGGCTTCTAGTTTTAGTTATATCAATTTATAATTACATTTTTATTGGCATATAAGAAATGTAATAGAAATTTCAAAATAGCTATGAGCAAGTGATGCATTTCTGTATTTGATTTAAACTTATGTACATTTAAAAATTTGTGATCCTTATTTATACCTGGTTCAGTGGTAAATATCTTCCTCATGATGACTATATTATTGATAAATATCTACCTTGTGATAAATACCTTTCTAATGCAGGGAATGAGTGGTTACCATTAATGCCAGAGAGTAAGAAGAGTTTGCACTCTTACTAGTTTGGATTTTGTCGGCTTTGTGGACATGTGAAATAAACTACAAAAAACCATGCTGTTTTTCCTTGAAGAATTTTGGTCCTATCTAAAAGAGAACAAATGCCTAGCAGGAAATGCATTTTCATTCTTTCTCTATCCGTGGTCGGCAAACTGTGGCTCGTGAGCCACATGCGGCTCTTTGGCCCTTTGAGTGTGGCTCTTCCTAAGCCTTAGGAGTACCCTAATTAAGTTAATAACAATGTACCTACCTATATAGTTTAAGTTTAAAAACTTTGTCTCTCAAAAGAAATTTCTTTTTTTAAAAAATATATTTTATTGATTTTTTACAGAGAGGAAGAGAGAGGGATAGAGAGTTAGAAACATCGATGAGAGAGAAACATCAATCAGCTGCCTCCTGCACACCTCCTCCTGGGGATGTGCCCGCAACCAAGGTACATGCCCTTGACTGGAATCGAACCTGGGACCTTTCAGTCCACAGGCCGACGCTCTGTCCACTGAGCCAAACCAGTTAGGCTCAAAAGAAATTTCAATCATTGTACTATTGATATTTGGCTCTGTTGTCTAATGAGTTTGCCGACCACTGCTCTAGGTAAATGAAATAGTTACTTAAATGCAATGGACTAAAGATGGGAGGTAGTCAGTATTCCTCTCAATAAAGTTGAACCTTTGGAAGTTGAGCCATCAGTAATTAGATGGTGGCCAAGTCCTAGGTCTTTCATTTCATTCCTAAATGAGAAAATGTAGTATATTTCAGTGAGTCTACAGATTATTCATGTGAGAAATTAGCTGAGCTGATGGCAAAGAGAAGCAACAAGATAGATGAGTGTAAAATATCCAGGATTATGAGAAAAATGTTGAGCTTCTTGTTCTTAGTTTTTGGATAATCCCAAACATAGAAAAATGCACATAATCTGTCAGAGAGAGCCAGTTTGGAGGAACCATGCTGCAAATCAACAGACATAGAAACCACATTTTCTCCCCAGAGGAGCTGAGAAAAGGCCAAATCTTTATACCTGGAGAATAATCCAATTAAATACCAATGTGAAGCCAGCATGCTGTGTGCCCCCAAAACAGAGCTACATGTGCGTTCTTATGTATCTCTTTGAAGACCCTTCAGCTGCACACTATAGTCATTGTCTTCACTCCTCCTGTTTCAGAAATATTACCAACTTTCCAAGTTTTTTTGTCCTTGACTTTTCATTTTATTTTACCTTTTGGGGGAGGGAGGGTCTTTTTGTGCTTATTTGAACATATCTGCTCTGTGGCATTGCGGTGTTGAAATTAAACACTCTACACCCAGGATTACCTTTCCAATTGACTGTCTTTTGGGACAAGAATTTATTCCTTAGATCTGCCAATTGCAGTTGCTAGTAAATGATATACTAATTTGAAGCTCTGGATACTTTTCGATGGGAAAGAAAATCATGAAAGAAAAATGTTTTTGATCTAAAACTGAAATTTAGACAAAGGATGCGTGGTGGTGTTTGGGTAGACAGTGCATCAACATGGCTCTGTCGGTTGAGTAGAAGTGCCGATTTATAGCAAGCAGGAGAGGACTCCAGAAAAAAAATAAATTAGGCCCACCTCTGCTTATTCAAATACCACCCACAACTTTCTGGAAGAACATATGCAGAGCATATTTGAAAACATTATAAGGCATGCATAAAGTACAATATTAGTCAATTTTATATGCTCAGTTGCATGAAATCTGTGTGTTTAAAAAATATAATAATTTGCATTTCATGGCTTTTGATAACCTCAGGAGTGCACTTGAAATTCAGCACATGCCCACAGCACCTCCCAGCTCACCCCATTTTTAACTGAAGACCAATGGTTTCTATTAAGGGATCAGGCAGGGCCTGTGACAAGCCAGTCAATAACTATGTGAGGTTACTTCATTAATGCTATAATGGCTGATAGAGTGAGAGGCAAAAAACAGGTTCCTGACAGCAGCAAATGAAAATGATAGAGATTCCTGAAGCAATGCGCCTTTCCTTTGTCATTGTCTTTTGCTTCGCTTATTCAAAATGTGGCATTTATGTATTCAGTCTTGATGAATGTTGCAGGCTTTAAGTACTTTTTCCATCTCTAATGCAGTGCGGATTGCGCATTGTTCTCTCTTTCTCTCTCTCTCTCCCCCTCTCCCTCTCTCTCTCTCTTTTTTCCTATAACCTCTGCTGTCAAGGCACTGCAGGCTGAAGGGTTGCAGGCACTGGCTAAATAGCTTTTGTGCTGTAAACGGTGAAGGGGATGGGACAATGCATCATAAGTGCTGGCTGGGTCATAGAGCAGAGAGAGTGGCGGGAGCTGGACCCTGCAGCGCAAGTGGTGCAAGTCCCCCTGGTCCTGCCACTCTCTTGCCTTTATTTGGAAGCCAAGCAGAAATATCCAAGGAAAGTAAAGACATCTCTGGAGTTCAGACAGGGATATATATAATTGGGAGAGGAAGGCTCACTGCAAGTGAGTCAGGAAGACAAGTTGCACCACCAGGGCACTTCCGTTAGCCACGTTCAGAACCATGCACAGATATGGCGAGGACATGCTGGCCTGCGTGTCCAGCTTCTGTGGGCCGAAGTTCTTTCCAGTTTCCAGGTGCTTTGATGGGTGCAGGCTGCGTTCTGATCCTTGAGGGGACCCTGTATTCTGTTTGAATGGATCCCAAGGAGTACAGGCTGGGAGGTCTCTGTCATCAACAAGGAATCTTTGTGCAGCCAAAGTGGGAGGTACAGCATTTCCCTGATGCTACTGGTGCCTCTTTTGAGAAGGGTCATAGTTAGGCAAAGGCTAAGACACACAAAGAAGCCAGACTCCAGAGCTCCATGCTGCCCATTCCAGTGTGGTTTTGTGTAGCAAAACAGGCCTCATTTACAGCAGCTCTTGCACCTTTGGTGGCATGAGAACTATGAGCCATTTGGGGAGGGGGAATGTGATAAATCATATATCTGAATGTCAACAGCCTGACTTGATGTGCTTTGCGGGGCGCTTGGCTTCAGCTGGCGGGACATCAGAACAGCATCAACATGGTGAGAGACAAGGCAGCAGGAATTAAAAATGTGACGGACCCTATTCTCTAGGGCTTCTCCCCACACAACTTGGGTGGCAGGACATAGCCTCAAATTGTCACCATGTGTTTTAAGAACTGACTAAAATTCTTTGTAAAAGAGTCTGTATGTGAATATAACTAAACAAAAAGCAACCAACCCACAATTGCTGCAGAGTTGTAGTGTGGATATACAGGTGACTGCCTGGCCTGAAGCACCTCAGCGGAAGGACTGGCCTTGACTTTCTGTGGTTCTGCCACAGGATCTAGTAATGCCCTTCCATCTTTGCTTACTGCAGAGGCTGGGGCAGGAGTCTTTTGTCTAATTGAGGATTGAACTGGCCTGAACTAACTAATATTTTGTTCTGGGCAGCCTCAGTTACAAAATTCTACTTCTATTGTGCTGTTTTCTCATTGGTCTTTACCAGTTATTTACATGGCAAGTATTATTCTCTATTTTTAGTAAATGCTATGGGCTGAATTGTGCCCCACCCAAATTCATATGTTGAAGTGCTAACCCCTGGTACCTCAGAACATGACTGTATTTGAAGACAGGGTCTTTCAAAAGAAAATGGAATGATTTGGGTGGACCTTAATCCAAATGACAGTTGTCCTTAGAAGAAGAAATTAGGACACAGACAGGTATAGACTGAAGGTCCTATAAGACATAGGGAAATGATGGCCATCTACAAGTCAAGGAGAAAGGTCTCAGAAGAAACCAACCCTGCTAACACCTGATCTTAGACTAGCCTCCAGGGTTGTGAGAAAATAAATTTCTGTTGTTTCATCCACCAATCCCTTTCATCTGTCCCCAGTGGTAAGCACATTCATGAAATGAACGTATTCTTTGTGCCCATTTATTTCTGTTTTTATTGGTAAGTTAGGGGTCTATAAATAACACGTAGAATTAAATTGTGTAGTTTGAAAAGTACATAAAATGTTCACATTATTGTGATATTCTAGAACCTACTTTATTTTACTCTGCATTATACCTTTAGAATTTTGATAACTATGAAATTATCTATTCATTTTAACTGCCATATAGTACTCATTTATATAAATACTAGAGGCCCGGTGCACAAAAATTTGTGCACTCGGGAGGGGAGAGGGGGTCCCTCAACCCGGCCTGTGCCCTCTCGCAGTCTGGGACCCCTCAGGAGATAACGACCTGCTGGCTTAGGCCTGCTCCTGGGTGGCAGAGGGCAGGCCCAATCCCTAGGTGCAGCCCCTGGTCAGGCTCAGAGCAGGGCTGATTGAGGAGTTGGGGCGCCGCCCCCTGTCATGCACAGAGCAGGGCGGATTGGGAGGTTGCGATGCCACCCTCAGTCACGCTCAGGGTGGGGCCAATTGGGGGGTTGGGGCACCACCGCCTGTCACACTCAAGGCAGGGTCAATGGGGAGGTTATGGCTCTACCCTGTCACGCACAGAGCAGGGCCTATCAGGGGGTTGGGGAGCTCCCACCTGTCACGCACAGAGTAGGGCCGATAGGGGAGTTAGGGCATTGCCCCCTGTCACACACAGAGCAGGGCAGATCAGGGGGTTGGGGCTGCTGCCCTCTATCACCCACAGAGCAGGGCCGATCAGGGGGTTGGGGCGCAGCCACTGTCACACTCAGGGCAGGGCCGATGGGGAGGTTATGGCTCTACCCTGTCACACACAGAGCAGGGCCTGTGGGGGGGGAGGGTTGGGGCGCCTTCCCCTGTCACACACAGAGCAGGGCCGATCAGGGGGTTGGGACGCCGCACCCTGTCACACACAGAGCCACAGGGTAATCAGGGGATTGGGGAGCTCCCCCCTATCAGGCACAGAGGAAGGCTGATCAAGGGGTTGGGGCGCCTTCCCCTGTCAGGAACAGAGCAGGGCGGATAGGGAGGTTGTGGCCCCGCCCCCTGTCACACACAGAGCTGCAGGGTGATCAGGGGGTTTGGGCGCTGCCCCCTGTCACGCTGATCTGGTGCCAAGAGGCCTCGCGGCTCCGCTGATCCCGGTGCTGGGAGGCATATTACCCTTTTACTATATAGGATAGAGGCCTGGGGGCTGGCTGGTTTTCCCTGAAGGGTGTCCTGGATCAGGGTGGAGGTCCCCCCTGGGGTGCCTGGCCAGTCTGGGTGAGGGGCTGAGGGCTGCTTTCAGGCTGGCGGTTGTTGACTGAAGCTCCCAACCGCTCCTTTTTTTCTTTTTTTTTTTTTTAATTCTGGGCCAAGACCTCTGCTGCTGAAAGCCTGTATCTGGTTTGTTTCGGTTCTATAATTGAAACAATGTATAACTTCAGCTCTGAGATCCCGGCCGGCTGAAAGCTGGTTTCTGGGGTTTTGTTTAGCTTCTATATTTGTTAGAATGTTTCAAACTGCCAGCTCAGAGGCCGGCAAGTCAGGCGGGGAACGTTGGAGTCCTCCTTCACTGAAGCAAGCAAGCCTCATGTTCGCTTCCAGCTGCCTGGCTGCCGGCCACCATCTTGGCTGACAGTTAATTTGCATAAGGATATGCTGATTAGCCAATGGGAAGGGTAGCAGTCGTACGCTAATTACCATGTTTCTCTTTTATTAGTGTAGATACTACCATTACTTTATCCTTCCCCTACTGAAGACATTGGATTATTTCTAATTCATTACAATAATGAAGAGTGCTGCCACGAACATTCTGACATGTTTTCTGGAGCAACATGTGAGAATTTTTTAGGCCATATTCCAATAGGAAGTAACTGGATCATAGCACATATAAGTTTTCAACTTAACTATATATTGTCAAATGGCTTGCTAAATCGTTACATCAGCCTTTCTTCCCCACAACAGAGTATGAATGCTTCCATTTTTCCGTAATTTTACCAACACTTACTATTGTCAGGATTTGTAATTTTCTCCTAGTCTGATGGGAGTGGTGTCTTCTTAACAACTGTAGTCAAAATGGGCAGCACTTATTGAGCACTTATCAAATGCCAGGTTCTGTACTACAGCAGTGGCCCCTTACCCTTAGTTTCAGCTTTCCGTGGTTTCAGTGACCCCCAGTCAACCATGGTCCAAAAATATGAAATGGAAAATGCCAGAAGAAAACATTTCACAAGGTTTAACTGTGTGTGCTGTCCTGAGTCGCATAATGAAATCTCGTGCCGTCCTGCTTGCCATCTCTGTCCAGTGTATCCACGCTGTATACACTACTAGTCTGTTAGTCACTAACTAGCCATCTCAGTTATCAGATCGACTGTCTCAGCATCACAGTACGTGTGTTCAAGTCACCTTTATTTTACTTAATAATGGCTCCAAAGTGCAAGATGCTGGCAATTTGGATACACCAGAGAGAAGCCATACACTGCTTCCTTTAAGTAAAAAGGTGAATACAGCACAATAAGATACTTTGAGAAAGAGCACATTCGCTTAAGTTTTAACATAGAACCTGGTTATAATTATTCTACTTAATTATTAGTTATTGCTGTTAATTTCTCACTGTACCTGCTTTATAAATTAAACTTTACTATAGATATGTATATATAAGAAAAAAACAGTAAGTATAGGGTTCAGTACTATTTGTGGTTTCGGGCATCCACAGGGGATCTTGGAAAATATCCCTCACCTGCCCATAAGGGGGTCTCTACAGTATTTGTTTTACATCTTATTTGATCTTTACAATTATTTTATGAAGTTGGCACAGTTACTATCATCTGTATTTTGCAGATAAGGAAACTGAAGTTTAGAAAGATTAAGTAACTTGCTTAAGGCCAGACAACTACCAAGTGATTAAATAAGGATTAGAATATATCTGATTCTAAAGCCCATTGCATTAGTGCGAGTTTCCTCAAAATCAGACCCCGAGATAAGGGTCTGGGTGCAGGTAGTTTACTTGACAGTTGATCCCAGGAAACACACATGAGATTATGGGGAGAGTCACACAACTCTAGAGGAGTCAGTACAGGGTGAGCAGATTACAACTGTGGGGAATTGGGGCTCCATCTTTCGGGGAGCCCTCTGAGGGATCCTTAGAATTATGTCACCTAGTTATGGCAAATCTGGGGGTATTCATTGCCTGACTCCTTCTTTAGCGGTTGAGTTTTAGACTGCTCTGCATAAGGACTGACCAAGCTCCCCCAGGCCAGACAAACCCCTCAGTCAGAGAGGCAGAGAGATGCGGGCAGAGAATATCCATTACAGCTGCAAGGGGAACACAGAGCTGGGTCAAATATGTGGGGGGTGGTATCAGGCGCCCACCCTGCCTCCAGCCATACCGCCCTCTGCTAAAGCAGGAAAAAATATCTGCACCAGTTTCTCCCTGACATGACCTACTGAGAAGCAACCGCATTTTAATCTCACACTGTGGGCTTGATTTATAATTGATGAGACTTTTCCTACAGAAGTTGATGCACAGTATTGCATTTCACCCAAATTGTCTAACTCGCTCTGTGATGGATATTTTTTTGTCACATTTATTCTTTCTTGGTTTTAATTACTTTGTATGTGATAACAAGGCTCATCACGTACTTTTGATAAAGTGGGGAAAACGTCAATTTCCTCACTGCCTTCTTGTGAAATATATAAAATAAAACTCATCTCTAACTCTGAAGTGCTTTCTACATTTATAAAGATCCATTTTTCACTCTAAAAAAGCTTCAATAAGGTCATGGCTATATAAATGGCCCACAAATAAAAATTTTACCAGGAATCAGACTGGGAACAATGAAAACAAGGCAGTATGTTTAAAAGAAATAGTAATAGTCACTCAGATTTGTATAGTACTTTGGGGTTTCAAAGGTTTTCCTGTTATTTCACCAGAACTGCTTAATAAGAAAGTAATGTGTGCTGGAATCTCATTATTCCTTTTTATAGATGAAAAACAAAGGCTCAGAATGTGAAAGGCTTTGCCAGGGTTACCCAGTGAATTGGTGGCTATGGTTGAACTTGAGCTCTGGGCTGCTGAAACCCAATCCTATACTTGTTCAACCACATCAGAGTTTTAAAATATATGGTTCACAGACAACCTGCATTAAAATTGCTAGTTTACATTTTAAATGGCCAAGTCCTGGGTCTTACCCGCAGGCACAGGCATCTGGTAACAGTGCCTGTATACCCATACACAAGGGCGCAAGATACTTGGATGAGCATGTGTTGACACACAGATGTCACGATGATGATGGCATTTTTCACCACTCCGGGAGATGGCCTGGGGGGAATGCCAGCCACCTGCAATCCACTCCCCATGGCAGTGTCTTCATACAACCAGGTAGCCCTGTTCTTAGCAGCAGAATGTTTATGTGCCCACCCATAGTGGTCAGCATCGTGTCAATGTGAAGAAGCCAGAATTGCTCCATGAGAAAGAACATATTTGTGGTCATCCTTTCTTTGCCAATAATATCTTTAAAGAAAACATTTTTATCCCCAGACATACAGACAGGCTGATTCATGCAATCTGGATAACCTTCTACTTTATTTTCCTCTCTCCCTCTCTTTAAAAAAATTAACAATGAGTCCCAGCAGCATGTCTGCAATATAAAGAATGACTTATTGTGGCATTGATGAAGTGTCACTTAAGCGAGTTTTAAACACTTCCTGTAAATCTTCTAGCATCTTAAGAGGCCCAACTATTCAATTTTATTTTCTCTGCCTATCAAAGCTGTACTGTGGTTAACATGTTCTCTAAAACCTTTGGGGGCAGCATGAACCAGTTTCCGCACCATCGAAATGAACACAAGATGAGATGCTCATAGTGAAGTCTTGATTTCCAGGATTATTGCCAGAGGTCATGGGATTTGTCCAATTGAGAGACGATGGGGTTTTAGACATTGATGTGGCAGTGGGGGTGGTCAGAAAGAATTTGATTCTGTGTATATTTTGGAAGTAGAGCCAACAGAATTTCCTGATGGATTGAGTGTGAGGCATAAGAGAAAGAGCGGTTAAGGATGACTCCCTAGTTTTTTCCCTGAGCCATTAGAATGATGAAATTGCAATAAATTGAGATGGAGGAGGCTGGTTTAGGTTTTGTGAGTAAGGTCAGTTTGGACATTTTATGTTTGAGACAGCTCTTTGACATCCAGGTGGACATGTCAGATCAACTCTTGGATATATGAGTCTGGAATTTGGGAGACAAGTCTAGACTGATGACATAAATTTGTATATCATCAGCATATAATTAAAATCTATACTCACTGAGAGAATGAGTTGTAGATTGAGAAGAGGAGTAAAGACTAAACCCTGGGGCACTTAATAGGATCAGGAAGAAGAGGAAGAATAAGCCAGCGTGACTGGCAATAAATAGACAGTGAGTTGTGTGATATCCTGGATATGAAGGGAATAATAGATATTAGGGCAGAAGGAATGACTTCCTGTCAAATTCTGCTGATTTGGTAACACAAGTCATAGGTGACCTTTACATTTTTTTTATTTTTATTTTTTTTAAATCTTTATTGTTAACAGTATTACGTAGGTCCCTCTCTTCTCCCCATTAACCTCTTCCAACCCACTCCCACCCCCCTTTACCCCCCGCCCAGGCCCTCACGACCCCATTGTCTGTGTCCATGGGTTATGCATATATGCATACAAGTTCATTGGTTGATCTCTTCCCACCCACCCTCCCTTGCCTTCCCTCTGAGGTTCAACAGTCTGTTCATGCTTCTATGTCTCTGGGTCTAGTTTTGTTCATCAGTTTATTTGATTCATTAGGTTCCACATATGAGTGAGATCATATGATGCTTATCTTTCTCTGACTGGCTTATTTCACTTAGCATAATACTCTCCAGGCCCATCCATGCTGTCATTGGTCACTTTTTAAAAAGTAATTTCTATAGATGGGAAAGGCATTGGCAAGCTTGGAGTATGCTGAACAGACGAGGAACTGGAGCCTGCGTTAACTTGGCTCCTATTTAACATCTCACCTGCACCATTAACTCCAGAGGGTTGCCCCTCTGTTATGCTATTCCAGCATCTCGGGCACATGGTCATAAGACCAGGAATTTAACCAGTTGGATATGATGCCAATAACCTGCTGAAGAACTCAAATGACCAGTTTTCACCAGCCTGACAAGTCCTAGTCATCATCTAGAAGTGCTTCCCTCTGTTTGCGGGGAAGATGATTATAATTGCTCCCAAAATAGCCTATTGGGCACCCAGAACAGTGCCTCATACATAGTAAGCATTTAATAGCTTTTTGTGGTCTGAATGGAATTGTAAGAGAATGAATGTGCTTGGGTATATTTGGAGCAAATTATCTATGTTTGGTCAATGTTCTTTTTCAAATAAAAGATCTACAAATGATTGTTAGCAAAAATAAATAAATAAAGCCAGGATTGGGGGGTGGGGGCTGTTTGAGACGAACACATTGTGCCCTGAATGCCAGCAGTCTCATTGGCTGTGATTTGTATATTAAGAAGATTTTAATTGCTCAGGTAAGTGCCTGCACCTGCTAAGACATTGTGTATTAGAGCACTTTATTCTAATCTTTTATAATACAGGGCACACTTCACCCATAAAATTATGCTCTGCACAATTATCACTCCGTTTTGCTGAGGTAGAAAGTGCAACTTAACACTTTGGGTTTCACTCATTATTATTAAAATCATGGAAATTAGGATCATTGGGTAAAGCTTGTGCAGTTAACTGCTGAATTGCCCCGGTCCTTTCTGTTTCTCTTTTGCTTGTACCAGTGAGCAGAACTTGAGTGAGTTTTTACCTTATCTGCAAGCATGCTGGGGTCTGGATTGTTTTCAGCACAAAAGGAGCTACACATTCCCAGTAGAGCTTCTCTGCTTGGTCACAGGGGAAGATGGGGACTAGCTGGTTTTCTTTTTATATAATTATTTTCTGATTGTAAAAGAATTGCAAAGTGAAAATTTGCAATATAACTTTTTTTCTGATTGTAAAATAATTGCAAAATGGAAATTAAAAATAATTACATATAGGAAGTAGTGGAAAATTTAGAAAATACAGGGAAAAACAAAAATATTCAAAATTAATCATTATTCATATGTATTTTTTAATGTACTTTTTTCCAGTTTATATACCAGGTGGGGCAAGGGTAGGTTTACACATGTGAGCACATGAAACACAGTTCATTATTGTATGACTAGAGGCCTGGTGCACGAAATTCGTGCATGGAGGTGGGGGTTCCCTCAGCCCAGCCTGCACCCACTCTAATCAGGGACCCCTCAGTGGTCGGAAACCCCTCTCACAATCTGGGACCACTGGCTCCTAACCACTCACATGCTTGCCTGCCTGACTGCCCCTTACCCGTCTGCCTGCTTGCCTGATCACCCCTAACTGCCCTCCCTTGCCGGCCTGATCTTGCCCCCAACTGCCCTCTCCTGCTGTCCTGATCTCGCCCCCAACTGCCCTCCCCTGCCAGCCTGGTTGCCCCCAACTGCCCCCCGCCCCCGTTGGCCTGATCTCGCCCCTAACTGCCCTCCCCTGCCAGGGTTTGATCTCGCCCCCAACTGCCCTTCCCTGACAGCCTGATTGCCCCTAATTGCCTTGCCTGCCTGATCTGCCCCCAACTGCCCTCTTCTGAGGGCCAATTTGCTTTTGATTGGTCAATTTCTATGCCAGCCTCCTAGGCAGCCATTTGCTCCTCACAGTTGACCCAGATTTGGTTCTGATTGGTCAGTTTCTATGCCAGTCAGTGTCAAAAGCTCCGTCTCCTAGGCAGCCATTGGCTACTTACATTCACCCAGATTTGGTTCTGATTGGTCAGTTTCTATGCCAGTCAGCTTCTCTATCAAAGGGGCCTATCAATGGGCCCTGATCAGAAAGGCGGGGCTGATCAGCAGCCCTGGTGGAGGCCTGGAGAGAAATGGAAGCTCGGCTATTGGCCAGGCTGGGAGAGAAAGAGGCAAGTTCTGATCAAAGCTGTCACAGAGGCTATGGATCAGATCCTGCCTCTCTCTCTGCAGGCCTCTCTCTGGGCCTGATCCACAGCCCCCTAGGCCAGTGATGGCGAACCTTTTGAGCTCGGCGTGTCAGCATTTTGAGAAACCTGAACTTAACTCTGGTGCCATGTCACATATAGAAATTTTTTGATATTTGCAACCATAGTAAAACAAAGACATATTTTGTATATTTATTTTATATATTTAAATGCCATTTAACAAAGAAAAATCAACCAAAAAAATGAGTTTGCATGTCACCTCTGACACGCGTGTCATAGGTTTGCCATCACTGCCCTAGGCAGTCAGTGCTGGGTCGGGCCCCCATGCCAGGACAACTCAGCGCTGATTTCCGGTCTGATGGAGCTTTGGGTTGTTAGGACCCTGGCTCTTTATTATGTAGATTATTTATTAATTATTGTGTTCTATTCCATACAAACAGCTAACTGTAAGCCTACTTTTGCCCCACCCTGTGTAAACATGGAGAATGTGCAAAGCACAAACACACACTTACCCATCCACAGGGGCACACCATTTCAGACTGGAATATAAGCAAAAGAGTCGTTATATTTTTCTCTTTCTAACATAAACTATAGCAGGGCCTCACAAACGACAGCTTTCAGGCCAAGTCCTGCCTGTTATTATAGATAAAGTTTTATTGGAACAGAGCCATAGCACTTTGTTTATGTAGTGTCTATGGCTGCTTTCATGCTACAACAGTGGGTGGAGCTGAGCAGTTGCAGTAGTGGCCATATGGCCAAATGACCTAGAATATGTATTATTGGCCTTTTACAGAAAACAGTCTGTTGACCCTGAATTACCATAGAAATATTTTGCTATACACCTTGCCCTGATAACAGGTGTCTTGTGTCTGATGTGGTTAGCACTACAATGATTGCATTATCAATTTATTTGATGGCCAGCTCTTAGATACTGTGTCTTCATTGTGCTCTGGTTTGACCCTGTTCATCTGTATTACCCACTTCAGGGTATGCCCAACTTTCCACCCGCTTTTACCCCAGTTTCCCGATGTTTGGCAGCTCCCTGAATGGCTGTGCTCCCAAGACTGGTTATCTAGGGATGATACCAGAACCTGCCTTCTCTTTTTCTTAGACCACTAATGAACAAGCTTCTGAGAGCCTTACTATGCACCCCAACAGATTCTGAGTCAGTGGTTCTGGGATGAAATCTGCATTTCAAACTAGCACCACTTTGGGACTCAGATCTAGGTTGTTTATGCAACCTCATTTTGTAAGTATTACCTAAGGCCTTTCCCAGTCTCTCTTCCCACCCTACCAAACTAACCTGTTCTCCCTTCCAACCACTTAGGACTGGGCTCTGGGTTAGGAATTGACAAATCTATTGGGAATTAGAAGGTTAACATGTAGTCACTCAGGAGTGTGCTTTCATTCCATAGGACTTCCTGGAGACAAAGCCTTACCTGAGAAGTGGTTCTGAACATTTCAAAGCATTATCTTGTCAGTGTAGGAGTTTAGACAAGTGGGTCTTTAAATGCCCCTAAAATATGGCTGTGAAAGTCTGAACACTGATGGTTTAATAGGTGCTAGGTAAATTTGTGAGATATCTTAATTACTAAGCAAACAGAACCAAGCAGTGAATTGACACATATGGCAAATCTCATTGGTCAGAAGTAGTTGTTATTCATCTTAGTTTCTACTGTTTATATTTCCTTTCATTTCATCCATTATCTTCTATTTTTCAACACTGACACCCTCCGAAACCTTTTTGGATACAGTACAGATTCTGTCAGTGTGAACACTGATTTGTGGTTATAACAGTGTTATTTAGGTTACTAGTAGAGTAACTTTTTATCAAAAGCCTAAAGAAGTTTCCTGTTTGAGAGGTCCATCTTTGTGCATTGACTGCAAGTCTTAAATGAAATAGTTTCCTTTCTTCTCTAACTCTGGCGCATGTCTTAAACAACTATTACAGATCTGTAAGGATTACAGGCTCTCAGGTTAGTATGTTATTTTCTACATGGCCCTGCCTTTAGGCAGCACAGCCCTTGAAAGCATTTCGACATTTACTATATTTTTTTGAGAACCTGATTATACCCAGTGTTGGTTTAGGTGTAATTGGGGAATGCAGATGTGCCATCAGCATAGTTTCTGTCCTACAATTGCATATAAGTAGGGAGAAAAATAATTAGGTAACTTACAATTAGGGCACAGTTCAGGGCAGTAGAGTTAAACCCTTGGTGTTCAATGTTTAAACATTTATTTACTCATTCAATAAGTATTTATTGATTGCCTACTATGTATAGGTACCATACTAGTAGTGAATAAGAGAGACACAAATCCTTGCCCTTAGGGAGTTTATTCTGGAGAAGACAGACGAGAAACAGTAGTATTTGACTCATCAATAAGGAGTCATAAGGCGAACACCAGTACAACAGAAAAGGACATCAGAGAGTATGTGGCAAGGGTAAGGAATGGTGGTTAGTCTGTTTGTAAGCTACCCTAACGGCTCAAAAGTTTGAATCTCATTAACTTTGAGATCCTTGCTTAGATCCTAGCCTCTAAAGCCCCAAACCCAGAATCTCATGCTGCTATGTTGTTCTGGAATCCTCTTCAAGTAGACAGAAATTCTAATCAAGTGATAAAGTTATTTCTTTACAAAATATAGTCTTAAAAGAGAAGATATTATTCAATAGCATGAAGATGTCTGGGGATTTATGAACATCTAAGTACATAGTCCAGCTCTGTGGGAAATTTCTGGAGGCTTTTCTGGCCAGAGTTTCCAGTGTTTTGTGCCTTATCTTTCTGATCTGAGCTCCTAAGGGACATCTCTCCTGACCACCCATCTAAGCCACCCCCCCACCCCACCACATTACCTCCTTTCATTGAACTTTTTTCATAGCACTTATCACTAATTGATATTTATTTATCCACCTGATAATTGCCATCTTCCCTACTACAAAGAAAGCCCCAAGAAAGTAGGGAACTTGTTTGTTTTGGCCCTGGCTTACAGTAAGTTCTCAAAAAACATATTTGTGGAATGAAAGAAGACTGCCAAGAGTCAGCTATATCCAACCTTACTCCAAGAAGAGAGAACAGTCTACTGGAAAAAAGACCTCTTTATCCTTAAAAAAAAATTATCTCAACCTAATTGAAGATTCTAGCCCACTTTATTTTTAAAAATAAACAACTTCTTGTTTCAATAATTCATTAATTTGGAACAATTCAAAGTAGAGTTCTTATTAGTTAAATTTTTGAATTATCCAGTTGGTTTCCAGACAGAGAAATATACTTTTATGAGCCTATTGTGGAAAAAGCTGCAATTAAGGCAAAATTTCCCATTTTTTCCTGAAAAGAAATGTGTCTGCATTTTTTTTCACTTAATAAAATGTACAAAATGCATTTACCTTGCATATGATGTTTTTCTTCAAATAACCTAATTTCATGTATATCATTTGAAACAATTGTTTTTCTATATTATGAAATAATTCAAGCAAATGGAAAAGTATGCAGAAAAATATAATAAGCATCTGTGTGCTCACCAACCAGCTTTGTCAAATCTCAACACTTATGTAATTTGCTTTATATCTTTTAGATGAATCAGAAAAACATCTCAAATAAGTGGAAATCCCCCGTATAATTATTTATTTTCCCATTCTGTTCTCCCCTTCCCAGAGGTCATAATTATCTTGATGTAGTTTTTAATCTCTCCTTTCTTGTTTTTATAATTTTATACATATACATGATTTCATAAAGAAGGTAGAGTTGTGCATATTACTGTATAAATGCCATACTATAGGTATCATTCTCCAAATTGTGTTTTTTACTCAATATAGTTATTTGACATTATCCATTTTGCTACATATAGCTAAGGCTTATCAGAGGTTACAACAGAGACTTTCCAGTTTACCTTTTGATGCCATCCTGGCTAGATAGGTGTGACAGTTTATACTGTATCTCTAGTATATGAAATTTGTTATTATTTTACACTAGTGTCCCAGTGCACAAAATTTGTGCACATTAAAAGGGAATTAATTAGAGGAAATATTTTAATATTGCTATTTGCCTTTTCTCTATAGTAGAAGTGTCAGAGATGAAAGAAAATTAGTAAAATGTATATGAAAATCTCCCTCCTGTCAGAGTCTGGGGCATGCCATGGGACCCAGAGTCAAGTCCTGCCCACCGGCATGCACCTCGAAATCACACGAGACCCAGACCCAGCCAGCCCCACCCCTGTCAAGCCCCACAGGATGGGAGGCACAGCCTCAGGTCCCTTGGCCCCGGCTTGAGGGCATGAGGGCATGAGGGCATGACAATCATTTGCATATTACCTCTTTATTATATAGGATTCTTATTAATGCTTGCTATTACTGGGTTATATGTTCATATTTGCCCTTCTGATGTGTAAAATGTTATTTATTATTAGAGACCCAGTGCATGGATTTATGCACTGGTGGAGTCCCTCGGCCTGGCCTGCGGGGATCAGGCCAAAACCAGCTCTCCAACATTCCCCAGGGGCCCTGAGTTGCGAGAGGGCAGTTCTCAGGTGACACATCCCGGAATCAGGCTCCTTCCTCTCTGGTTCAGGGTGTGTCACCAGAGAACCACAACTGCCAAGTCACAGCAGCTTGGCAGCTCCTGTGTTGAGCGTCTGCACCCTGGTGGTCAGTGTGCATCATAGCTACCGGTTGGATGGTCGAATGGTCAGACAGTTGGATGGTCACTTAGGCTTTTATATATATAGATTCACTTGTCATGCATACCTGTAATTACTACACAGTTGAACATCATTTCTTAGGTCAACTGGACTTTTAGATTTGCTCTTCTATCAATTTTCTGTTTCCCATTTTACTCTAGTTTATCTTTTTGTAATTGACATATAAAAGTTCTTTGAACTCTGGCTACAAAAATTTTTTAGTTACTTTATTTACAAATCCCATAATCCAGACTGTGGTTTATTATTTAACTTACATATAAACATATTGTATTGTACAAAAATATTTAATTGTAATTTACTGTTCAATTTTGTCAGTTCATTTTCACAATTATATTCATTATATCTTGTTTAAGAAATTCTTCTTTACTCTGAGACCATAAAGACTTTATCTTACATGCTGTTTTTAAAATATTTTGATATACACATTCAAACTTTCAATATACATGGATATTTTATTTATTTTTTTACACAACTTCCCTTTTTAAAAAAAAATATTTTATTGATTTTTTACAGAGAGGAAGGGAGAGGAATAGAGAGTTAGAAACATCGATGAGAGAGAAACATTGATCAGCTGCCTCTTGCACACCTCCTACTGGGGATGTGCCCGCAACCAAGGTACATGCCCTTAGCTGGAATCGAACCTGGGACCCTTGAGTCGGCAGGCTGAAGCTCTATCCACTGAGCCAAAGCGGCTAGGGCCACAACTTCCCTTTGAGTATGGGTAGGACTTGTGACTATCAGGAGATTTCACTCCTTTGATTACTAGTGACTTGACTTTAAGTAATTAAAGTTTATTACCCTGGTATTAGTCCTTAAGGGTAATCTTTAGGAGTGGGAGCAAGTCTCTCCTAAAAGACCTCAGGGGAACAAGGACCTCAGTTCTATAGCCATAAAGGCCAGAATTCTGCCAACCAACTGAATGAGCTTGAAGAGGCCCCAAGCTCCAGAGGAGAATGCAGTCCAGCTGACCCCTTGGTTTCAGCCCTGAGTAAAGAATACAGATTTCTCACCTACAGAAATGGTGAGAGAATAAGTGACAGCTGTTTTAAGTGCCTAAACTTATGGCAGTCTATCCCACAACAAGAAAACAATTATGCTCTATTTTTGTACTTAACTTATCAATTATTAAGGAAGGTGTGTCAAGATATTACACTGTGATTATGCTTATTAATTTCTACTAGTAAATGGGCCCATTTTTACTTTTCCTCCTTTAATGCTATGACATTTTATGTATACAAATTCAGACTGCCTACTAACTCTTAATGAATTTTTCTTCTATTATTATGTAGTGACTCTTTTATTATTTAGTTTCTCCTTTTTATTTTCTTTCTCTGAATTAGGTTGATTGTAAAACTTATTTTTTTCTGATATTAAAACACTTATACCATTTATCTTCGCATAGTATTTTCCTGGTATGTCTTTTTTTATCCTTTCAGTTTCAATCTTTCTGTTTTATTTCTAGGAGCATCTTTAGTAAACAGCATATATTGAATTTTTAAAATCCAGTGTAAGACTGTTTATATTTATTTTATTTTTAAAATATATTTTTGTTGATTTCAGAGAGGAAGGGAGAGGGAGAGAGAGATAGAAACATCAATAATGAGAGATAATTATTGATTATCTGCCTCCTACATGCCCCCGGGCATGTGCCCTGACCAGGAAATTATACATTCATTAGTATGAATATTTGTTTAATATTTATCTTCCCCAAATGAGTAAGTTCTGTGAAAGCAAAAACAAGATATAATTTGTTTTATACTTTAATTTCAGGATCTAGCCCACACAGTAAGCAGCTCAATAAGTGTATTTGAATGCATAAATACTTTGAAAAGTTTATAATGCTCAATTTTAGGCTAATTATTGCTTTACTAGAATAATTTTAAAAATCATTTTACAGTGTTGTTTTATGGGCTTGTATAATCCACTAAGAAGATCAATTAAAATAATAGATGAAAAAAAGGTCCACAAATTCAATGTAATCTCCCGACACAAGATCTGGTTCTTTTTTAGGTTTTTAAGGCTTAGTTACGTCTTCTGCCCTGATTATTTTCCTGGCCATAGAGGCTGGATATAGTTAATAAACACAAAAAGCTGGATTGAATAGATAGAATGTACATTTAAAAGTTTAGGGTTTAAATTTAAAGATTACTTAATCACTTTTATTTTAAAATCTGGGAAACATTAGATTGCTTCCCCCAAATGGGCCCTGGCTCCACGGTGTGTGAGTGATGATGGGGCTACTTCATGGTTTCCTGACATCTGCTGCTCTGTGTCTTCATAGACAGCTGCTGAAATTCTGATCTGTTTCTTCTCCATGTCACTTGGTTATTTCTGCTTTTACCCTCCCAAAATAAATAAGTCCTTTGTAATGAGAGCCTCTAGAAATTCAGTTTGGGGGAAACACCTATTTGTTTGTTTATTTTTTTAGGCCCTACTATGTCCTAGAGATTAAAGCCAGCAGACATAAAATATAATTGTAAGATTAATTTTTAAATGCAGAGGAGAAAAGGAAGTGAAGGAAGCAAAAGAAGGAAAATAAAGGGCAAGAAAATGATCCTGGGCTAAAGATTCAGAAAACTCAAACCATAATGACTTTTCTTCTGCTTTCTGGTGGGCCAACATTTGTCCCTAAGCTTCAGAGAAAAGGGAAAACTGGTCAGTTATATGGTTCAGAGTGTTCCTTAATACAAATGCAAACCAATTGTTCAGAAATACAGTTGTTTTAGTTCTCATACCATAAAGTAATTTCTCCCAGGCTCCTCATAAAGGGGACCTAGGAGGAACAAAATAGTTTCAGCTCAACAGTACTTGAGACCAAGGCGGCATTTAGGAGAGGCTGTAAGTATGTGAGGAATTCAGAAGAAAATGGGTTGCGTTAATATGTGTATTCTTCGTTATTAACAGTGACAGGCGAATAGTAGATACTTGTTAAATCTTCCTTAAGTGTATGCAAACAAGAAAAGGAAAACAATTTGTGACTTCTTAGTCTTCTGTAACAGAAAATTCTCTAGGAGAGGAACTTTCTTTCAAGAACCTCATGCCACTTCCCTCACCATCCACATCAGGGTTGCCATGGGAAGAGCATCCTTTCTTGAGGAGAGTGATGGGCACCACTGAGAGCTAAGCAAATAGTAATTGCTTACAACTGAGTAGGCTGCTGTGGGTTTAGATGCCTTGGAGGAAATGTCTGTGGTTGCTATTGTAGTCCTGAAAACTAGGCAAACACTAAGAGCCAGGCCTATGAATTTATATCCTGTCTCTACTACACAGGGTAACTGGTCAACCCTTTTCCTTCATGCCCTTCGGCCCTGCAGTTCCCTCCCCCTGAGTTCTGTTTAATTTCATAATATCTAAGAACTGACCAATCCCCCCTGCCCATTTCCTCATTTTCTGGAGTAAATCTTGAAATATCTATCTTTATTTAGTCAGTATGAAAGCTTACTTTTTTAAGTCATAGTTTTCTTCTCTTTACCAACCTTTATGTCCACTGAACAATAATTATACTGTGGCCTGAAAGACACAGTGTCATTGTGTGGGTTAAAGTCAGAGCATACAAGGGGGGTGCATAACAATGAGGCTATAGTATTCCTTGCCGTGTTGCAACTGTCCACCTAGGTTATGTGAGAAGGCCCAAAGGTAAAGCCAAGTCACAAAAATAGGTTGCTTTATTACCACACTGCTCCACCCTCGGAAGCATATTGAACAATGCTACACATTTGTGTTGGTAAAGAATGAGGCAGTCTTTCCCTTTATTTTCTTTGGTCAACATTTTTTTTACTTGGAAAAGCTGTCTGTGTGTGAAAAAGCAGGAAACAGAGCTCCACCATTTGGACTGCACTTCCACCCCTGCCAGTGAAACACCAAAACCTTGCAGTGGGCAAGGCTCCTGGGATGGCATTTTCCGCCTTTTCCATCCCAGCTATTTGGCGACTGAAATAAGGACTCTTGTTGATTTTCTTTCTGCTTTTTTTTTAAACCTCAGCATTTGCTTCAGTTCAGGGCTGTTTAACAGTTCTCTGCCAAAACAGAACACCTGTATAATAAAGGGGAGAGCAAGAGAGCTAGGGAATGCAGACCTTTGCCACTGTTCCACTGACCGGTCTGTGTTGAAGATGCCAAGAAAGTCCAACAAGTCCACCTAGAGTTGCCCGAAGGGCAGCCTTGCATGGTAGTCCTCCAGTGAGCAGAGTCTTAAGGGGGCACTCTACCTGCCTGGGTTGTTTGGGGGAACTCACAGTCTCTATGGCATCATGGTGACAGACCCACACCCATATGCAGCTCTTGTCCAGTGTGTTGGCATCCAAAACACTTACATCTGGAAAGTCCTAAAAATGGAATTTGATATCCTTTCATATATATAAGGGTACCAGGTTGTGGGGCAAGAAATGGCTTAGTAGAGGCAGGATATAACTCACATCCTATTTTGCTTTTATGAGCAAAGTGCCTCCACCTTGGCTGTCCTTGTGCACATAAAGGGGAGGTCAGGGAGCTGGGGCAGCTGGGCTCTTCTGTAGACCAATCACAGCTCTAGCCAGGTGGCCCCAGCATTTCTCTCTGCACTGAATTGGCATTCAGTGAATTATACTGGTTTGTGGAATTGCAGAATCTAAAGAGAGCGAGAACAGTGAAAGATGTAACTCTTGAGTTTGTGGTCTTGCCTGGCCTACATTTGATGGGAAAATGCACCTAGGAAAAGGCAGCCTTTAGATAATCAAGACTGCATAGGTATAACATAGCAGTCTGGTGCAGAAGAACTGATCTGCTATGACTTCAGACCAAAGTAGGAGTTCCAACCAATGGCTCTGTCACTTCCTAGCTCTATCATCTTGGACAAGTCGCTGAACCTTTGTGAATGTCTGTTACCTCACGTATACAATAAAGATGCCTGAATGTGTTGCAAGAATCAAACAAGATAATGCATATTTAAGGGCCTAACCTAATCCTTGGCACTATAGCCTTCTTCCTTATTACATTGTCTTCATTATTATGGTTATTCATTTTGTTCTCTAGGAACATGATTTTAAAACATTATCATTATAATTAATTATCATTGAGAACACCCTGTGTCACTGATCAACAGTTTCAAAGTAAGAATAAAGTGCACTTCCTCTATAGAATCTGAAAGTTTTTCTTTTTAAGCAGTCTAGAGAAATCATGTTTTGATTTATTCAGCACTTAATTTAATTAAGAGTTTTTCAAAAAAGCTTGAATTGTAAATGTTTTCTTTAGGAAGTATTTTTTTTTACAAGATCTAGCCTCTCACAAATGAGCAGTGTGGTGTTTACTGAGTCACATATTTTCGTTGGAACACATTGTCTGCATTGATGAAGCAATGCCTGAGGTCCTCTCCATTCTCACGTATATACACAACTCACTTGACCTTTACAAAATCCCAATGAGTTTCTTAAGGTAGAGCTTGCTTCCCTCATTGTATAGATTGGCCAGAAGTATTCTAAGTTACAGTGCTTGTCCAAGGTCACCTCACATCAGTAGAGAGGCTAGGATTTGAACCAAGAACTTGCAGACCTCAGAAACGTGTTCTGCTCACTGTGTCTTCAATCGCATGAAAATTATGACAATGTCTCAAATAATTAGGACACATTAAAGCCTATTAATTGTGCTGTTACACTGGTTTCACAGGCACTTCAGAATTTTATAGTTCTTCATGATTATCATTATAATAGCACTTATTACTATTAAAAATCAGTGATCACCATTCAGGCATATAGAGATTGCTTTGAAAAGTTTAAAGAGATTGGCAGAATCTGTACTGACCCCTTAATATTCTCAGGACATTGCCACTTGCCCCTGGGTAAATAATTATTTGTTATGCCAAATGAGATTTATTCCCTTTGATGTTATCTCTTGCTCATAACTATAAAGTGTTTAAAAAGGGTGACAGTTTGGCTTTTATTGTCAGTTTTATTCAAAGATGATTATGGTAGTGATAATAACATTAATAGATAACATTTGGTGAGCTCTTACTAAGTGTCAGGCTCTTTGCCTAGTACTTTATGTAGGTTTTTAATTAAATCCTCCCAATTAAACCTATGGAGTTTTTAAATCTCTTACTCTCATTTTATAGTTAAGGAAACTGAGATGGAGAGGATAAATGATCGTAGACCTAGTAAGCAGTAGCACCAGAAATTAAATTTGGATAATTATGTATTTTTCAGAGCTGGATGGGCTTGTATCTTTAAAATACTCTTGAGCAGAAGGTTTAAAATTCATTCATTCAGTCAGTATTTGTCTAGGACCTACTATGTATCAGGCACAAAGTTGATGTTAGAGAGACAATGGTGAAAAAGGCAGATAGACAGTCTTGTATGTAGAAAGAAAAAAAGGAATAGTCCCAGGTCAGAAGGATGGTATGTAGAATTATTCAGTTGCTTTACTGCCAGTCTGTCTCTATCTCAGGAAAACTGAAGGTTTACTGAGTGCCCAGGATTTGACTTTCTCCTGTATAACAACACATTATCTGTTAGACTGTTTGGTCTCTTTAAGCTCTTAAGGTTAAAAGTCTTAATAAACTAATTCCCCCACCTCCAGGTCAATCACTGCCAAATTGACTCTAGCACTTTGGTCCTGAGGACATTGAGATACTGCCATTTTGAGAAAGCACATTCAAATCAGAATATGGTCAGTATTGATTAAATTTTGTTGAAAAATAGTTTTAGGGAACACATTCCAACCAGCAAATTTAATTCATTGATCAATTTTCAATAAGAATCAGCTAAATCATTTTTGATTCTTTCCATTCTAATGTTATTGAAATTACTTCTATCAAAATCAATTTTTCCACTTAAATTTTAGGGTGAAGATTTGATTTATTGATCAGTTTTGCGTCTATAACAATTTTTACAGATTTTAGTGGATCTTCTTTTATGAGCATTATTTTTGGTAAGCTCATTTTTCCAAAGTCTGACTTTTCATATTTTGTAAAGTATTGACTTTTCTATCAAAATTCATTTGTGTGTGTGTTTTTTTTAGTGTTGCTTTTTTTTTAAGTTAGATGTGCATTTTTGGCTGTTATGTTTTATTTCATGCTGATTATTTTTTTCTCATGATGTTCATTATAAGCAATGATATCTTGTATTTATTTCCTAGCTCATCAATGAAAAATGATTTGAACATATATTTTGTTAAGATGGAAAGGAAAGGAGAACTCGCGCCATGAGGAGACTGGGGGATGGTAACAAAAGAATAGAGAGACAAAGTGAAAGGTAGTGGGGAAGAGAAAGATAAATGTGAAGAAAACAGAGGAGAAAGTGAGGAGAAGGTGTGGGAGAGGAAGTCAAAACATTTTCATTTTCAGTGTAGAGGCATCCAAACAGGTGGCTCTAAGCAGTGCAGTCTAAATAACCTCTACCATGTAATATTAATTGAACATCCGTGTGTTACCTCTTAAAATATGTTGAGTGTAACTCTGTTGTTTCAAACAATGGTGACCCTTTTAAGATTGTTCCTTTTCAGATCTGCAAGACCTTGCTGTACCTTGACAGAGTCTCCTATTTTCTCACTTTTTGCATAGTAACCAGAGGATGCTCTGTGTGTCTGTTTCCTAGCCAACCTATTTGGCAAATGCTGTCTACAGACCTGTGAATGAAAATTTGGACAGTGAGAATGTGTTTGGATGAACCTAGTAAATAATTTTGGGGAAAAAAATGTAGTATCATCTGGAGTAGAAATGCTCCTCCAGAGAAAACATCTTCTAAGGAGGCAGGAGACTTGCTCTCCCCATAGAACTTCTCACTCAGCCCCCCACTGAAGTGAGCCTGAATGATTTGCAGAATGGTATTAGTAACACCACCTCAAAGCTACAGAATTAACGGAGGCTGTCAATTCACTAGAAACTGAAGTCTGGTGATCTTATTCCCCTGTGTTATTGAATATTTATTTTTGTGATTACTAGTTGAATGTTTTCCCTTGATCACAAGCTCTACAAAGGAAGGAACTAGGTCTGTTTTGCTCACCACTCTGTCCTTTTTAAAAATAAAATCCCTGTCACATAGTAGGTGCTTAATTCACATTTCTTAAAAACAAAAACAACACAAGTTAGGTGAATCGACAATCTAAAGCAAAGGACAGAACAGAGCTTTTGGACTTGGTATGAACCAATTCCCTTGAAGACTTTTCCCGCTTGAATTCTTCACGTGAGTATGGAGAGGAAAGAGGAAGCATGGAGGGGAGCATGGATAAGGGTGCTTTTACTCATGCTCCTGCTTCCTGGACTTGAATCTCGTCATCCCCACCATGTTTCCCTGGCAACACCCCATGGCTTGAGTAGGTTCTGAGGCCCCAGGTCCTCCAGGGGAAGTCGGTAGCCTGAAAAACTCCAGGGTCCAGACTTGCCTCATGAGAACAAGCTGAGAGAAGAAAACTGATCATGCCAGCTTTTGACACAGGGAAAGGCAGACAACATGAACTTGAGAATGTATCATTATTACTTTCATCTTGGAATTTTTCAGATGTCTGGAGGGCACTGACCCCCCCAGAGCACAAAGAATGAAATTGCTTCTAAGTGATGGCTCTAAATATAATAAAACCATGAATTGATCCACTTAGTTTAGGGAACAAATATGTTAAAGGACTGTCCTTGCCTCTCTTTCTTTGAACTGATTTTCTACCTCTCTTGCCTTCATTCTCTATATTCCAGCAACACAATCGTTTTTTTCTGTTCTTTGGACAAACAAGTCTTGCTCTCCTCTGAGCCGTTAAGTGTTCTGTTTCCTCTGCCTAGAATGGTTTTCCTCAAGCTCTTCATACGACTGGTTCCTGCCCATCATTCAGTTCTCTGCCTCAATGTCACTCTCTCATATCTTGCCACCCTCTCTAAAGTACTCCCTGAGTCCTGCTCTTATCTTTTTCCTAACAGTTACCTCTGTCTATGATTATCTTAATGCTTCATTCAGTCTTTCATTCATTTTCTCTCTTTGTCCCTACAATGTAAAGTTCATGAGGAAACAAATGTCTATTTTGTTCACTGTGATATTCCCAGCTTCTAGATTATTACCTGGCATATGGCATTCCATACATTTTTGTCAAATGAATAAGTGAACGGTTGAATGAATGGATACGATTAGAAGAATCTAGGAACTTTAGCATGTACTAGATTCTGTGGACTTTAGGAGCTAAATTAGGGAGTTTGGATTTTATTCTAGCGTAACATTATCAGTCTAGAACCTGTGTTACAAACAGCAGAATCCACTCTTGCTAGTTTAGGCAGAAGAGGAATATTTTGAAAAGATACTAGGTAGCTCTTAGTGAGGGCTACTCTTAGAGTGTACGGGTCCTAGGCAAATATTTTGTTTCAAGTGATGCATGGCAGTTAACAGTAAGTGATAAAGCTAGTCCATGAACACTTACCTGATTAAATGACAATGCAGGACACGTGGGGCAAGTTGGATAAATGCAGATTTCCCCCTCCCCCCCTGTAATATCTAACTGTATATGGATCTGGGCGATTGAAATAGGGAAATATTCCATCTAATCCAGATAACTGGTTATCTTAAATTTTTTGGTGTCATGATGAAAGGTATCTTCTATAACATGGGCATCCCTGAGACTCAGGGCTTGAGACAGAAGCCTCATTTCTCCTGGTCTAAATATGGCACTGCTTAGCTCAGAGGTTCTCAACCTGTGGGTTGCGACCCCTTTGGCAGTCGAACGACCATTTCACAGGGGTCGCCTAAGACCATCCTGCATATCAGATATTTACATTACGATTCATAACAGTAGCAACATTACAGTTATGAAGTAGCAACAAAAATAATTTTATGGTTGGGTCACAACATGAGGAACTGTATTTAAAGGGCCAGAAGGTTGAGAACCACTGGCTTTACTTATAGAACTTTGGGAAGGCTAAGGAGCCAGTCTGTGAAGCCATGCCATCAGGATTCCCATCCAACTGCACTGGAGACTTCTCTAGTGAAAACTCCCTTTCCTTTTGGCACCAACAATGCTTGGGTCTAAATGCCAGCAGTCCTGCTACATTCTCTCTCAGAGCCAGGCACGCCCACTGCCATGCTCGTCAGCGATCATTCTCAGTGTGGAGCTCTTTCTCACATCGCTCAGCCCCCAAACCATGTCTCCGACAGGTGTGTTTTAATGGGTGGAATCCAAGGTTTGTACCTGTCTCCCAGCTGCAAGAGAGTCTGGGAATATGCACTTTTTTTTTCAGTTCTATTTTGGAACGGTAGGGCTCCAAGAGAGGGAAAGTTACTCAAATGTAGGGAGGATTTTAAATGATGTAGCCAAAATTGACAGAGATCTAATGCAGCAACTTTTTAGTATCTTAAATAAGAAATTATATGATTTATGCTTTTAGATTATAAAAGCACTCCGAGCTCTGATTAGACTATGGATTGAAAGATAAGCAAGGGTAGCAGCAGGGAGACTGGTAAGCAGGCTATTGCAGTCTGCTGAGAGAGATAAGAGACATGAGGCAACTGGGCCTAGGGTGCGGCAGCAGGGATGGAGAGATGTAAGCAGAGTCTGGTCCAGTGCAACATTGCAAACCACTGTAAGTCCAGTGGCATGGGTTAAAAGTCACCATTTAACTAAGGTGTTTCTATATTAACAATAGACTTAGTCTTCTACTCCTGAGAAGACATCTATGAAGATGATAGAAGAACAGAAGTTATCAGATTGGCCCTCTAATTTCACCTAAGATGTTAACTACGAAGATGAGGGCATAGTATTCCATTTTTCTTAATCAGTATGGTTTTGATAGTCCTGCTTTCAGATGATAACTACATTTTAATTAGATGCAGTGTCTACACAAGGCAGGTTAACAATGTTAACCTTTTCTCTCTCTCTTTCTTTCTTTTTTTTTTACATTACTTGTTTATTTGCTAGAACTGCAGCAGGCGTCCAGGTCAAATTGCAAGGCTTCCTATTTCAGTTGGTTCTTAATCTCCTAAAGAAGCCAAGGGCCTGGAGTCCACGAACTAAAATTTAATGTGAATGTTGCAAATTGGAGCCACTGGTAAGTGCTTTTAAAAGAAATTTCCTGATGATTGTGAAACAAATATTATCAACTCTTATATTACTAATCTGAAGATAAATATATATATATAACCTGATCCCAGCCATGGCCAAGAGGAATATAGAATTTTTGAGGTTTGGAAGGTTGAAAACCCTTCATGAGGAAGAGGAATTGCTTGATGAGATCTGATTATGAATGATGGAGTGAAACTGAGTGAGGGGAAAATTTGAGCTGAATATCAAAGAAAATTCCCTGCAATAGGGTCACCTTTGTGGCGAAAGAACAAACCTTGGAGTCTCTCCAGACAGGTGTAGTCATCACACTCACTCTGCGAGACAGCTGAGTCCCGACCTGGCCAGTCCCGGCCCACACAGGGGAGAGGTCCTTTCGCTCCAAGGCTATCTTTGTTCAGTAGCTGTAATTAGATGAGAAATGAATTTCAGAAGTGATTTAGAGGATTTGCACGGAGCACCCAAAAATGTCAAAGCACCTCTCATACCTCCATTGCTGCTTGACAGCAGAGGTGAAACAGAAGGTGGCCAATGATCACCCACAGGAAATAAGCCTTGTATCATGGCAACAGCCTACTTTGAAGAAACTTATTGTCATTGTAATCATAATTTATTGATATGAGACATAACAACTTTATTCTAAACAATGGCTGGCTGACTGGTAGGAGGTCTTCCTTAACCATGAAATGGATGGTCGGGAACACATTGAATGAAGTTCATAATTTGCCATTCCAAAATATAATGTGCCACATTAGGAAAGGAATGCTACATTTCAAAATGTATGCTTATATTTCTTGCCCTGTTTTATATCTAATGCTAGTCAGTTTAGAGTTCTTGTGTGTTTTGACTTTTGTGGTTAGATTCAAAGGAAAAACAAAAACTTTGCAAATAAGCTGTGTAAATGACCCCATTCTCCTTTCTTCCAATTGTTATTTTCAGAGAACCTGAAAGATACATGTAGGAGTATAGGTAAAGGGAAATATGCTGTTGGTTTTTATGAAATTCAGAAGACTGGGGAAAATAGGGATACTTCTGCCAATGACCACCTGTGCACTAAACATTATATACATTGGTGAGAAAAAGAACAGAAGAACTAATGAGAGGGGTGCTAGCCTTTGTTCATAGGTCAGAAGACTCAATGTTTTTTTATTCCAAGTCTTCCCAGATTGATCCATAGATCTAATTCAATCACAATGAACATCACAATGGATTTATTTTTATTAGAAATTAAAATGCATATTCTAAATTGGATATGAAAATTCAAAGGTTCTAGAATAGGCAACGTTGAAAAAGAACCAAGTTATAGAACCAAGGGTATCTGATTTCAAAACATATTATAAAGCTATAATAATTAAGTCAATTTGATGTTGGAATAAAGCAGTAATACAATTTCTAACATTAAAAACTTGAGTTAGGTTTAACAAAAAATTCAACTAACCAAAAGAGATGATTAATTAACTGGAACATAAAAATTATGTATTGGTTATTTATTGCATAATAAACAACAACAAGAACAGGCTGCATTTTCTAGGGGTGCTCTGCTTCAGGCTATAGGCTTGTGATAAGCTAGATTTCCCTGAACTCCATGTGCCCACATTGAGGGGAGAGTAGCTTTATGCCAAGGAATTTTAAAATTTATATGGACAGTTTCCTTGAACCACCCAATTACAAAGTTACCAAAACTGACACAAGAAGAAATAAAAAATCTGAATAATACTAGACCCATTATAGAAATTGGATAGATAATTGAAAACAGTTGCTTACAAAGGTCCAGGTTCAAATGGCTTCTGGGTGAAGTCTAAAATTGTTTAAAAGAAAACATAAAATCAATTCTTTAGAACTAGAAAAAAAATGAGACATTTCTGAACTCATTCTGAAGCCAACATAAATTTAGCAATAAAATTACAGAGCAATTTCTCTCTTGGACATTGATGTAAAACTCCTAAAAATGTTAGCAAGTTGAATTGAATAATATATAAAAAGGAAATTATGTCATGACTAACTTGGGTTTATCTTAAGAAAACAATGTTAGTTTAACAATTGAAAAATCAATCAATGTAAGTCATGGTATTAAGAGAACAAATGAGAAAAAATCATGTGGTTACTTTAATAGATGCAGAGATAGCATTTGAAAAATCTAGCAGCCTTTTATGATAATAAAAGAACCTTTCCTTAATTAGTAAAGAATATCTACAAAACATCTGCAGTTATCTTCATACTTTATGGTCAATTATTGTAAGATTTTCCGCCAAACTGGGAATGAAACAAGGAGGTCTACTCACACCAATTCTATTCAACATTGTGCTAGAGGACCTAGCCAGTGTAACAAGGCAAGAAAGAAATAAAAGGCATAATAGCTAGAAAGTAAGAAGTAAAACTGCCATTATTCATAGTTGGCATGATTTTTTATGTAGAAAATCCAAAAGAACTGAAGACAACTTATTAGACTTAATAAGTGAACATGGAAAAAATCAATTGAATTTTACATGCAATGTAATAAACCTTCACAGTTCATAAAGTTCTGATTGATAAATGCATATATGGTCACTGTACAAAAATGTTGGAGTCAGCTGTCAATGATCTCTAAGGTTAAGATTTTCTTGCTTGTGTTTGGGAAGGACCCTAAATTGTCAAAACCCAAGCAAATGGTAAAAATGATTAGAAATTAAAATTTAAAGAATGATGCCACTTAATGGCATCAAATAATCAATTGCTTAGCAATAAATCTGATGAAAGATTTGCAATAATGCTATGAAGAGTACTCTAAAATACTATTGAGAAATTAAATAAAACCTATCATGCTCTTGGATTAGCATATTCAACACCGTAAAGATGCCAATTCTTCCCAAATTAACCTATGAATTCAGTGCCATTTCAATAAAAATCCCAACAGACTGTTGAATGGAAATTGATAAGCTGATTCTAAAATTTATATGAAAATGCACATGGAAAGAATAGGCAAGAAAATAATGAATTTAAAGACTCATACTACCAGATATCAAAAGTTATTAAACTTATTATAAAACAAAGGTGCTACTGCAGTGCAATGGGAAAAATAATTGCCTTTTCTATAATTGGCCTTGGAAAACTTAGATATCCATAAGGGGAAAAGAATGAATCTTGACTCCTACAACATACCATATCCAAAAATCAATCCCGGCTGTATTGTGTACTTAAATGTAAAAGTTAAAACTTTTCAAAGATAACATCAAAGAATTTGTTCATGAACTTGGGATGGGCAGGCAAAAAGTAATTAATAGTATTTTGTACCAGCAAGGAATTAGCTCAAAAGTGTGAAACAAGCTATAAAGTGTGCTATTCACCCGACCATCTCACTTTTAGACCTTACATCTTGATTTTAAATAATTGATTAGAGCCCACTTTTATGGACAGGTCTGTACAACAATATCTCAGATGTTCGGGGGGACTTTATAAAGGCAATAATTGGGAAAGAATGTGGAATCACTGTACTTTATTTGGTTTACACTCCAGTAAATGTAAGAATAAATCCATGCAGCAAACTGTAAACATTATATAGGGTTTTGATATTTATTTCCAAGTCTATCTCCAAGGATTTAATGAAAACTGGAGCCAGCTGAAGCAAAGGGCTTCTCTGTCTTTTCCACTGTGGTTTAGATTTCTCCTGCTTATCACTCAGGTCCTGCTCCTGTTTTGTATTCTACGCCAGGCTAGAGGGCTTGGTTATGCTAAAAGCCACCCAATGAACCATTCCGCCAAAGCAATAGAAAACATGATAGGAACATGGGCCTGAGAGTCAGTCCACCGTCTCTGGAATTCCACGGTGATGCCTACTGTAGGAACGTGGGCAATGTGTTACATCTCTCAGAGCCTGTTTCCCAGGGGAGGTATAAGATCTGATACTCAGAAGACTGTTGTGAGGACTAAATGAAGATGTTTGTGAAATGTTGACCCAATGTCCAGTTCAAAAAAATTCCTTAAAAATGAAAGTTGATTTTTCATTTTTTTTAGTAAGACTCTTATTGCTAGCTGCAAGGAATTCTTAATCTCTGAAAGTTTAGACTTAAAAGTCCATATCCATGGATTCTAAAGAGGCTTTTGCTTTTATTAAATGTGCTCTACAAATGTCATGTAGTTGATTAATTGGGGGCACTTTCTCTTTCTTCTTGTGTCCACAACTTTGGGTTTCAATCACCCCCTCTCCTAAACCCGGCCCTGTGGTACAAAGAAGAGAGTTTATATGAGCCAAGTTGTTGGGGTTTTTTATCTTTATTGTTGAAAGTATTACCTATGTCCCCTTTTTTCAGGTTTTTTATTTTTTTTAGGGAAAAGCACAAGTCCTAGGTTGGCTCAGAAGTAAAAATGGGTTCTGCATTGTGCAGAGGTGATGAGTCCCATGATACTTCTACACAGCTCCCTCGCTGCTGCAGGAGTCCAAGTTTTACTGGTTCAAAACATGTGGCACAAATTATGTCAGAGGCCAAAGTTACTCATAAGCAGAACCTTGCTTTCTTTATAGGACTTTGTCACAGGTCCTCCTTGTTTTACGTGTGGACGCTGGTATGTACCGCGGCGGGTGAAATCTTTCCTTTGAGCTATTCCATGGGTTCCAGCTCTTGCCTCTCCCTCAGATGTTCCACTGTTGAAGAATAGGGTATTTTTTAAATTTACAAATGTGAAAACCTGCAGCCAGGCATATCTCTTTTACAATGCAGTGAACCTTCCAAACCCTTGTATTAGTCTCTCGGAACCAAACAAATTACATGCCATAGTGCGCTGTATATCATGCCCGGAATGTTTATAGTGTCTGGCTGAGTGGGGCTTGGGAATGGGCTTCTCTGGTGAGCTGGAGCAGATTGTGTCTTTGACTGACAAGCTGCCATTTTCTTGAGATTCGGTGATTTGGGGTCCTTCACCTACCCATGCAAACAAACCTTCACCTCAGAGATCTTTGGCACTTGACCCCAATATTTTTATACAGTAATCATACATACATTTATCACTCGGAGCTTTATGAACAGTGAAGGTTTATTACACTGCACTCAAACCTCATTTAACCTTTTCTCTTGAAGCAATACTTTAACACAGAGTTGAGAGAGTTTGTACAACCAAGGCGGTTGGTTCACCCTCTTTTGTGCTTCCATTCCTGAGGAGCCTTTGGCATGGATGCTTGTGGTCAGCAGATGTTTTCTGGAACCTTGAGGAAACTTACCCTCCTATTTGAATGTATTCCCTTGGGGCCTCTAAGTCCTTGGAAGCTTTTGAGTTGGCAGAAATTTTGTAATAGGAAGACCTCAGAATTGCTTGAGCTTTGGTAGCAGTGATCAGATCTGTCTTTTGTATACACCATTATCACTTTCATCTCCAAGAATTTTGCGTATACTTTTCCCTATTTCCAATCCATGCATCAGCCATTATGGAAGAGCCGCTTCCCACCTGGTGGTTATTATTTCTTCTCTTACAATTCTGGCCCATATGAAACTCCATTCTCTAAAAGTTTCTTCCTGCCTGAACCACAAAATACGACATTTCATTACCATACCAATATTTGTTACTATCACTTTTATTACCACACTATTTTTGGATTATTTTCTGATCTTTATTTGTGTAAATGTTGCTTTCCCAGCTTTCTTGTAAGTTTCCCCATGACTAAAATTGTATGCCATACTTCGGAACTCCATACAAACCTAACACCACATCTAGCACATAGTAGGAATACAATATATGTTGAATGAACACATTTTTGACATGGTATCTTTGAAAATATAAGTATTTGCATCTGAAAAGAAATATCCCTTAATAAGCAAGCAACAGTTTAGACTGGAGGAGAATTTCCTGTGTTGGATATTTGGAAGGTCCACATGGTGGTTTTTCCTTGGAAATGAAGCTGTTTGGATTTGGTGTCTGAGAAGGGCTTCATGGGTCTAGAGGCAAAGCTTTGAACCCTTTGTTTTATTCCCTCTGTGTTCAGACTCCTGTGGATGTGCAGGGGTTGCCTGAAGCTCTGAGTACTTTTAAGCTCAATGGGAAAGAGGACCATGTCTGCACAGGAAGAGTGAATGGAAGTGCTTGCGCCATGTATGTGTCCCTGCTGCAATGGGTGTCTCGGGTCCAGGCCCGGAAGCTGATGCTCTGGTTGCTATGGATGTTACTCTTGGATCTGCCCCTTAGGTGTCCCCCTGAAATCAGTGCCAATCAACAGCAACAGTGCTTCCCTCTCACCAGGGACATGAAAGGTGCTGAGTCTAATTTCAAGTAGGTCTGTAGATATTTGGTAAAAGCAGTCATTCATTTTGGTTTATCTTTCCAATTTTGCTCAACCAAGCCATTGTTCCCCTTTCTGTCCTTGCTTCCAGTTTGAACTTTCAGATAATTTTCATGATGTGTGACCCTGTTTGGGCTTTACCTTTACATTGTCTTCTTGGTGGTTTGTGGGAAAGAACAGACAGGTGATGTCAAGCAGAGCTGCCAAGTGCTTTAACCAGCTGGCAGATCTGGGTTACAATACCAGGATGTGTATTCCTGAACCCTAACATCTTTTTATTTATATGCCACTTATTTGGTGCTTACTACCTCTCAGATACTATTCAAAGTGCTTTGTACATATCAATATAGTTAATCTTCATAACGAACCCATGATGTAGGTACTGTCCTAATCCCCATTTAATAGATGAGAAAAGTGAGGCACAAAGAGGTTACAGCTATTTTGCCTGAGGTCACACAGTGAGGACATGGAAGAGCTGGAATTGAATCAAAACAGTCTGGTTCCAGCGTCCATATTTTTAACTACTATGCCTCATTTCCTTTGTTCTGAATATTTTATTTATTTTTATCAAACAGATATTTGAGGAATACCCTAGGCTCATGTAAAACAATTTTGGGAATATGGAGAAGAAGGGGACCCAGCTACTGATTACAAAGACATCAGCACTCAAGGGGAGTGAAGGACATGTGTAGCTTTGCACGACATCTGTGGGGTGTTCTCTCTGCCCTCCGGAACATCTGATTTTTCATTGATGATAGGAGAACAGCTCAGATGTTGGGAGGATTGATGACTCATTTTACAAGGAGAGCAAAGTTGTTGAAGTGCTTTTCCATTAGGAGACCTTGCATATGGTTGTGTGGGAATGAAAAATAAAACACCTAGTCATTTACTTAATAAACATTTATTAAGCATCTGTAAGTTCAAAATATTCTATTGAGAAATACTAGAAACGTATAGGTTCTTACTTTTAAATATTATTATAAAACGTCACCAATGTAAACTACATGGACAAAAGACAGTGTAACAAGTACTGTAGATCTGCAGATTTCATGTTCAATTAATGCAGTGCTACCCCTGAACATCTATTTTTACAAGGAAGGGCAACCAAAGGAATAGAGAACGAGGAGAAAACAAAGGATTGGGCATGTGCAGTAATGCCAGCACATTTGGGTGACCAGGGCCTACAGCTCTTCATGCTCTCTCTCTGAAGATTGTCAGTGTGGGTACTCTTGCTTGGCTTTTAAAAAATCCATAGGCAGCATGAACTTGGCCAGTGTACCAGCCCCTTAGGAATACTAAATGTACCCCATTTCATTTATAGGAAAAAAGCAAATTAAGACAGAGCACTTTTGTGTGAACCATAAACTACATTTAACAAGGCAGGAGGCTTGGGAACCCATGCTCAGGCTGCTTGTTTTTCCTGGCACCTTGTTAAACATGGTTGAAAGTTTGCATGCTGGGGAGTAGCCACTTTCCCTTTGTTCCTGAGAATGGCTCTAACTGACCTGGCAGACCTGGGTGGATGGGCTGCAGTCTTAGATACGGGGGATGGAAGGGAACAGGGAGCTCGGTGGGCTTCAACGACCACCTTCAAGCAGCGCCCACCTCCGCCAGGCCCAATGGCCAGGGCATGAGTCCTCCTGTTTGCAAGCCCTCCAAAGAGCAGGGCGGCCTCAGACACTATTATCAAAGCCACTCTTTCTATGTCTAAATTAAATCCTTCATCCTACAGTTTAGTGCATCTCCTTTTGTTCTGCCCTGAATAAGGATGGAGAACAGCTGGTCAGCATTCCCTGTAGAATAACTCTTCAGGCACTTGAAAGCTTTTATTAAGTTCCCTCAGAGTCTCCTCTCCGGACAAATACTCAAGCTTTCTCCCACTTGTTCTCTCCACTCACCTTTCTCTTTCTGGCTTCAGGTCCTTCTCCAGCTGCTTGCTTCCTGAAGCCACCTGGAACCCTAACTGCATGTTTTCCTCATGGTATTGTTGCAGGTGGAGGATTTTGTTTCTCTTTCAGTAATCATTTTCTGGTGGACTTAGTCTTTAATTAGCTTTTCATTCACTGGCTTGAATTAACTGAAAAAATTCCCTGACTCTAGGTCTATGTATTCTAGGTCTATGGAGATATTGCTAATAAAATAATGAGTGTGTTTATGCATATATGTATGGTTTCTCTCTGCTTTTTATTCATCTGTACCTAAATATTATGTAATGATATAATATGTACTTCCATTTTAAATGTGGCTTCAAGTCACATTTCTTTCTAAATTAGGCATGAGTTATGTGTGTGTGTGTGTGTGTGTGTGTGTGTGAGAGAGAAAGAGAGAGAGAGAGAGAGAGAATGAATGTGTGTATGTATACTAAATTCTGAGTAATTTATAATTGCTGCCCAGAATTTAATGGTTAGAAGGATTCTGAGACTCAGGGTAGTTAGACAGGGAACAATAATGCTGAAATGAATATTTTGTAGCAGTAACTGTGGGTGAGAATAGGTGTGGTGGCATTATGGCCAAATTGTATGATGCCTGAATAAATGGTTGAAAAGGTAAAGTAATAAATAATTGTATTTTACCTTTTATTAATCTAAAAGGGGGAGCATTATTAATTAGTTTCTCACTTACTCTGATTCACTATAGCCCAGTACATGTTGGTGCCTCCCTCACCACATCCCCCATATTCTGATGGCTCACCATTCCCATTTTCCCATCACATCCTAGGAATTTATGAACCCACCCATGGCTTACTCCTACAGTCTGATGAATGTATGCTTGCCTCTTTGCCACCACTTGGCCATTCTGCCAATATCCTAGGACAGTGGTTGGCAAACTGCGGTTCGCGAGCCACATGCGGCTCTTTGGCCCCTTGAGTGTGGCTCTTCCACAAAATACCGACTTCTGCACATGGGCCACGAAGTTTCAATCGCAATGTACGTGCGCGCCCACACGTGGTATTTTGTGGAAGAGCCACACTCAAGGGGCCAAAGAGCCGCATGTGGCTCGCGAGCCGCAGTTTGCCGACCACTGTCCTAGGAGGATACTTTATCCATGGCAGCCCCTTGCTCCAGAAGAGTCTGTGGCTTAGCACCGCTTAATGTAACCGTCTAAATGCTTCTTCCTTTTTGCTCACTTCTGGGGCTCTTCCAAAGTGGGTACCATTCAGTAGACTTATTTTTGTTTCCTACCACATCCCAGTAACTCTTTGTTTCAGAATTTTAAAATGCATTTTTCACATTAAAGTATTTTTACTACCTCACCTAGAATCTGCTCCTCTCTTCCCAGCCATCTAAATGTTACCCATTGTGTGAGACCTATCATCCGTGAAGCTTTTCTAAATGTAGATTTCCGGTCTTTACTGATGGTTCCTTTCTCTAACCTCTTAGTGCAATTATATTCTGTCACTTAGCCCAATTATATATAGTTTGTGTGCTTTGCTAATTGTTCTGCGTGAACCACTGGTCTTCACTCTTCAGTTAGACTCTAATTTCCTTTGGAGAAAGGCCATACTTCCCCTTTTATCTATTTGTTCTAGCATTCTCCTTTCAACCTGCCCCATAGCAGTGCTATGCTCAGAAATAGTACTCCAAAAATACCTATTATATGACCCTCCGAATAACCATTCTGACTGCTTTTCATAATGATTAGATAGATTAAAAAAATAATTTGACCCGTCTTTATGGGTTTGGATAGATAGATTAATATTTCAGAAGGTATAGTTACCAGTGACATTAGTAAAGAAAAATGTATTTGGGGATCACACATCGTTAATAAATGATTCTCTTTGGGGGAAGAATAAAAGTGGTTTCTTTTTGACAGAGCTCAAAGTGTTATTAATTACACAGATGCTAACATGGTATTGAGGAATAGCATAGGAAGGCATTGAAATGCAATTTCTCACCTGGCTTGCATAAAGGTGATGAGATGTTCAACATAAGATTTTTCGGCTCTGGCACAGTGAACATATTAAAAACTGCAGGCAAAATCCAAAAGCGGAAAAAAATTCGTAATTCATCATTAGTAAATAATATTCACTACTGTAGTCAACAAAATTAGAAAGGAACCTGTTGCCTGTGGTGGGTGTCTGATGATTTTGTAGGGTACACTTCGGTCAAAGAAGGTTCTAGAAACCCAGGAAAGATATCAGAGGACCTCAGCCTGGTTATCATTCTGTTCCCCATGGGACGGTAGAGCTACCCTAAAGTCACCGGAGAGGCAAAGCAAACCTGCCATAGAATGGCATTTCTGAACCACAGCGTAGTGGCTTAATTGATTGATACTTTATTCTTTTCAAAAGACAGCTGAATGTCAAAGGTCTTTTTTGTGTAGTACTAGAAAACTGGTTGTCAAACAACCTCTACTCATTCAATAATTTATCCCATTTTGTAAAAGAAAGGCAGCTGACATGCAGTAAATCTACTCCATATTTAAATTACTACATTGAACAATAATAAGGAGAATGAAAAATCTAGACCATTATATAAAATTAAACATATATGAAACTGTTTTTTTTCCAAATGATCACCAAAGGCTATAGTTTAAAGGCAGCACTGAAGCCCTGAGTGGAATAAAAATGCAGAACAGTAGTTTGCAAATGGCAGTGGAATTATTTATTCTATTTTTTCTATACATAAGGAATTGAGCTAAATGAACAATGTTTAAGCATGTCAGAATTTCATCAATTTTGCATGAGCATTCTCAAATATCCTGGTGGGGGTAATTGCTTGCAAATACATTTAAACTAATGATATGTTATATCCTTACTTGATATAAAACTATTAAAAGATACATTATTGCATTTGACAATGCCATGCAGCTGGGTCAGATCTTAATGACAGATTTCTGCATTTGTGAATTAAGATACACTCTGCTGGAAGCAAATATTTTGTAAAAATAAAAGCTATATACTATGTAAGTTTGATCATGTATCTAAAATTCTACTTCTTGGGAGCTATAGGAGTTGTGAGAGGAGAAGAGTTTGTCCCTTTCCTAAAATTGGGAAAGGAATTCAGAACTATAATCGAATTCTCCTCCTACCCCATTCCCCTCAGCAGGAGCGAACAGAACTCGTAAAACCTACTATGTGGTTTTAAAGGTCCACTTAGAGTGTGGTTTTGCATCCCTTGCAAGCTATCGTGACTGACATTCCTCAAACCAATTAAGGAAAAGTGGCCCTTTCCTTCCACGACAAAGGCATGTTTATTTCTTAAGGGGAATTAAACTGGGCTGAAGTGAAACATTGGATGGGAAAAATAATTTAAGGAAAAAAGAAAAGAAAAAGGCACTTGCAAAAATAGTGTTACTAAAAGGAAAGTGTGGTGATTTGCTGCGAGGATTCTTTGGTCCTTCACTTTCAGGGGATACAGACTTTTAAAATATTTTAGTCTATTTTCTCTTTTGCCTGAGGTCAGTATACTGAGGGTCCAGTTTTTATCAGCTTGGGTTTTATTTGCCTAGATCTCACCTTAGGCTCTGTGATCAAAACCCCAGTGTGATTTCCCTTCTTGACAGTGGGCTAAAATGCATATTAATTTGTCTCCAGTGCCGGGATTTGTGATAGATTGTGAGGCAGGCATTAATGCTCATACGTGATTACGGAACTCGGGGAGCTAGCTTGGCGTCCCACTGGAAGTCAGATGATGTTATGATTACAAGGGAAGTATTGATATACTTCCCTAATTGTTTCTTAGGACTTTGAGTTCTATTTATGATGTCATTACAAAGCTATGCATTATCTGCATAATCGCCAAGGAAAAGACTCTCAGGAAGGAAAATGCATCCCACAGAGATAATGCCGCGAGCTACTGCTATACAAACCAGGGCATATGTATGGTGTTGAAATAATAAGACAGCATGGAATCATGATGAATTCTTGTTCCCATCATGACAGAACGCTTTCCCGAAATTATCACTATTACTGGCTTAATTGATCCAAGCTCAGTGAAAGGATTTTCAGCAAATGGATGGCTTTGGGACGCGATCCCTACTCCACAGTACGATTTCTGGCAGTATCAGCCTAAGAAAGGCCAGTTACTCTGCAGACCTGTGACTGCTCTCCACAGAATGCATACTACATGTCCGGAAGTGTGTGTGTGTGTGTGTGTGTGTGGGCGGGCGTGGTGCACGCATGTGTGTATAAGATACACAGGAACACACAATTTGCTTGATAGCTTGCAGTGGAAAAATAAAAGGTAAGATAAACTTGCCTCTGAGATAAGAGGAAGATAATTTTTCCCAGTGAACAGACTTCATGGAGTGAAAAAATTACACATTATTGTCGCGCGGTGTTATATATAGGAAGCTCTTGCCTGGACGCGGCAGCCTAGCAGGGCGAGATCTTTTATATGGCAAAGAGCAGTACAATATACCTTTACTGCAGGGTTTGCAGTTACATGGTAATTCTGATACATATCCTCACCCTCTCCTTAAAAGGCATGTATGCTCTGATTTTCAACACCATTGAAGATTATTACAACTTCACTTCCTAATATACTGTAAATTTTCGTATAAAGCCCCCATTCCTTGGCTCCTAAGAACAATATCAGGGAAAGAGTGCCCTATACTTCTTACTCTCTCAGTAATGTGAGAGGAGACCTAATGAAGCTCTTTATGCAAATGTTCCAGTTATCAGGTAAAATCTTCACATAGAAAAATCTGTCACATGTTGTAAAATTTCTTTATGTTATCAAATGCTAATGATGACTCAGAACACAGCCCACAGAGGATCTTTGAAATCCTTCATAAAAACTGTATTTCCACCCCAATATCAGAGGCCTCGGAAATTCCACCACTCTGAAGACGCGGGTTTGTAATTAGCATGGCACAGGCTTCTCTGCCCTCTGAAACCATAATGTTAATTACAAAAATTACACTGTGTTTAAAAGTGCAATTAAGAGACTCCACCGCACAAAGGGAATCTTGGAACCTCTTTTCACACTTTGAAGCCAGGTCATAATGTAGCCCATAAAAAGGAGGCCAAGGCTCATTCCCTTTTAAAGGCCTGAGAAGATCAGAGAGGCGATGTCTGCGAGAATGAGCTCTACGGAGCGCGGCAGCAGCACTCTTAATGAAGTGTTCTACCTGGAGCAAGGGAGGAAGCAAAAGGAGAAAATTAGCTGAAAAATGATGGCCGTTCTACACCCAGCTTGGCTATTGCCAACATCAACGCCCAGCTTGGGTCTACTTAGGGCCAATTCTGGAGTCATTTGCTTGGTCCCGGTATCTGCCTGGCTCCCAAAGTGAGACACATATATTTGTAAGTAAAACTCTAAGATGGAGTTTTGGGGATTCAGACCTATTTTTGTACTTCATCCAGAACGGAACACGGTAAGGTCTATTTGAACAAAAATTATACTGGGAAATCAGTCCCCTTTCCTGCCGCTTCTTGGAGGAAATAAGGAGAGGAAGTATAGAATTAAGCTGAGCACTTTCCTTGGTGATTTCATGGTAGGACTCAAGCTACATTGTTGGTGGTGAAGAGTGTTAATGGTTATTGCAAAGCAGGCAGGACAAACTTGTGGGTGAAACATTGGGGTAGGAAACAGGAGTGTTGAATCAGAGCCTCCGGTCTGCAGCCGTGTGACATTTAGTAGCATTTCACTTCTCAAAGCCTCAGTTTCCCCATCAGGAGAGTGGGAATAATGTAGATCTTGAGGAAGAGCAAGATAGAATTATCTGGAATAAATTAGATGCAAAAATACTCAGCAGTCCGTAAAGAGGCAAAAGCATATACAAATAAACAATACTTGAGATATGCCTTTCATGAACAGGAGAATTTTGGTTAACTCTTGAGGAAGTTCTTTCTCTCACCCTGCATTATATCTGAAATCCCTCTTCCCAATTCATATGTGGAAGTCCTAGCCCCCAGACCCTCAGAATGTACCTTACTTGGGAAGAGGGTAACTGTATAAGTGATTAGTTAAGATGTCATGGGGGTGGGGCTCTAATCCAATGTGACTGGTACCCTTATAAAAAGGAGGAATGTGGGCACGAAGACAGATGTGCATAGAGGAACGACCACATGAAGAGACTGGAGGGAGGCTGCCACTACAAGCCAAGGAGAGAGGCCTGAGCAGATTCTCGCTCACAGCTCAGACGGAACCAGCCCGGCCAACACCTGATCTCAGACTTCCGGCCTCCAGCACTGTGCGAAACAATCCATTTATGATGTTTAAGCCACCCAGTTTGTGGCACTTCGTTAGAGCAGCTCTAGGAAACCAGGATGCCCTGGAATTAAATGTCTTCCTTAGGGTTATTTTTCTCTGAAAACTTTTAGGTACCTTAGCTGTCTTTCAGACAAATACACCTGAGATCCCATAGCCCCTACGTCTTCCCTCCTCCACGCACAGTTTATTTTTACGCCGCTCTTCTCCAGTCCTGGGCCTTCTCATACACTGTGCACTCCAGAACCTTACCCTGATTCCTTTGTCTGTCTCCCTTTTCCTTTCCTTAGGGAATCACTGCTATCTAAGGCTCTCTACCAGGACATGAGTCGAGGAGTAGCATTCAGCCCTGTTCCGTGAGGCAGCAAAATAGCTGCCCCAAAGTTATTTATCTCCCCCAGATGTTGCCCAAAGAGCAATAAAATATAGAGAATGAGGACATTAATATTAGCTAGAGATTTTTGTTTTTAAAGGAGTTGTGGAATGGAGTCAGAAGTTAGAAAGTTAGAGAGAGGTTGTTCTCTAACCAGAAGGTGCCAGAAAACTGATGGGCTGAGGCAGGCAGTTCAGTGCGGGGGTCTGGAGATTATACCGCAGAGGGACATTTTCACGTCCTGTTAGCCGATCATGAGAGGAATGGCCCTGTCCTGGGGGCTCAGTCAACAGTGATAGTTACTGTAACAGTGGTTCTCAACCTGTGGGTCACGACCCCTTTGGCGGTCGAACGACCCTTTCACAGGGGTCGCCTAAGACCATCCTGCATATCAGATATTTACATTATGATTCATAACAGTAGAACATTACAGTTATGAAGTAGCAATGAAAATAATTTTATGGTTGGGTCACAACATGAGGAACTGTATTTAAAGGGCCAGAAGGTTGAGAACCACTGAGGGTCTAGAACAGTGATTCCCAAAGTGGGCGCTACCACCCCCTGGTAGGCGCTGCAGCGATCCAGGGGGGTGGTTATGGCCACAGGTGCATTTGGGGGCAATGAGTAACTGCTATTAAAATTTAAAAAAAAAATAATTTCCAGGGGCTGAGTAATATTTTTTTCTGGAAAGGGGGCGGTAGGCCAAATAAATTTGGGAACCACTGGTCTAGAAAGAGATGTTTATGTGGCAGATAAAATGACTTTTAACACTCAGGAAGGCATTTTTTTATGCTGCCAATTCTCTCTTTCCATCTTTCTGACATACATAAATACACACACACACACACACACACACACACACACACACACGCTAAATCCTAAATGAAGAATTTTGCATCTTTTTTTGGTGTAGATTTGCAAAATCTGCAGAATTGCATTTCTCAGGTTCTAGAACATTCAAATAAGTTGCTGCCCAAGTAATGTGCATTAGGGGGAATTTTGATTCTCTGTCCCCTGAAGACCCAGGATGGGTTAACCACACCATTTTGTACTCATGAGCCCCTATGTGGTCTCTGAGCTGGTGCACTTTGCTTAATCCTTCCTTCCATTTACAAATAAGTTTCATGTGAAGGCTAATGTGAAAACTCCCAACACTGCTCAATAAATCACCAACCTGACCTTTTGTAGAAACATTGAAGGTTGGTGGTGAAACCGATTTAAAGATGGGAGGGAATTCCTAGTCCTCCCTCTCCTCCCGCCCGCCACCCTCCCCCCCCCCCCCCCAAATGCCCTGCACAGTGTGCTGTCCACTGGGCTGGGCCATTTGGCCTCTGTGTCTGGAAAAATTCACTTCCTCCTCCTTCATCTTCTACCTGCCCGACTCGTTACAGAACCAGACAGTTTACATATGTGATCCTTCCTATTTAGAAAATTAATGGTGTTTTCTGGCTCCAAATCACAGCTTGTGGTGCTCTGCGGGCGATGAAAAACTTGGCCAGCTTCAGCAGCAAGGCAGCCATTAGAAAATTAACCCTTGGTGACCAGGGAGCAAAGGTAGGCGCGCGGGGTCCCGGCGACGTGGCAGGCTGCAGCTTTCAGGTGTCGATACATATGTTAGCCGTGTAGGAACAGCACACACGGGGCCCCCTGAGAGCTTCTAGCTAGCATGTTTGTGGTTGGCCACTGTGGAGAGGGCACGGACATAGCACTTGGCAGCCAGTGCGACCAATATGCCACGCTTTTCATTAGAGCTCGGGAGAAAGCCCAGGGCCCAGCTTTGGAATCCCAGCCATCGCTGCCTTGGCTCTACCTGATTAAAGGATGCGCCACTCGCTGCCAGCCCTGTGCTCCTCCATTGCACATGGCTTTGCTGGGGTCCCTTTGCTTTCTCCCGGAAAAGGCTGGTCTCAGAGACACTGAGTCATAACAGTCAGGGGAGGATAAAACTTTAAAGTGATTAATTGCACATTAAATTAAGTCACCCTGCTTGCTTGCTTTTAGGGTTTTTTATTTGTTTTGTGCATGGGAGCCCGAAGGGACTATTTTCTGGTGCAGTTTTGAAACTGCCCTGAGTGTGTGTGTGTGTGTGTGAGTGTGTGTGTGTGTGTGTGTGTGTGTGTGTGTGTACAGTTGCCAGAGTCAGTGTATGGGCCTTGGAAGTGTCGGGTCTCTCTTTGGGAATTTGGTTTCTTGAGGGTAGTATCCCTTGGACCATTGTTATAGCTTTCTCTTTTCACAGTCAAGGCTGAGCCCTTGTGTTTGGAGGGCTCAACTTTGTTCCTAGATGGATCCCTGATGAATATAAATTCATTTTTCTGGCCCTGCCCCTGTAGAACCAGAG